>NC_092787.1:60676958-61017583 GCF_047496795.1 Chiloscyllium punctatum | reverse complement strand
CAAGCAGCATCTGAGGAGCAGGAGAATCGATGTTTCAGGGATAAACCCATCATCAGGAGTCAATGACGAAGGGCTCATGCCTGAAATGTCAATTCTGCTGCTCCTCGGATGCTGCCTGACCTACTGTGCTTTTCCAGCACCACACTTTTGACCAAAATTACATTCCAGCCACTTACCAATATGATGTAAGGAAAGCATTTCCAAGTCGATAAAGTACTGTAATAATTTCAAAAAGGTATTTGCTTCTAATCTACAGTCAAAGCAAGATACCCACCCTCAATACAAAATCTAATGGTCTTTAATCACTGTACATTTATACTGCATAAAACTGAATATTGATGCAGTGTAATGTTATTGCCTGATATTCTAATTTGTCACATTATTCTATTTTTAACTCTATCCAAGCTTTAAAAAAGTTTCTACCTTCATCAATTAGGAAGATGGATCAGTATTGCACTAAAACACATTCAGACTAAACTTCACCAGGAATATAACAGATAAGGTTTGGGTCAGACTGTGCTAACAAAACCTGGTTTAAATAAATCCCTCAAATAGCAACTGTCATTTTGTTCAATTGCTGAATCACAATGAACATAACTAATTTGTCGGGAAAAATAATGCTGATAGTCAACATTTCCATTAGCTGCAGATAAAAATAATTACTTCAGAAATCTTTGTACTGCCAGCTCTTCTTGTTTTACACCTGAATCAATGAGAGCCACTTAAGCACATTTCTCAAAGTGTATTGACTTTCATATCAAGGTGCTGTATCCTGAGACAAGTGTGCTGTGAACACATGACACTTGCTGCGCTGAACCCATTGAAAGGATACAGGCAATATCTGAAATGTAGATTCTTTCGCTTCATTGAAGGTTGTATTTCCCCATTAGCTACTGACTTGAAAATAACAGGGTGCAGTTCAGCTTCAGACCAGACAGAAAATTATTTACATTACTCAGCTCCTGCTTAGCTGTAACTTGAGATTTCTCGTTTAGCACAGAGCTCACTGAACTTCCTGGGCTATGCCAATCCTCTCTCCATAGTCTAAAATGTTGATGTTTTGACAGGGAATGAAGCGAAACAGAGAGTTAAGGTCTTTAGCTATTCAAATATAGGGCAGATAGGATTAGAAAATGTGCTCAGGAAGACTTTGCACCATTCCTTCAACCCCAACTGCTTTAATTCATATTTGATTCTAAATGGGATTTAATTCTATGCAATGTTAATCTGGAGAGAACATGCACATTCCGAGATGGTTAACTGCCCTTGCCCCAGAGTCAATCAGAACCTGACTGTAGGCTGCAGCTTTTGTACAGACACTGAACTCACCAATAGATATCTCAGATACATGAAGGACAAATGTAACACAATCAGGTTGAATTGAACATGTTATGGTCTGCTAAAACTCCATCAAATGAAAAGGCACAAGTGACATGGTCCATTATACATTTACACTTGGATCAAGTACATATATTCTCTTATGTAATTAACCATGCTCGGAGCATACCAGTTTAACACGGAGAGGAAAGTTCTTTCCAAAACACACAAGGGGAAGCCCTGAACAGGAAACAAGCAGCCCACAATCTCAACTGACATTTCAGCAATGGGAGGAGAATACAGGTCTTGACTGATTAGCTAATTTGGAACTGAGGTAACGAAAAGTTGACAGGGAGAAATTGTGCAACCCTGTTGAAGTACACTTTCCATTAACTAGTCAGAGGCAGAAACCTTTAGAAGGTGATGTACATGAGCCAAACTCACTCTGTTTGGCAACAAAGAGAAACAACAACATGGTAAAGTTGTATTCACTAAGATTTCTAGTCTTCTATCATTTGAAATTATAAACATATTGTGCAAAGTCAGTCAAAAGATCCAATTGCATTCATGAGACTGGGCTTTTGGTCTCTGGATTAAAGACTGGATGTACAACTGAAGCTGTCCACTGGGACATTGTGGATGTTCCAACACACAAACTTATAACCTAGGATGGCTAATTCCCCTGCTGCCTGGGACTTTGAGTGTTTCTCTCCCTAACATAGATTTGGAACATTTGTCAGTTCCTTGATAATTACCTGAATAGCAATCCAGCTAATGTAAACCTAATCTACCAACCAACTAATTCCACTAGCTATCTCCACCCCTATCCAATGCCAACTCAACCTCTTACCCATCGGCTCACACACATACTCAGTCGAACGCCTCAACCACCTACTTACTCACTAACCCACACTCACATTCACTGACATGAAAAGACTGGATCTTTCAATGCTATAAAAAAAGGGGCTAATGGATCTGACAGGGTTAATGTTGGAAATTCAGCTCCATCCAATGTGCTGATGTCATACCAATTCGGAGGGGGAACAAGGCAGAACATCTTAGGATCTTGTGGAGTGAAGATCGCTCTCCTCATAGCTTTATTAACAATGTGTCTTATTAATGTCTTAGACCAATCTTCCTTACTATTATATTATAAATAGCTACTGATGGCTATCATATCTTGTTCAACATAAGAGCTTCTTCTTGTCAGGACTTAGTTGGTTGCAGCAACAATACCCAACCGCAAGCTGTCAACAGTTGGCATCCCAAAATTAACTATGACAATCACATGTCCAGTCTTCCCCCAGCTGTACTCTGCTCCACTGGACCTCCACAGGGAACTGGGCTATACATTTGTGTGACAGTTGGAAGCAGAAGTGAATAGCAGTGCAATTCAGGAAAAACTTCAAGTGCCTTCGCCAATCTGTTCACCATTGCCGCTGCTCGGAGATCTGGGCCATTGTATCGTAAAGTGAGCATCTGACAGCTGAAGGAGCAGTCATCCATGAGTATACACTGCAGCTTCCAAACTGATGACAGCAGAGCTCCAGAATGTGTTAAATGCAGGTACAGAGTTCTACTCACTATACTCACTAACCCCTGACTGCCAGCAAAAGCTTTCAGGATAGTCAGCTCTTTCTATCATTATAACTTAAAACCAGTTCAGCAGAGGCCAAAGTGTGCTTTAAGCCAAGAGCTTTTTTGGCAATAGTCTCATGGCTGGTGCCAAACTACTGCTAAGAGAAATCAGCAGTTGTGCTGTACACTTGGCATGGGCACAGAACAAGCTGGTAATATCAATAGGAAATTTCAGAAGTCTAAGATAGTCCTCTGCACTGGTGCCTCGCTGGCTCAGCATGCAGCTGTATTGATACATTTGTCAGGGAGTATGTCGGGGAGCTTTGCCATGATGATTCTACAAGCAACAAGCTCCTAGTTTCTCAGAGCACTCTGTGCAAAGTATAAAACAGTAAAGACACTAGAACTGAAGAGCACGCCAACTGCATGGTCAAGAGCAGCCCAGCACACAGTCAACTGCTCAATCACAAAATGAAACTGGTGGAGAGAGACTAAAAGAAGCAAAAACCAATTTAATGATAAAATAGTCCTTTTCTTCAACAATTTATCACAAAGCATAAACAGTTGAAAATTCTCAACTGATTTGCAATTAAATCAAATGTTTATGGCTTTGTCAAATCTACAATGTATACAACTCAAAAATCTTGGAACAGCGACAATTAAAAATTCAGATTTTAAAGCTTAATCTAGTCCAAACCATTACAGCATAAGCGGCAAACAAATTGAGAACCATGTCTTTGTTGGTTTTAAACAATCGTTACCAGAAATGTAATTAATGTCCTTTCTCACTGCCTCTTTGCTGAGCTCTGTGAATATGAGTGAATAATATTACTGGAATTTGATGAAGTATTTGAGCCTGATAGTGGAAGAAAGTTAGGTTAACAATCACAATACTCACTAAAGAATTCCTGAGTTAATGACTGGACATCTCCTAATATTGATGTAATCTTGTCCACATCATCAACTCCAGTAACAGCTCCAAGCAGATGTACTGATGATGTAATTTCCATTTAATTTGAAATGCTGAGTGAAATTTTATGAAAACATTGACTCTGGGGACTTTTACAGACAGTTTCTCTCCATGAGCTCTAGTGAGTTCTCAAGCTACTCTCCACTGATCACTCCATTGGCCTGAATCTCACATTTTTGTGTCAGACTTTTGGATTTTCCTCATTACACCTTATCAAAACACCATTACCTACCAACCCCATTCCCAGGGTGCTGTCATGTCTAATTGCAGCCTCATCTGACCAGGCTACATTCCAGAAAAGCTCAGCACTCACTGAGTGTCTTCTGAAAGACTCATGTCCCTCATAGCCATACTATCTGTAGAAGGTTGTTGTGCAGCTGGATGGCCATTGCCATTTTGAAGTTGCTCTGCTGGTTGATAGACAGAAAGTGAACATGTCAGAGAAAGGGATCGTGGCACCTCGATTCTCTGGCAGGGACCCGAAAGTCTCAGTTGAGGGTTTGGTGCAAAGTAGAGGAGTCCTTTTCCTAATGACCAATGATGTTGTTTGTGCTTCCTCACCTTCACTCTCTCTCTGCTACTGCACCCACCTCTTGCCCAAGTTCATGCTCTGCCAATCTCACTATTGCCGGCAACATAGAGTCATAGAGTCGTAGAGATGTACAGCATGGAAACAGACCCTTCGGTCCAACCCGTCCATGCCAACCAGGTATTCCAACCCAATCTAGTCCCACCTGCCAGCACCCGGCCCATATCCTTCCAAACCCTTCCCAATCATATACCCATCCAAATGCCTCTTAAGTATTGCAATTGTATCAGTCTCCACCACATCCTCTGGCAACTCATTCCATACACATACCACCCTCTACGTGAAAAAGTTGCCCCTTAGGTCTCTTTTATATCTTTCCCCTCTCACCCTAAACCTATGCCCTCTAGTTCTGGACTCCCCAACCCCAGGGAAAAGGCTTTGTCTATTTATCCTATCCACGCCCCTCATAATTTTGTAAACCTCTATAAGGTCACCCCTCAGCCTCCGACACTTCAGGCCTAACCAATGTCCTGTACAGCCACAACATGACCTCCCAACTCCTGTACTCAATACTCTGACCAATAAAGGAAAGCATACAAAACACCTTCTTTACTATCCTATCTACCTGCGACTCCACTTTCAAGGAGCTATGAGCCTGCACTCCAAGGTCTCATTGTTCAGCAACACTCCCTAGGACCTTACCATTAAGTGTATAAGTCCTGCTAAGATTTGCTTTCCCAAAATGCAGCACCTTGCATTTATCTAAATTAAACTGCATCTGTCATTTCTCAGCCCATTGGCCCATCTGATCGAGATCTTGTTGTAATCTGAGGCAACCTTCTTTGCTGTTCACTGCACCTCCAATTTTGGTGTCATCTGCAAACTTACTAACTATACCTCTTATGTTCACATCCAAATCGTTTATATAAATGACAAAACGTAGTGGACCCAGCACTGATCCTTGTGGCACTCCACTGGTCATAGGCCTCCAGTCTGAAAAACAACACTCCACCACCACTTTCTGTCTTCTACCTTTGAGCCAGTTCTATATCCAAATGGCTAGTTCTCCCTATATTTGATGAGATCTAACCTTGCTAACCAGTCTACCATTGGGAACCTTGTCGAACGCCTTATTGAAATCCACATAGATCACATCTACTGCTCTGCCCTCATCAATTCTCTTTGTTACTTCTTCAAAAAACTCAATCAAGTTTGTGAGACATGATTTCCCATTCACAACGCCATGTTGACTATCCCTAATCAGTCCTTGCCTTTCCAAATGCATGTACATCCTATCCCTCAGGATTCCCTCCAACAACTTGCCAACCACCGAGGTCAGGCTCACTGGTCCATAGTTCCCCTGCTTGTCCTTACCACCTTTCTTAAACAGTGGCACCACGTTAGCCAACCTTCAGTCTTCCCACACCTCACCTGTGACTATTGATGATACAAATATGTCAGCAAGAGGCCCAGCAATCACTTCCCTAGCTTCCCACAGAGTTCTAGGGTACACCTGATCAGATCCTGAGGATTTATCACTTTTATGCATTTCAAGCCTCTGTGATATGGACATTTTTCAAGATGTCACCATCTATTTCCCAAGATGTCACCATCTATTTCCCAAGATTCTATATGTTCCATGTCCTTTTCTACAGTAAATACTGATGCAAAATACTCACTTAGTATGTCCCACATCTCCTGCAGCTCCACACAAAGGCCGCCTTGCTGATCTTTGAGGGGCCCTATCCTCTCCCTACTTACTCCTTCATCCTTAATGTATTTGTAAAAACCCTTTGAATTCTCCTTAACTCTTATTTGCCAAAGCAATCTCATGTCCCCTTTTTGCCCTCCTGATTTCTCTCTTAAGTATACTCCTACTTCCTTTATACTATTCTAAGGATTCACTCGATCTGTCCTGTCTATACCTGACATATGCTTCCTTCTTTTTCTTAACAAACCCTCAATTTCTTTAGTTATCCAGCATTCCCTATACCTACCAGCCTTCCCTTTCACCCTGACAGGAATATACTTTCTCTGGATTCTTGTTATCTCATTTTTGAAGGCTTCCCATTTTCCAGCTGTACCTTTACCTGCGAACATCTGCCTCCAATCAGTTTTCGAAAGTTCTTGCCTAATACCGTTAAAATTGGCCTTTCTCCAATTTAGAACTTCAACTTTTAGATCTGGTCTATCCTTTTCCATCACTAATTTAAAACTATTGGAATTATGGTCGCTGGTCCCAAAGTGCTCTCCCACTGACACCTCAGTCACCTGCCCTGCCTTATTTCCCAAGAGTAGGTCAAGTTTTGCACCTTCTCTAGTAGGTACATCCACATGCTGAATCAGAAAATTGTCTTGTACACACTTAAGAAATCTGAACCTTTAAGGTTATGGCAGTCCCAGTCGATGTTTGGAAAGTTAAAATCCCCTATCATAACCACCCTATTATTTTTACAGCTAACAGAGATCTCCTTACAAATTTGTTTCTCAGTTTCCCTCTGACTATTAGAGGGTCTATAATACAATCCCAATAAGGTGATCATCCCCTTCTTATTTCTCAGTTCCACCCAAATAACTTTCCTGCATGTATTTCTAGGAATATCCTCCCACAGTACAGCTGTAATACTATCCCTTATCAAAAATGCCACCCTTTATGTCCTTCCTGTAGCATTTGTATACTGGAACATTAAGCTGCCAGCCCTGTCCATCCCTGAGCCATGTTTCTGTAATTGCTATGAAATACTAGTCCCATGTTCCTAACCATGCCCTGAGTTCATCTACCTTCCCTGTGAGACCTCTTGCATTGAAATAAATGCAGTTTAATTTATCAGTCTTACCTTGTTCTCTGCTTTGTCCCTGCCTGCCCTGACTGTTTGACTCACCTTTGTTCTCAACTGTACCACCACGTTTCCTTCCACTCCCTCACTTCCCAACCACTCCACTCACCAACAGTAGTCCCTGTACTCCATCCTTCCACACCAGCCATCTGCACTGCCTCCTCACTCCAGGAACTTTTGTTACCTTTTGCCCATTTGCACTGGGACTAACAGCTCTTACGCCCACTTCCATCTCAATCAATCCCTCCCTTCCTCTCATTACACGAGAAGATAGCCCACAACAGGCCTGAGAGAGGCTATACAGATGGAGAGATGCTGGACATTATGCTCTATATAAGGAGAGAATTGAAAATCTCGAAGACCAGCCTTGTTCCTAAGGTGATACTGAGACATCTGTCCCACCAACTCTTCATTCCACCATAACTGTCACATGAACCCACTGTCAGGGTCATCCATTCTAATCACTGCCTGCATGCCTCTTTTATTTTGTCTTGCAGTCAAACTCCCGCAGAGGACACCTCCTCCATCCTTGAAGTCAACACGTTTCAGGGAAAGCATTTGCAAGGCTGCCTTTTCCAGATCTCACCCCACCAGGTCAGATACTGGAACCTTCATGAGAGTGTCCAGTTTAGAAAGAATGGGGGCACAATCTGGTGAACACCTCTGACAGCGACAGCTCTCAGCTGGCTGATGAAGAACTAGTCCAGGCCACTGCCACTTGGAGGACAACCAGTCAGGAGGGTGGTGTCAGCGGTCATGGACATAGCCCACATACACAAGAATGAACAGGAACAGCAGATATGGATATGGGGCACAATGAGCCTTAGCCGTAACAATGTAGCAAGTCATGTTATCATCTGGCTCCCTCCATGGATGGGTTGACAGCTGCCAAGAGGCCTATTAAAGAGGTAGGTTGATCATGCCAGTTAATGGTCCTCAGGACCAAAGGCATGGCAACAGAGGATGGGGAACATGGCAAATCATCCAGGAGCCCGTTCCTCACAAGTAGGCAAGATGGTGCCTAGAGACACCCAGCCAGAGAAGAAACCACATGCTGCACCCCTTGGAAGACTCCACTCAGGTCACTCTGGAGGTGGCTAGTCTGTCCAATCCGTACCCTAACTGATTCCCTCCAACCCTTGCAAGTTCTCACCGAGAAAGGTCAACATGCTTCTGGCAAGAAGACCTTTGGCATGTCCGGCCTGTCCAAACACAAGTGCCCCCAGGAATTCCTGACCAAAGCTTCAAAGGGCAATGGGTTTCACTGCCAGGCAGGTACCTTCCATGCCAGCTGAAGAACTAGGGATTGCATTGAAACGTTGTGGGACGGAGAAGAAGAAGAGATTTTTAAAATTACAGACAATTTCAATTGACTACATGACAATTGATCCCTGAAATGGCTTGTGGATGATAATTTGAAATTCATCAAAACACTACAGATTACAAAATACTTCAGGGTGTATTGGGGGTAGTTGAATAACATTTGCTAAAATATTGTACTAAAATAAAACTAGATTGCTGTCATGAAAAATATTGCAAAGCATGAAAAGGCGATGTCTTTGATAATATGTGGAGCCTGTGAAATGCTGGTTTAGTTAAATACATTCACAAGGATCATAAATCATGGAATTAAATGTATTTGCAATTCTTTACCTCCATGTCCATTAATAAAAGATTAACAATAGGGTTTTGGCAAGACCATAATGACAAATTATCTCTGGTTCTAAGGCCAATTCCAGTTCCCTCTAATGGGTTACCACGACGATTGAGTTAAGAAAAGCCATCATTACAACAGCCTGAAATATGAATGCAGCAGCAAGATTGGATTTGTACGTTGGATACAGCTTTTACTTTCTGACAAAACAGTCTAAAATTTTTACTTCATATTTATCCTTTATTTATTCTTTTGCAACCACAGAATGATTTTTTTGGTTTAGTTCTTTGGATCTTCACTTCCAGTATCTAAAGCTTATAAGTGTTGACTGTTGATCCTTCTAAAAATTAACTATAGTAAAACTGAACTTTTCCAATATGTTTTAAATTGGATAGGGAGAATTATTGACTAGCTTGTCGTGTAAAATTGTCTCAGATATTAATTTAAATATTTCTGAGAATGCATGCGTAGTTTTAAATAGAGGTTCTATTTGTGAAGCTTTGTTTAATACACATGTCCAAAATTATTATTCTTTAAGTCAAATATCAAATTTGAGTCAATAAGATATGAAAATATATATACAATATTGGCAAATAGGTCTGAGGTATTATGACCGCAGTTGATCTGTGAATTGTTCGAGAGTGAGAACATGATGCAAATATTGCTGACCAGATCAGATGAACATAAAAAGGATAGCCTATGCTCCCCTTCACTCTGGAATGCCCATGATCATGGTTGAGCCACTTCCTCTCAATCATTTTCGCAAACCATTGCACTTACATTAGCAATTCTTTAGTCTTCATGACAGTGAGCACAATATGCTGTGCTGTGCAGCATTGAGGGGGGAGCTAAGCTGATGGCAAAAGCTTGAATAAGAACAGAACAAATCAGGCTCTTTTCACAAAAATAATTTAAGTGTCTTCATGGCACCTTTTGCAATTGTTCAAACCAAGATACCAACATGGTACCAACTTATGCCCTCCATTAGCCAATTTCATTTTGCTGTCCAAGTTGCTGAAAAAATGGAAGATGTCTAAATCCCACCAGGTGATACCATTCATTAGCCAGAATGTCTAGGGGTTGGACAGAACACTCATCCATCTTAGCAAGAAAACTGGTTTTGTACTCTTTGAGTTGTTGCATGTTAACATTAAATGCAGATTGGGACAATTGGAAAGTGGCACAACAATAAACCACGCTTCTAACTTGATTGCTGAGCCATGGACATTTGCACAGGCCCATAGGAGAGATCCAAGCCTTCACCATCTAGCACCAGGATTCACTCCTCAAGGAGGATAAGGAAGTGAAGATCCTGAACCCCACCCACCCGTCTTGGCCCTTTTATCCCTTTCATGGGACATGTTCTCCTGTAATGAGGAAAAGAAGGGGATTGAGTAAGATAGAAGTGTGGGGCAGAGCTGTTAATACTGGTACAGTTTGGGGAATGGTGGTCAGCTGACCCATGTGGGTGGCTTGCTCCTGCTCCTATATCTCTGTGCTCGCAAAAGTGACTACTTTGTTACTCATTAAGCCTCATGGAGAAAAACTCTTCATGAAACTCGACAAAACTGATACTGAGGCAAATTATGTTCAGAATGAACCCCTCAAAACTAAGGATAACTGGCATAAGTTGCTATATGCACAATAACATTCACAAATAATAAATTGGAAGTTTTTCTTTCAAGTTGCTTTTGTAAAGTAGTGCTTTAAAATGACTGTTGGCATTGTCACCTCTCATAATGTTTCATTGTACAGAGGAGTACTTTAACATCTTTTTTAACATGACTTGTGAATACTAGATTTGAAGGCTATGGCATGATTTTAGATAGTGTATGGATGACAGTGAGGAACAGATAATTAAGCAAAAGACTCGAGATCAATTGTGGTCACAGAGCACAGGAGCAAGGAAGAGAATATTTATTTTGCAAATTTTACTCAGATTTGGACATGAGTCAAAAAATATATTTGAAAAAACATTTGGAATTACAGATTTTTATTCCTCCAAAAATAACTGGACCCATTTTAGACTTTCTGTTTTGATGTGTGAAGGGATTTGTTATGGCATAGTTAGTAGGTTGCAGGAATTTGGCAATCTAAACAAATACATCTTTTTTTCAACCTTTAACAGAAGGGATTCAGAACTCATTTTCAACTTTGAACCATTATTCTGGAGACTGCAAGGTAGCAGTTTTTCGAACTTTAATTACAAATCACTTACTTTTCTTCCAGTTGCAAAATCAGAATGAATTACATCATGGAATTTGTTTGAAGGGGCAGATCAATGTAATCATTTATGCCAGAGAAGTAATGGTGTTATAGCTGAAAGAAAGGATTAATTTTTAAGTTATAGTGCATTTCCCCTCAAAACCTGGGAGCAACAGATTGCAGATATGCTGAAATGCATCATTGTGCTTATCAGACAGAAATCCATGAAAGTACAGGCCGTCAATTATGCAGATGTGGTTACTTTTCCCAGCCCTGGACAATGGACTTGCTGATGCCTGAGGATCATTTAAGGTGACACTTTTGAGGGGAAACTAGAGAACACACAGGGTAGAAACCATTGGAAAGTTTGCTGGTAAGGTTGGACAGAGAAGAGTGGGTGGAGTCTGCAGTGGAACATAATTGCCAGCACAGGTCTGTCTAGCCAAATATTCTTGCCTCTATCCTTATAATCTTTAAAAGTAAATTCAAATTTCCAGTTGTTGGCTAATGGATGGATGCAACAAGATTTCACAGTTAGTACTTGTACTGTGGCAAAAAGACTAAAGGCACTGTTGACTAAAGACCATTGTTGTAGGCAACTTGATTTTAAACTACTAAACAAAACTTTCCCTTTTTACTTTTAACATGACTATAAACCTAAAGGAAAATGTTACTTTATCCCTAAGGTAGACATGTAATTCTCTTGGACCCAGCCCAAAGTGATTCTTTGTTGCTGAGGGTTTAGCTGCGTCCCTTTTCTATATAACTTGGTAACTCTAACATGATCTTTCTCATTGGGGGATTTTCTTGGAGCTTCTCCTTGTAGCATAAGTGAGATGACTCCTCTAGCCTCCTTTGAAATTCTCAGAAATCTATTTCGTGTCAATTTGAGCAGAAGCTCCCTCTTGCATTCTTGCAATGTAAAAACTCCAGGAAGTGTTGGTCATAGACAATGGGCCATCATTTACCAGCAGGGAATTCAAGTATTTCCGAAAGTCTAATGGCATTTGACATGTAAGGACAGCTCCATACCATCCATCATCCAATGGCCTGGTAGAAAGAGCAGTCCAAACTTTGAAGGCAGCCTTAAAGAAATAGCTATGGCCTTAATCAATGCTAAACTGTCCTGGTTCCTATTTGATTATTGGACCAGCCCTCATCCAACTATAGAGACAGCTCTTGAAGGATGCTAATGGGGGAAAGACTTTGCAAACAACTTTAAATCTATCTTCCCTGGCCTGGATGGGAGGGTGAAATCGCATCGGAAACATGAATGCCAGACACAAGATCCCTCTCAGTGAGCAAGGAAGACTGTTTATTTTAGGGGACAAAGGTTTGTGCTGAACCATGGGAATGGTCTTGCGTGGGTAAAAGGCATGGCCGACGTGAGGTCAGTTCCTGTGACATAAAATGTCTGTGTAGCAGAGACAGGCCTCAACAAACACATGGACCACATGAAAGCTGTAAACCCACAACAGGGCAAGAGCAAAACATACCCAGCCCCTCAAACAGCCAGAACTCATGGGGTCACCACCTCTGTCTAGTGTCAAAAAAACATTGGAGTCTGAGCTGGACACAGTGAACGTTCTAGCTGCAATGTGTTTACGCCCTGAAGAAGATGATGGATTTCTTCCAAGACATTCTGGGTGCAAGAGGTGCGCTACAGTCTGGTACCTGCTGCCCGTGTCCAAGACTGAGTAGGAGGAATCCGACCTGGTGCAAAAACACCTGAGGAGAGGCTACAAGAAAAACACAAGGGTGACTTGGTGATGGGATACTGGACTTTGTGAGGTATTTCAGGTATGCCTCAATGCACTGTCGACTAATCTGCTCTACATTTCCATCATTTTGTGTTTATTTTTGAATGTTTAGTGCTAAAAGGATTTTTAGATGACACTGATGCTGTAAGTAATCTGACAGAAGATCAATCAGTACTGTTTAGTTTATCTGACAGATTTTATTTAAACGTGTGCATGTTGGTACATGTACACAGTCCACAGAAAGCATTCATGAGTTAGAACACCTGGACTCACACTGAACTGACGACAGGGTAGGATTTCTTTTCATAGGCAAGAGCAGAACCTGGATTTTACAGAGAAAGAAAATCAGGCAAGATATAAAATGAACTACTGATGCATCTATTTTATATTTTTGCCCCCTCTAAATTGGTTGAATTTATTTTGGTTGAACAAAAAATACTTCTGTTCTCTGAGAGATCAGCATGAACTTTAGAAGTAAGGCTCTCTTACCCCAATTCTTATCCCAGTTTTCCAGGTAACGATGAGGCTAATCAGGGCCCAGACCATGGCAAACACCAAGGTCCAGTAACTGAAGCCTGGGCCTCTTGAGTGCACTGTGCTCAGATCAGGGGCAGGACAGTTCCTGCTCAACAGCAGTCTCAGAGAAACCCTGCAGTGTCGAAAGAGGCCATTCAGCCCAATGAGTCTGCACTGACCATCCAAACAGCATCCCACCCAGACCCAGCACCATACCCTATCCCCGTATTTACCATCCTAATCCACCTAGCCTGCACATCCCTGGAAACTACGGACATTTTAGCATGGCCAATCCACCTAACCTGCACATCTTTGCACTGTGGGAGGAAACTGGAGCACCCAGAGGAAACCCACACAGACATGGGGAGAATGGGCTTACTGCACACGGACAGTTGCCCAAGGCTGGAATTGAACCCGGGTCCCAGCTGTTGTGAAGCTGCAGTGCTAACCACTGAGCCATTGTGCTCAGTATGGGGAGCAGGCTACGATGCTTGGTTTGGGATACGGCTGCTGTGCTCATGATGTGGACGGATTAGGAGCAGCATCTGAAGAAGTGTTCCAAAGAAGGATCACTGGATCTGAAACATTCATGCTGCTTTCTTTCGAGAGATGTTGTCAGACCTGCTGAGTTTCTCCAGTGATTTCTATTTTTGTTTCTTTCAGTCTCTGGCCCTAAAGTCAGCGTAAACAATGACATAATTTGAAGCACAGATTACATTCAGTGCAATTATCTTGTCATAATGATTTATGCTCATTTAAAGAAACACTGTATTGGATGTCAGCCTCACCCAGAGAATTGGCCCCATCCTTAGATCATATTATTCATCATTGGGAGTTTCCCCAATTAGATTCATCACCAGGTCTTTAAGAACCTCTAAAAGTCCTGTAATGAGAAACTAGTTCCTTCTATACACAAGTATTTATAGACATATTTCAGAAGTTTTTGAACTTTCTTTTCTAACTTACGAAGAAACAAACCAGTAAATATAAATAAAAGTAGCAGCGGTTCAATATAGTTTTCTTTTAGAAGTCGTTTCCAATTAACTAAAAACAGCTTACGCACAGTGATTGAGTAGACATTGATTCAAAGTACTTCAAATTGGTGCTAAATCTATTTTCAGCTACATAAGTAATTGAGGAACAAGAGTAGAACATTTAGTTACTTGAATCTGTTCTGGTATTCAGTAAGATCATGGCTGAACTGTGACCTAACTTCATAATCAAACCACACCAAGTTAATATTTTTAATTAGATTAAGGAATATTTTTAAAACAGAAACTACATTTGAAGCTCCTGACTGATTACTTAAGTGTAAAATACATTTCAGAAACAAACACAATTTTGAGTGCAATTTGTCAGCGATAATCAATGTGGAAAAACTCCCCTTCATCTATAAAGACTCCCTATCGCTTGAGAGAGGAAGCTTACCTCCCTCAGATGACTGTTCAGAGTTTCTGTTCCTTATCCCTTGCCAACTTAAAATAAACAGATGGCTGAATGTTAGATACAACTTTGAGTTAAAAGGGTCACTCGACTTGGTGTAAAGCCACAATACTAAGGGTGACCATCACTGATTGCGTTATCAAAACAACAGTTTCAGCCTGTAACAGTGTTCCCAAACATTAAATCATGGAATAAAGAGTTCTTGTAGCTGAACTTGTGGCTATCATTCATCTATTCAGCTCTCTTTGCTTAAAAATAAGTTAAAGTCAGCTGCTCAAACGGTCCAATGAGAGCAGTGACAAGAAGCACAAGTCTCCATGTTCTAGTTTATTCAGCAGAGCATCAACCAGTTGTCCACCCTCGCTGGAAATGCATGTGAGGGTGGACACTCAACTAAGGCAAGATTTGGCTTGGCCACCCCATTTCCTTAGAGAAAATTGCCTGTCAACACAAGTCTCCTATAGGAATAATGCTTACTTAAACAAGGCATTGGAGTGTGATATGAAATTAAACTGTATCACAGGAATAACCTGAATTTTAAAGGACCTTGAATGTTGTAGAATGGTATAGGACACTTCATAGGAGTTTAATCAAACTTTAAGGAATCCTGGTATTAGGAGAAAAGAAATCAAAGTCAAAGGAGTTATGTTTTTAAACTCAAACACCTATCTGTCTATTTTTGGGGGGGAAAGGTGGTGGTGTAGTGACAATTTCAGTGAACTAGTAATTCACATTCTAAGGATACTTATTTAATGGAACCTTTTCTGCTATTCAATAAGATCATGGCCAATCTTATTCCATATTAGTTTGAATCACTCCATGATAGATGGTGACATTAAAATTCAATAAAATCTGGAATTAAAAATCCTCATGTTCACTGTGTAAACACAGTTGAATGTTATTGAAACTCACTTATTTCACTAATATCCTTTAGGGAGAGAAATCTGTCATCTGGTCTGGCCCAGAGCAATGTGGTTGATTCCTAACTGCTCTCTGAAATAACTGAGCTAGCCACTCAGTTCAAGAGCAACAGATAGGATAGGAGATGAGAGGACATTTACACTGTATCAAGGTTGGCAAACAAGAATTAAAAATAAAACTCAAGAAGTTTTAAAGGTTACCATTATGCGGCCCAGAGAAATATATTAACAGAGAAGATGCAGGTTGGAGCGTAAGATGGTGGATGTGTAGACTCAATCCGCGAACTTGAATTTTCTCTTCCAAATGCAGGTCTTCTAAAATTTCGTAAACTACAACAACTGAGTTCATAAGCTTGCGTCTTTTTCTTGGAAGCCACAAGTATGTCTTTTGCTTGCAGAATCTTGTCATATTCAGGTAGAATTTGTTTCTCTTAAGTGAATTTTTTTACATCCTCATTATGATGAGAGAAGTTATTGCTTTAGAATGAAATATTTCTGCAGTTAGTAGCAGAATTAAACACCAAAGATCATCAAAACCCTAACAATGATACACGGTAAATCTTCTCTCGTCTTCTGTCCATTCCTTAACCAACACAGTCATCGCTTAATGCAACAGCTTGACATGTCCATTCCTTATAGCAGCCAATACTATGCCTTCTTCAAATCAGACAACTGCTTTCATCCAGACTGTGATTAATTATGTCAACATTATAGTGCGACTCCAAGGTCTCTTTGTTCAGCAACATTCCCTAGGATCTTACCATTAAGTCTTCCCACCCTACCTCCTGCAAAAATGCCATCCTGTATTCCCAATTCCTCCCGCCTCCACCGTATCTGCTCCCAGGAGGACTAGTTCCACCACAGAACACACCAGATGGCTTCCTTCTTTAGAGACCACAATTTCCCTTCCCACCTGGTTAAAGATGCCCTCCAAAGCATCTCGTCCACATCCCGCACCTCCGCCCTCAGACTCCACCCCTCCAACCGTAACAGGGACAGAACCCCCCTGGTGCTCACCTTCCACCTTACCAACCTTCATATAAACCAAATCATCCGCAAAGACCGTTCCCTTCATGGTCATGTCCATGCCCCCCCAACAACCCACCCTCCCATCCTGGCACCTTTCCCTGCCACCACATGAATTGCAAAACCTGTGCCCGCCCCTCATCCCTCACATCCATCCAAGGCCCCAAAGGAGCCTTCCACATCCATTAAAGTTTCACCTGCACATCCACCAATGTCAATTATTGTATCTGTTGCTCCCGATGCGGTCTCCTCTACATTGGGGAGACAGGACGCCTCCTAGCTGAGCGATTTAGGGAATATCTCTGGGACACCTGCACCAATCAACCACACCGCCCTGTGGTCCAACATTTCAACTCCTCCTCCCACTCTGCCGAGGACATGGAGGTCCTGGGCCTCCTTCACCGCCGCTCCCTCACCACCCAATGCATGGAGGAAGAACACCTCATCTTCCGCCTCAGAACACTTTAGCCCCAAGGCATCAATGTGGACTTCACTAGTTTCTTCATTTCCCCTTCCCCCATCTCACCCTAGTTCCAATCTTCCAGCTCAGCACTGTCCCCATGACTTGTCCTACCTGCCTATCGTCCTTTCCACCTATCCACTCCACCCTCCTCCATGACCTATCACCTGCATCCCCTCTCCCACTCACCTATTGTAGTCTATGCTACTTTCTCCCCACCCCGCCCCTCCTCTCATTTATCTTTCCACCCTTCAGGCATTCTGCCTGTATTCCTGATGAAGGGCTTTTGCCCGAAATGTCGATTTTACTGCTCCTCAGATGCTGCCTGAACTGCTGTGCTTTTCCAGCACCACTCTAATCTAAACTCTGATTTCGAGCATCTGCAGTCATTGTTTTTACCATTAAGTGTATGAGTCCTGCTAAGATTTGCTTTCCCAACATGCTGCACCTCTCATTTATCTGAATTAAACTCTATCTGCCACTTCTCAGCCTATTGGCCCATCTGATCAAGATGCTGTTGTAATCTGAAGTAACCTGCTTCACTGTCCACTACACCTCCAATTTTGGTGTCATCTGCAAACTTACTAACTATACCTCTTATGCTCACATCCAAATCATTTATGTAAATGACAAAAGGTAGTGGACCCAGCACCGATCCTTGTGGGACTCCACTGGTCACCGGCCTCCAGTTTGAAAAACAACCCTCCACCACCACCCTCTGCTTTCTACCTTCGAGCTAGTTCTGTATCTAAATAGCTAGTTCTCCCTGTATTCCGTGAGATCTAACCTTGCTAATCAGTCTCCCATGGGGATGTGCTTCTTAAAAACAGGAAATGCTGAAAACACTCAGTTTGTTAGCAGTGTAGCTGCAGAACGAAACAAAGTTAATGGGATGGGTTTACCACGCAGAGTCAGGAGATTCAGACTTGTGTCACTCTTGTATAAGTTGTCTAATTGATTGGGGGAAGCTTAACACTATATTACAGATCTGCCTTATTGGTGCCAGTGTAAAAGGCAGGCAGCAGCCATGTTGAGGGACACTGCTACCTTTTCGAAGTGAACAAGCCACAGCTCAGATGGCCATGGAGGTGCAAGTGGACGGCAGCTTTACATGACAAAATTAGAACCAATGTTTGTGCTGGCGCTAGTTGGCACCACAAATTGGAATTAAAAATATTTCAAAAGAGGTTTATTTGAACAACACTAGAAGTCACAGGAAAATATTCTGTGATTTTGGATGAAATTAGATCATTTTTTTCTGGGGATAGGGGCAGTTAGTCAATCATTATCTCTGAAGCCACACGAGATCACAGTCCAGTTTGTTTTGACACTAAACTAAAAATGAAAGAACTGAGGATTCTGGAAATCAAACAAAAACAGAAATTGCTGGAAAAACTCAGTATGTCTGGCAGCATCTGAAGAGGGAAAGCAGAGTTAAGTTAATGTTTTGGGTCCTGTGACCCTCCTTTAGAACTGAACTGAGTTTTTCTAGCAATTTCTTTACCAGTTTGTTTTTACTTGCTCCTTTGAAGGGTTGTCATTTGAAGTTAGCACCTTCAGGCAGGACATTCCAGAGTTCCTCTCCAAACAGCCACTGCTTTTCCAAAAAAAAAGAAACAACGAAGTGTTCCAATCTGCCCATAGGTAATCTGTCATCATGACACAATGAAGGGAATGGATGGGCTTCCACCTCAGATCTCGGCACCTCCTCAGTAGGTTAGATCATACTCCTCTTCCTTCTGTAGGCTGAGCACCAGCTGTTGGTGGCTGCTGTTCTTCCTGAGCCCACATAATCTTATTTCTTTGACTCCCTCTACACCTCCCTCAATTGGGAAGCAACACTGCCAGAAGCAGGATTGCATTAGCCTCGGCCTTTCAGTGCAAGGTGGATGCAAAACAGTGAGGGAAGTCAGACAATTTACAGTGTGTTAGTAAAGGTGCATCTGAGCACTGACATCCTTCACAATTAGGTTGAACCCTCCCAGAGTTATTGTATGAATCAACAGAACTACCGCAGAATGTTGATCAGGAATTTAGAATGCTACATCCATTCCTCATGTTTGTTTGCCCAACTACTTCTGCAATTGCCTTTGGCATGAGGCAGCTACCAGGCGCCCCACTTGCAAATGCCTCACCATCATATTCCACCTCAGTAGTGAAGTCATAGCAAGCTTACAGTTACTTGTCAGGACATAGCACATGTAATACTGAGGCTTCAAATGTTTGGGATTGTGTGGCTTGGCTATTTGAGAAGATGAGGTTAAAACAAATGTTGTCAAGCTCAACATTCTTGAGCTGATAGATCACAAAGTGGCATTTGGTAGGCACAATGTACTCTGCATGAGTCCTCATGAGTCAATGTTTGATTGGATTATCTGAAGAATTTGACGTCAGATTAGGTCATTAGCGTTGTTTAATGACTTGAATAATGAGTGTTATAAAAAGCAAAACGGTGAGTGTTTCTCTCTTGGTTCTCCCTCACCTTTGAGAGTTTGTTCTTAATGGGCTTAGCATGTAAGTCTCTAACTGGCTGCAAGGGTGATTTATTGGTGCCAGTTAATAGTGAAAAACAATAAAAAATCATAGTGATTTGGTGATGGACAAGAATACATTCGGTTGTGTATGACAGCACTTCTGGATATATAAAGAAAGGTGTGAGGTTAATAAAAGAAAAATAACAATGATGAGTGTTTCTTTCTGTACCCCTCCCTCACCTTTTAATGGTTTGCATTGCACTTGTTTTGTATGTAAATTATTAAATTGGATTTGTGGGTAATTTACTGTTGGTGGTCAATCAATGAAAACAAAACCATGGGTGATTTAGTAATGAGGAAAAGGAAATGATCTCAGATGTGTTAGCACAATTTTGGATATAGAACAAAATTTAAAATGCTGGGTGTTTCTGTCTGTACCTTTGATGTTATTGCACTGGCCTTTGTGGGTTCTGCATGGAAAGTGAACAATTCGAAACACGAATGATTTACTGTTGAGGGGGGTAATAGATGAAAATTGCCACAGGTGATTTGGTGGGAGTTTTAACAAAAGAAAGGATAACTGTTAGGGATTTTATGTCACAGTTATAGTGTCCCTACCTCTGAGCCAGAAGCCCATGTTTCCACATACTTTAGTAGCGTATAATAACATCTCTAAACAGGATGATTAAAAGTATCAACACTAGGTGGAATGGCCCTGTGGGAGGGTTTTACACTTCAGCTCCACACTTCAGCTTGTTTGGAAAGAAAAATACATTTTCACCAACGTTGCACATGATTCATTCCAGTTTCAGATTTGCACTGTTGAAGTTTGAATTAATATGATTTGGGGGTACCACAGTGGCTCAGTGGTTAGCATGCTGCCTCACAGGACACTGCTGACTGATCATGGCCAATTTCCCACATGAAAAACTGCCCAGCCCTGGACTGACTATGGCAGTACTCCTGACTGACTGGAGTATACCCTTACTCCACTTAACTGTCCTCCCCTCTGACCTTCACATATTGTCATATTTTGTCAAACATATGAGGTATGTTTTATACCTAGGCCATTGGCATTTTCTGCACACTGACATTGATGCAGCACTGTGTCATACACCAGCATGTCCACTCCCATTTGGACTTCTATATGTATTCTTCACTGCTTCATAGAGCTACAAACTTCCTCCTTTTCCCCATGGATCCAAGCAGTATCTGTAAGCTTCCTGCATTGCTATCTGCACTAAAGCAGCAATTGATAACTGGAAGATGGTTGGCTGCCCAATTCCACTGAAGTTATCTCGAAGCCAATGAATCTGGTCAGTGACTTGCAACCTGATATTCTGAGGCTGATACATTACCATCACCCAGTCTGTGGATGGATTATTGTCTTTGATTATGGAGGCATCTGGTGCAGATGAAGCTGTTCCATGTAAAATAAGGACAAGGAAGATTTCCAGCAGAGCTGTGGTCTGACTTAGGCTCAGTTCTGAAGATCAGGCTCAGCAGGTAGCCACTTAATCTTCAGTGTTGAGTTTTTGAGGTGTTGAGTTAATCAAGAAGGGGAAGTTAAGAGGGAGATTGCAATTAATGATATGCAAATATATGCTAATAGGCTTCTCACTATCTGATGTCAAGAATTTGATCTCTCCATCTCAGAAAGGAGAACTTAATTGCATAAGTTTTTCTTGATGGTGAGAACTGGATTCTTCAATGAAGTCATCATGCTGTGTACATCTTGCAAGGGAAGATTACAGCCATTGATTGGTCATTGTTGTCTGTGGAAGTCCACTGTATACAGATTGTCTACTGTGTTGCCCGATAATTACCAAACTCAGAAGTACATCATCAGATGTAAAACACTTCCTTATGAGGATTTGAGCAGAGGAGCAGGATTGTCTTGCTGCAATTGTACAGGGCCTTGGTGAGACCATATCCATCAATATTTTATCTAGTTTTAGTCTCCTTACCTGAGGAGTTATGATCTGGTTATGAAGGGAGTGGATGAAGATTTGCCAGAATGATTCCCAATAGGGCTGGACTGATATTTGAGGAGACACTTGATCAGTCACGATCATATTCACTGGAGTCTAGAAGATTGACAGGATCTTATTATAAAATTCTACAGGACGAGACAAGGCAAATATTGGCAGAATGTTCCCTATGAGCAGGCAGTCTGGAACAGGAGCCACAATCTAAGGGTATAGGGTAGACATTTAAGATTGAGATGAGGAGCAGTTTCATCACCTGGAGAGTGGTGAGCATTTGGAATTCTTTGCTACAGAAAGCAATTGAGGCCAAAATATTGAATGTTTTCAAGGAGATAGATACATGAAATGCTAGTCTGGAAATGCTAAATAGATTCTTTAAGGTGTGATCAAAGTGATTACAAGAAGACACATCAACTTTGACATAAAGCTAATTTATTAGGCTAAACGACTTTAGATATATGTCAACTGATGAATGAAACTATCAACTTGAACTACTTTGGACACATTCAACAAACGAGAATCATTGCCCACTGCCAGTCAGGGACTCCAGGGTGACGACTGGCTCTTAAAACTTCATATCGGATTCCATGGTCCCGGTCTCTCAGTCCCCAGCCCGACGGTGACAGTCCATGGTCCCGGTCTCTCAGTCCCCAGCCCAACGGTGACAGTCCATGGTCCCGGTCTCTCAGTCCCCAGCCCAACGGTGACAGTCCATGGTCATGGTCTCTCAGTCCCCAGCCCAACGGTGACAGTCCATGGTCCCAGTCTCTCAGTCCCCAGCCCGACGGTGACAGTCCATGGTCCCAGTCTCTCAGTCCCCAGCCCGACGGTGACAGTCCATGGCTCCAGTCCCTCAGTCCCCAGTTGATGGTGAAGGCCCAATATTTGGGAGAGGGTCCTTAATATCAATAATATTCTGCTTCCATGTTGTTTTGCCATCTCCTAATGCTTCACTACTTTTCTGGACCTCAATTATAAGCAGGAAACGAATGGGTGTTTGCAACATTCAATTAAGGTTGTACAGTTATCTCACAGTCAATGCAGGCTGTGTTATACACCAGACATATAAATGTCCACTTTGCTTCAATACGGCATTGTCATGTTCAATGACCGTCACAACTAACCGTTAGTGGTCTGCTTTGATTACAGCATTTTTGAGGCTAACACTGCAATACAGTTCCAAATTCTTGCAGATGTTCGAATCTGAACGGAAAATGAAAAATTCTGGCAATCACAGTGGGTCAGGCAGCATCCATGGAGAGAGACCAAACTAACACTTCAAATCTGGATGACTCTTCATCAGAGTTGAAGTGAAGTGTGGAAGGAGCAACATTTATGCTCTCGTGAGAGGGGTGGGGTTGGAGTGCTGGGGGAGAAAGGCTGTTGATAGTTCAGATCAAGGGTTCAGAATGGGAGAATAGCAGAACAATGGTGCGTCTAACGGCCAGACAAGAATACACAGTCCCACTAGGCCGGGGGTGGAGGGGAGAGAGAACAAAGTGACAGATAATGTAACAAGTAAAGCCAAATGAACAGGAAGGAATGGGCTCACAATTTGAAGGTGTTGAACTCCATAATGAGCCCAGAAGGTAATAAAGTGTTAAGTTTGAAAATGAGGTGCTGCTCCTGCAGTTTGTGCTGTGATTCACTGGAACATTGCAGCACGTCAAGGACAGACAAGTGGGTACATGGGCAGGATGCTGTGTTAAAGTGACCGGCCATGGGAAGGTAGGGCTACTGATTGTGCACAGACTGGGGGTGTTCAGCAAAGCTGTAGCCAGTCACTTTCCAGTGAATCACAGCACAAACTGCAGGAGCAGTACCTCATTTTCAAACTAAGCAATTTACAACCTTCTGGGCTCAATATGGAGTTCAACACCATCAAATTGTGAGCCCATTCCTTCCCGTTCCTTACCTATTACATTAGCTGTCACCCTGTTCTCTCTCCCCTCCAACCCCGCCCAGTGGGACTGTCTATTCTTGTCTGGCCGTTAGACGCACCATTGTTCTGCCATTCTCCCTTTCCAAACACTTAATCTGAATGATCAACACCCTTCCTCCCCCAGTACTCCACCCACCTACAGCATCAATTCTGCCCCTCCTCACTTTCAGCTCTGATGAAGAGTTATCTGGATTTGAAATGTCAGCTTGCTCTCTCTCCGTGGATGCTGCCTGGCCCAATATGATGTCCAGCAGTGTTTCTTTTATATTTTCACTGCTCTCTGTTTCTTTAGGATAAAGGGAACAACGGGCATGAGGAGAAAGTGAGAACAGTGTACAGCGTAGGATGATCAGCCTTGATAATGTTGGATGGCATAGCAAGTTTGAATGGCCTACTCCTGTTCCTATTTTCCATGTTTCTATGCTTGTATTGTTACATAAACTTATTAACGTGAACATACAATACACTAGAAGACTGCTCTTTCAGATTTCGATTAACAAGTTGGAAGCTTAAAAACGTTTGTAAAAAATTTGTTTGGAAGTTTGTATGAGGTTAGTCTTAGGCTCAAAAGTCAAAGCTAAACTCAGGCCAGGGTCAGATATTCCGGGATGCACAGCTACAATCGAAATCATTCCCTAGTAAATGTTGCAGCCTCCAGCAAAAATGGACATAGTGTTAAGATTAGTACAAAGCTTGTATTGTTAACTAAGCTTCATTTCATGGAGTCTACTGGGAAAATAGCTATTTAGTTGAGTCAGTTCCAATAAAATGAAACCACACCCTCCAAAGACCAATTCACCTAGCTTCACTGACAACTTCAAAATGCTCCAAAAAAAACCCACAAGGTTCAACGCAGTAAAACACATGTCTGGCTGCACACTTTTATTATGCCACCAAATATACTTAAATTATCAACCCTAATCAAGTAATGTTACAATTAGGAACTTTCTGCAAGGAGTAAAGAATTGTATTGTTAACTCGTGAAATAAAAATAGATTAAATTACAATTATAACTTGAAGTGATACTTTTGGATTAATTCCACAGCAAGAACTGTCAACATTTCTCATAGCTCAGAGAAAATAAAATCTGCAATTGCCAAAGTAAAATGGTAAATGCCAAAATGAAACTTACAACTTCTGCTGCCCATTGGATATTTAGAGCTGAAAATGTGTTGCTGGAAAAGTGCAGCAGCTCAGGCAGCATCCAAGGAGCAGGAGAATCGACGTTTCGGGCATGAGCCCTTCTTCAGGAATCCTGACCTGCTGCGCTTTTCCAGCAACACATTTTCAGCTCTGATCTCCAGCATCTGCAGTCCTCAGTTTCTCCATTGGATATTTAGTGTCAAGCCAAGTCCATAATGAGATACAGGAATGGATCAAGAATCACAACTATCTTACAGGAAAAGGGTGAGGTGGTGGTCAATGCCTCATTGCACATCAATTGGCCTTAAGAAACCTCTGATGTCACTGACTGTAAATCATCCAACATGTAGCCTACTCAAGATGTTAGTGAGTTTCCTGTAACTATCAGCACATTTTTGTATCTGCAATACAGTGACTGGATGATCAGATTGAAAAGAATTCAAAATGTAAAAGGTTGAACATTCACAAAGAAAGCTGTATTTGAGGATTTTCTGGAACAACTACAGATTGTAAGACCATGGGATGTTGGAGCAAAAATCAGTCATTCAGCCCATGGAGCCTGCTCTCCCCATGGAGCCCGCTCTGCCCATCAAACCTGCTCTCCCTATGGAGCCCGCCCTCCCCAATGAGCCCGCCCTCCCCATGGAGCCTGTTCTGCCCATGGAGCCCGCTCTCCCCATCAAACGCGCTCTAGCCATCGAGCCCGCCCTCCCCATGGAGCCCGCCCTCCCCATGGAGTTCATTCTCCCCATCGAGCCCGCTCTCCCCATGGAGCCCAACCTGCCCTTCGAGCCCGCTCTTCCCTTCAAAACCGCTCTCCCCATCGAGTCTGCTCTACACATCGAGCCCGCTCTCCGCATCGAGCCCGCCCTCCCCATGGAGCCCACCCTCCCCATGGAGCACACTCTCCCCATGGAGCACACTCTCCCCATCGAGCCTGCTCTGCCACCTAATGAGATTGTAGCTGATCTGATAAGCCTCAATTCCACTTTTCTGCTTTTTCTACAAAACCCTTCATTCCCTTACCAATTAAAATTCTGTGTGTCCCATTTTGAATGTATTTAATGAGTCAGCCTCTATAGCCTTCTGTAGTAAATAATTCCACAGATTCACTAACCTCAGACAGGGAATTCCTCCTCATCGCCATCTGAAATGTGTGACCTCTTACTCTGAAGTTATGCCCTCTGGTCCTAGACTCCCACACAAGGGGAAACTATCTTCCCACATCTACCCGAATAAGTCCCCTAAGAAACGTACATATTTCAAACAGCTGACCTCTCCTTCTACTAAACTCCAAAGAGCACAGGCCCAAAAAACTCAGCCTCTCTTAAACCAGTCCCTCAATTCTTGGACCATCTGAGAGAACCTTCTCTGAATTGTCTCCAATGACAGTGTGTCTTTCTGCAGACAAGGGGACCAAACCTTTTCATTATTCCAGCTGTGGTCTGACTTGTCTTGTATCATTTTAGCTCCATTTACTTTGAAATAAAACACAACATTTCATTTGCCTTCCCTATTACCTGTTGAGCAGGTGTGCTAGTTTTTTGAGATTTATTCACAGATATTCCTAAATCCCTCTGTACTGTAGCTTTCTGTAGTGGTTCTCCATTTAAACAAAATTTTGTTCCTCTATTCTTCCTGCCAAAATGCATAACCCCATATTTTCCCACATTACATTGCATCTGTCAAATTTTATGCTCACTTGCTTAACCTAACTGTATCCCACTACAAACGTTTGAAGTCATTCTCAACTCTTGCCCATTCAATATGTTTGTGTCAACCATAAACTTGCCAGTAATGCATTCATTTTCCTTACTCAAGTCTTAATAAATATTAACTAAGTCTTACCCACGATGGCATTGTGGTTCAGTTCCCGCCTCAGGCAACTGCTTGTGTGGAGTTTGCACATTCTCCCGTGTTTGTGTGGGCTTCCTCCGGATGCTCCGGTTTCCTCCCACAGTCCAAAAATATGCAGGTTAGGTAAATTGGTCATGCTAAATTGCCCATAGTGTTAGTGAAGGGGTAAATGTAGGGGAACAGGTCTGGGTGGGTTGCTCTTCAGAGGGTTGGTGTGGACTTGTTGGGCCGAAGGGCCTGTTTCCACACTGTAAGTAATCTAATGTATTATAATTCATTGTGGCCCCAGCACTGATCCCTGTGGCACTCCACTAGTTAAATGGTCCCAGCTTGCAAATGCCCCTGCCACACCTACTCCCATCCCAACTCTCTGTCTTCTATTAGTTAGCAAATCCTATCCATGCTAATATACAACCTCCAACACTATAGGCACTTACCATATTAAATAGCTTAATGTATGTGTCTTAACAAACACATTCTGAAGATCCAAATATATTACATCCACTGCTTTCTCCTTCTCTACCCTGCTTGTTACAGGATTGAGGCCCTCAAAATGTCAAACAGAAATCTGCATGGTAGATGTTCTGACTCATGGAGGTGAATCTGAATTATACAAAAGCTTCTTATGGTCAATGCTAAAAGAAAGTATATTTGCCATTGGGACTTCAAGGTCAAATGCAGTTCGGTGCAGGAACACTCTGTATTCCTCATTATGTTGTATGCCAACACATCAAAATACTTACATCAGGCTCAAGTTTGGACCATGCTTCCTTAGTAATAACTAAGGTTTGGACAGATAGTTAGTTACCTCACACACTCAGACCCCTTCCTGTAGACTTGCTGCTTCCTTCCATCAGTGTTACTACACCCATATAATTGTCTTTTCGTATGACAAGTGAACAAGGTATTGGCAGTGCCTTAGCTTGTTTCTGATAAGCCAACTGTACCTGATACTAATGGCTCAATTCAGTTAGAAAATCATTGACATGTATGTGGGCCTTCATCTAAATTTGTGGAACAGAAGTGAACATTTGTGCAGATATTGTAGCTCTGTTGTCAATTGTGACCCAAAATGTGATGTCCAGTCAACATTTCCTGAAACACATCTCTAATTCAACGCCTGTTCAATTCTTATTTCATGCAGAATAAATTGTTTAGGTTTTTGCAATTCTTATTCCTTGCCAGTGAAGGATATTGAGATAAGCTTGAAAACTGTGCAACCAATGAACATCTCTGCCAGCATTGCACATGGGAATTTAAGCCCACAATCTTCCAAACCTTTAAATTTGCACATCCAAACTGCTAGCTCTTTGGCCTTTGGAAAAACACTTAACTGCATCATTGGGAGCTGACTATAGATTAACACAAATTCATTGGAACGGTATTGACTTAACAAGTAAGACCTTTCATTTTCACATGTAAAACATCAGCCATTCCCATCTGCTTGATGAGGGTAGGGACTGGCTTCTCTACTTTGTAGCTGTTCCCATTGGGTTGACGTTGGAACTTTTAAGCATGCAGTGAGAAAAGACTTCTTCCATTACCATGGATTAAAATAGAAGTCAGAGCCAAAAAAATGACACTTTACCTTCATTTTGGGCGGCACTGTGGCTCAGTGGTTAACAGTGCTGCATCAAAGCACCAGAGTCCCAGGTTTTATTCCAGCCTCAGGTGACTGTCTGTGTGGAGGTTGCACATTCTCCCTGTGTCTGCCTGGGATTCCTTCGGGTGCTCCGGTTTCCTCCCACAGTCCAAAGATGCGCAGGTCAGGTGAATTGGCCATGCTAGATTGTCCATAGTGTTAGGTGCATTAGTGAGAGGGAAATGGGACTGGATGGTTTACTCTTTGGAGGGTCAGTGTGGACTGGTTGGGCTGAAGGGCCTGTTTCCACACTATAGGAAATCTAATCTAATTCTTATAAATATGCTATTGAAGTCACTAATTGAAGTGTACAGCATTCTTATTATTGCCTTCATGCAACTTTCACCTCAATTTTGCCTTTACTTCCTAGACAATGTTTTCATTTTCCACACAGTGATCTCACAATTCTGTCTACAGCACAGAGCATGGGTTTAGGAGAGGATTAGGGAGATGATTTTGTGAAGCAACTAGGTCCATTTTTCAACTCAGACATGTTCCAAGCTGTTTGTACATTAACCTCATGACAAATCCATTATCAGAAATGTGGTTTGCACTGATTTTAAAATCTTGGACATTTAATTCCTTCCAATAGACTTGGTTTTTGCTGCAACAAAATTTTTCCATCAATAGTATGACATCAATGCATCAACATTTCTACATTAATTTTCCTATAAAGCAGCAGCTACCTTGACAACGCCAAAAAGAAACTCATTACAGCACTGTAGGCACCAGTTATACTTTCCAGAACAGATGTAAGAGGCAGGTTGACAATTAATCTATATTATACTGTTATTCAAGTTAATTCTTGTTTATACATGCCTAAGGTTATATGCCATCAATCATAGAAATTCCTTCTAAAATAGCTGTTGAAAAAATCAGCACCACATGTTCACCAATTCTCATTTGTTGGAGCAATTCTATTCTGCTTTTAAAAGGGTGCTGTATTAACCTTTGTATGAAGCAACAATGAAGTTCAACATAGCATCAGGATTTCTTACGCTCACAAAGTTCTCTTTACCGACACGGAAATTTCAATTAGGAGACAGATCATGGATCACCTGCAGGCAGAATGGCCCTAATCAATAAATTCACGCTTTCCATATCTTTCTCACCCATTCCTGACCTGTTCATAAGGCAGCCCTTGTCTCTGCTTCAGTCACTAACTCCTGTTGAACATTCTATAAACTCTTCACTCGGGGATGGACAATCAATGAAAGCTGACCAGTATCACCATTTCAAGAATAGATTAAATTTAGAGGGAAGATTGGAAAACCTTGATAACCTCATCGACCAGTTGCAGAGAAATGGGTGAAAGGAATCCAGACCAAGAGTTGACCATGGTCAGGACAGGCAGTACAGTCACTTTAGGAGTGTCAGAGTGAAAGACTGAGTCAGCGTGATAACTTGGATGAAGAACACAATTAGTAAAAGAAAGATTTTTTTCTTTACAGATATTGTCAGACCTGGTGTGTTTCCCAAATCATTCACTTTGGAAGATTGAATTTGAATGCACAATACAAGGTTAAAAGCAGGATTCTTGGCAGTGTTGAGGCACAGAGGGCTCTTGGGGTCCATGTCCATAGATCTCTCGAACTTGCCACCCAGATTGATTGGGTTGTTAAGAAGGTGCATGGTGTGTTGGCTTTCATTAGCAAGGAGATTGAGTTTAACAGCCAGTTTGCTGCAGCTCTATAAAGTTCTGGTTAGACCATACTTGGGGTATTGTGTTCAGTTCTGGTCACCTCATTATCAGAAAGTTGTGGAAGCTTTGGAGAGGGTGCAAAGGAGATTTACCAAGATGCTGCCTGGACTGGAGGGCATGTCTTATGAAGAAGGTTGAGTGAGCTAGGGCTTTTCTCATTGGAGTGAAGAAGGATGAGAGGTGATTTGATAGAGGTATACAAGATGTTGAGAGGCATAGATAGAGTGGATAGTCGGTGACATTTTTCCCAGAGCAGAAATGGCTATCACAAGAGGCCATAATTTTAAGGTGATTGGAGGAAGGCTTAGGGGTGATGTCAGAGATTGGTTCTTTACTCAGAGAGTGATGTGTGTGTGGAATGCACTGCCAGCAGTGGTAGTAGAGTCAGATACATTAGGGACATTTAAGTGACTCTTGGATAGGCACATGGAAGTTAGTACAATGAAGGGTATGTATGTAGGTTAGTTAGTCTGATCTTAGAGTAGGATAAAAGGCCAGCACAACATAGACAGCCGAAGGGCTTGTACTTTGCTGTACTGTTTTATGTTCTATGTTCTAATAACTTCTTTAGTGATGCCCAGTTTGGGTTCTGTCAGGGCCACTCATCTCCTGACCACATTACAACCTTGGTTCAAACATCTACAGAACAGCTGAATTCCAGAGGGGAGGTGAGAGCTCCAGCCCTTGACGCCAAGGCCACATTACACCTGGTGTGGCATCAAGGAGCCCTAGCCAAATTAGAATCAATGGGTATTGCGGGTAAACTCTCCTCTGGCTGAAGTCATACCTGGCACACAGGAAAATGTTTGTGGATGTTGGAGATCAGTCATCTCAGCTTCAGGATTCTGTAGGAGGTCCTCAGTGTAGTGTCCAAGGTCCAATCATCTTCAGCTGTTTCATCAATGATCTTCCACACCATATTAAGGTCAGAATGGGGATGTTCACCAATAATCACACAATGTTCAGATACTGAAGCAGTTCATGTTCAAATGTAACAAAATCTGGACAAAATTCAGGCTTGGGTTGACAAGTAACTCAGAGAGTGGTGGGTACATGGAATGCACTGGCAGCAGTGGTAATAGAGTCAGATACATTAGGGACATTTGTTACTTGTAACATTGGTGCCATACAAATGCTAGGAATGATTATCTCCAATAAGAGATAATCTAACTACCATCCTTTGACATTCAATGGTGTTACCATCACTGAAACCCCACTTCAATATATTTGGGGTGACCATTGATCTGAAACTGAATTGGACTCCTTACATAAGCAGAGTGGCTAAGTGAGCAAGTCAGAGGCTAGGAATATTGCGGCAAGTAACTACTGCCAATGAGTGTCGGTGATGGAGGGAATGGATGATTATGGACGTGGTGCTAATCAAGCAGGCTACCTATTCCTGGATAGTGTCAAGCTTCTTGAATGTTCTTGGATCTGCACCCATCCGGGCAAGTGAGCAGTATTCCATCACAATCCTGACTTGTGAGTAACTCATCCTCTGACTCACTGTCCTTCATCTACAAGGCACAAGTAAGGAGTGTGATGGAATACTCACCACTTGCCTGGATGGGTGTAGCTCCAACAAGAAGCTTGACACTATCCAGGACAAAGCAGTCGCTTGATTGACACCACAAAGTTGCACTTCCTCCATCACTGACACTCAGTAGTATCAGTGTGTACTATCTACAAATTATACTGCAGAAATTCACCAAACATCATGAGACAGCACCTTCCAAACCCACGACCACTTTCATCTTGAAAGAGAAAGGACAGCCAATACATAGGAATGATTTAGAGATGCCGGTGTTGGACTGGGGTGTACAAAGTTAAAAATCACACAACAACCAGCCACTACCACCTGATGAAGGAGCAGTGCTCAAAGCTAGTACTTCCAATTAAACCTGTTGAACTATAACCTGGCGTTGTGTGATTTTTAACTTAAAATGTAGGAACACCACCATCTGCAAGTTCCCCACCAAGTCACTCACCATCGTGATTTGGAAATATGTCACTATTTCCTCACTGTTGCTGGGTTCAAATCCTGGAATTTCCTCCCTAAAGGTATTTGTGGGTGAACCTACAGCACATGGACTGCAACTGTTGAAGAAAGAGCTCGCTACTAAGTTGCCTAAAGCTATTCTCTCACTTATGCCAAGAAGAAAAGAAGAGGGAAATTATACTTATAAAGCATGTTTTCCATCCTCAGATTGTTCCAAAATACTTCACACCCAATGAATTACTTTTGAATTGTAAACATTGTTGTTTAGAAAAATGTATGACCAAAATCAAGCAAACAGCAAAAAGATAGCTGACTAGTTAAATGTGCTTTTGGTGGATTTGTGGCTACATTACTGTTGGGAAAAGAGAAATTCCTTGCTCTACTCCTTCTGCTCTTCCCACACCATGTGAACTTTTATGCCCATCTGAGGAGAGCCCTTGTTTGATGCCACATTCAAAGGAATATGTGTTTAAATACCTGTCATGGGTTTCAAAGCCACAATCTTTACAGGCGAAAATACCACCATGAAGACAGGCAGATACATAAATAACTTTGAAAGTAACAAATGCGGAATAACAACTGGTGGGGTACAATTGCATGGTAAATGTAATAATAATAAAAACCAGAAAAACCAGAATGAATGCAAAACAAATATATAAGCAAAACCTCCCTAGTTGTTAATGACACTTGAATTGAACTATGTCTGATTATAGTTTTCAGGTTTGTTGGGTGATTATTATCTGAGACAATGAAAGATGTGGAATTCCCAGCTTCTCCCCAAAGCTCCTCAGGCTCTTTGGAGAGGATTGCTAACCAGGTAAGGAAAGGCACGGTCTCTGAATATTGAAATCACTTTTGCACTCCATATGTTTGAAAATTATGTTCCAACAACTATCTATAACTTGTTTTTAAAATATTCATGTCTCACCAGCACGTGATTTGTGAATCTTCTGTAGCAAGATGTAACATAAGGCATGCAAAAAATTGAAGTTCTGATTAACATTTGATTTGAAGCACATTATTGCTTAGCTACAGAATCAAGGGGAAGAAACTTGTTTTCAATCAGCATTTGCAATTAATCAAAACAAACTGCATAAAATTCATTGCAAAACAGCTCATGGATTGTTACACAAAGCCATGACTCAATTGCTACAATTCCTTCAGGCATAGCAAGATAATTCTCTAAACTAACCTAATATCATTCACTTTTAATAGATATTGGGAAATACTCAGCATTTCTTAAAAAATTAAATAACTAATAATGTTCTGTTTTGTAATCATTCTGAAAACAGACTATCAATATTCAACTTTCATCATTTGATTATAACATCTGACTTTCCTAAAATGGCAACTAGCTGACAAGCTCAGGCAACTTGAATACAATATGCCAAATATATGTGTGGTTGAGTTAGCATTTTAATCAACAGACACTGAAATTCAGTGAAGTATTAAGAAATTTGTGTCTCTTCCTTTACTCCCATTTGCATGAATATGCCCCATATTGAGGATACAAAAAGGTTCATCTCCCTGCTGTCTCTCATTCTTTCTCTTAATCTCAGAAACCAGCATCAGTGATAAACCAACATGGAAAACAATCACTCACTGAGAAATCAAAATTATCTGCAAGTTTTGTATCTCTTGAGAAAGCAGGACAACAGTTAACCACTGAGACTCAGGTTTCAGTCTCACGAATCAAGGACTTTATAAAAACTTTAAACTGCAAATGCTTATATGTTTCTAAACAGATCGTCACTTTCTCCATCCTATCCAGTTTTAACCTTTATTAGCTATGTTTCTGTGTCATGTTTTCTTACTTTTCTCAATTTAATTGTAATAAAATTTCTCTCTTGCTAAAGAAAGCTTTAGCATTGGCTCTCCATTGCTGATCTGGTTTGTCAAGTTTTACCAGTTACATGCTAAGAAAAGAATAAAAACATTTACTGCACTCAAATGAGAAAGAGTTTAAAAGAGGAAAGTCATTCACCTTCTTCATTTGGTTGTCACTGAAATAACTCCATGAAGGCCGGTATCCTGTACGCAGTCACCCTTTATTTATATGAGCATAGTGTGTGACACTGACCCAACTAGCACAGAGCCAGCTCCTACAGTGAACAAAACCTCTGACATGCCTGTTTCTATCTGTCAGCCAGGACTCCCTGATTGAACAGGGTTAACAGCCCCAATCAGGGAATTCATATTCTATGAGATCCACATGGCTGACTTTGTTCCAAACACTGCAGTAACAACTTTCATTATGAAGATATCATCAGATTGAACAATAAATCATATAATATGATAATGCCATGTGATACATCATGAAACCTGAAATTGAAGAGAAGACAGCGAGCCTTGAGATGGATTAAAATATGTCGTAGAACTATTCAGCTATCAAACAAGAGCAAGGGAGCTTCTCTTGTGACCTGGCCATTCATTTGATCATCTATCTCTTCCATTGATTTCAAAAATTAGGACAATGACTGCACTTCAAAAGAAGGTAGATAATTGTGAAGTGCATTCAGGTATACTAAGATCATCAAAGATAAAATATAAATACATGGCTTTTAACTTACTATATTGAGGCATAAACAATTCATTAAATATTTTGTTTTGCATTGATGCTAGTTTGAGGAGTTGGCAGCAGGGTAAGTGGCTACCTGTTTTAACTGAACATGGCTGTAGGTAACCCATTGGGAGACCGTGGAGATTATGCCTTCTGTTTGATGGGAAGATGCTACCTACTGAGCAGAATGCAGCCCAATCTGTTACACCCTGCATGGGCTATCCTGACACAGATAAAGCTTTAACTTCAGATAGATGCAAACTATTAACCTCAATCAAATTGTAATTTTTGGATTAGATTCCCTACATTGTGGAAACAGGCCCTTCAGCCCAACCAGTCCACACCGACCCTCCGAAGAGCAACCCACCCTGACCCATTTCCCTCTGACTAATGCACCTAACACAATGGGCAATTTAACATGGCCAATTCACCTGACCTGCACATCTTTGGACTGTGGGAGGAAACCAGAACACCCGGAGGAAACCCACGCAGACACAGGGAGAATGTGCAAACTCCACCCGAGGCTGGAATCAAACCTGAGGCCCTAGGGCTGTGAGACAGCAATGCTAACCACTGTGCCATCGTGGTTTAAGAAGTTACTCATCCATGTCAGCATCTGATATACGTCTAAACGCTGCTCACAATCATTCTGTGTTTCGTTGGACCATCAGCAAGCCAAAATGTAACATTTCAAATGACCTTGCATTATTTTGAGCAGATCCTGACACGGTGAAAATTTCTGCCAAGGCAACCCAAATTTTTGTCTAAAAATATGCAATATGTTTCAGATTAAAATGGACCAAAATAGCAGTCTCCCATGGTGCTGGGGTATTATTCTAACATGAGCAAAGCTAAAGCCAAAGCCAAGAAGTTAATTTGACTCTCATACATCTTATTGGTTCCAGGAACTAAATATAGAATTGCAGAATTGTCTCTGATCACCGTGCATTATTGTAGAACCAAACTCTGTCTCAGTACATGACCAGAGATAGAATTTCCTCTTTCCCCCAATTGAAATCAAAACTAACTCTTAAATTCCCAACAAGGTAACCCAAGAGGTGGACAACCCTATTCATCACAGGCTTCAATTGTCACAACAAAATTTAGGTAGATTTGACTTTCAGCGGGATGTTACTCATGCCCCCCTACACATTAACAGCACAGAAGTGGAACGAGTGAAGAGTGTCAAGCTTCTGGTAGTGGACATCCACCACACACATTCTAGGACTCTTCATGTGGACGCACTGGTTACAAAGGCTCAACAATGTCTCTTCTTCCTCAGACAGCTGAGGAAATTTGGTATGATGGTGAATACCCTTACCAACTTTTATAGGTGCGCCATCAACAGCATTCTGTCTGGACGTATCACTACCTGGTATGGCAACTGTACCATTCAAGATCGGAGACGGTTACAGAGGGTGGTGAACTCAGCTCAGATAATCACAAAAGCCAACCTCCCATCTATAGAATCCATCTACCAGGCCCGCTGTCAAGGAAAGGCCACCAGCATTCTCAAAGATCCATCCCACCCTGGCAATGTTTTTCTACAACCTCTACCATCGGGGAGAAAGTACAGAAGCATGAACACACGCACCAGCCGGTTTCTTAGTTACTACTGGTACCTACTGTTGTTAGAATACTGAATGGACTCACAAACTCTTAAGATTCACCTGTACCTGTGTTTTTGTTTTTGCTGCTGTTTACCTATTATTTCTTTATCTATGCTACTTAACTTTGTGATCAGCCTGTATTGCTCACAAGACAAAGCTTTTCACTGTGCCTCAGTACACATGACAGTAAATTCAATTCAATTCACCCTGGCCCCAGAAGACCATGGGGATGTTCTCTCATTAGGAACAGATTACTAGTAGCAGTTTAACCTGAAGGTCACCACACATCAGGCAAGGGACATGGTCAAGAACATGGGATCATTATGGTAACCTCAGTTGCCGTGGGAATTGAACCCACACTGTTGGCATCACTTCACATCACAAACCAGGCATCCAATGGACTGAGCTAAAAAACCCTGCTGAGGTCACTAGAAAGGCACGGTGATTCTCAGGTTAAAGACACTACCAGTCATTTTTGTCAAGTGAGAGTGTGGCCCTATTGTTCTCTGGGATTTTACAACAAAGTTTACCCAAATGTTGTGGGCACAGCACATAATAATTTATCATGGAAGTATTGTTTGAATGACTGTTTGAAACTTGAGCCCAGGCCTGCTGGATTCTTACCTGATGCAATGCACTTAGCTTTGGTGAATTTTCATAGTCATCACCTGGGACCTAAATAAATGATAGAATTATTGTGTTAGTTTATCCAATGACACATAATGTAGATTGCTTTCAGAACATATCTTGGGATGAGTAATTTGGTATATGACACATGGAAGATGAAGCATACTTGTAAGGAATATGTGATTTTAGACTTAGAGTTTCCATTCAGTGTTTTCTTCATGGTGTCTGGCCATGTTGCAGACTAATTGATAAAGACCAAATGCTGTGATGAGTTACAACTCAATTCTTGGTCTATCATGTGACTTTCCAGGCAACTGTCTGTGTGGAGTTTGCGCGTTCTCTTCATGGTCTGTGTGGGTTTCCCTTGGGTGCTCTGGTTTCCTCCCACAATACAAAAATGTGCAGGTTAGATGAATTTGCCATGCTAAATTGCCCATAGTGTACAGGGATGTTTGTGTTAGGTGCATTAGTCATGGGAAAAGTTGAGTAATAGTGTTGGGGAGTGGGTTTGGGTGGGATACTTTTCAGAGGGTTGGTGTGGACTTATTTAGTCAAATGGCCTGTTTCCACAGTGTAGAGATTCTAAGTTGTACGTTCTAAGCATCTAGTTGGAAGAAGATAAACTACACAATTTTTTAAATTTATCTCAAACAATTCTTCTCTGATGGCTAAAAGCATGATATAATATACTTCACCTTTAGATTTTCCAACCACAAATACAGCCAGATAACACACTAAGCCGAATCACAGGTCATGCTATGTCTGGTTGTGCTAAGATGCTGAACTTCATTCACTAAGTATCATTGGGACTATTGGGACTTTTTCCATTCATGGGATGCAGGTTGGCCTGGTCAGCAGAGTTGCCAATCCCAAATTATTCTGAATTGAGTAGTTGCTAGGAAATTTCAGAGAATAGTTAAGAGTCAACCACATTCCTCAGAGTCTGGAGTTACATACAGCCAAAACCAGGTATCAATAATATGTATCTTATACTAGACAAGACTGGTGAAACAAGTGATAAATTACCATACCTGCTAAGGTTACGATTAGGGTTAGCCAAGCAAACAGATATACCTTATTTTCTTCAATTACAGGTTTCAGTAGACTGAAAACAGGGAGTATGTCCAGGCAAGTTCAATGGTACAAAGGAGTGAATGTTATGGAACTGGTGACTTTGAATGGAATTTTACCAGCTCGCGAACAAAATGGGTTTGGGGGTGGGTGGAGTTAGGGTCTGAGCCTTGCTCGAAGTTGGGTTTGGTATATAAAGTGAATGTGAGATGTCAGAGAAAAGATAATAGAAATTACCCTGGTGGAGAGATGAGCATCATTGACTTTCTTGCTGCACTGCTGGATTCCTCTGGGTGGTTAAGACTGCCCTGACCTGGATGACCCCTGTTTTATCCTGGCAGGGGCAAGGCCTCCTCTGTTGGCTTTAGGGAAGAGAGCAACCTTTCTCTGCACTACTCATTCAGCAGAGACTCTGCAAAGAAGGGAGACAATATCCTCTTAGCTGCCATTACCCGGGACAAATGACAAGAATCATGATGGCCGGTTCTGGACTGCCAGCACTTGATTGTGTGTATGGCCCCCTTTTAAATATGGCACCATTGCCAGTAATCCTAGGAGATCCCAGCATGGTGAGTACTTCCACCATGGTGAATGGAAGAATCAGATGGGTGGAGTAACATAGGAGCATGATTCATGGTTAATGAGGTGAGTCTGGGACAATAGGGCAAGAAACTCTCTAGGCCTCACAGAGATAAATCCACCATGAAACATGACAAAAAATGACACCTGACCAAATACAGTAAGAATTATCCCTTTTCTTTCATTTTTACATGGAATGTGAGCACCTCTGGCAATGCCAGAGATTGCTGCCCATCTCTCATTGTCCTCGAGGTGGTCATCCACTACCTTGAATCACTGTCACCCTTGTCATTTCGAAACTGTTATCATTAATAGAGTACAAGCATCTGGACAACCAAATATATTATAGTCAACATTGTAACAGATTTGATGAATTTTATTGTGTAACTCAGGTCTGGAAACTGCACCTTATAGATAATGTGACACGGTTCAACTGTAGGATTTTGAAAATATCTCTATCCTTAAAGGCAAACATTTCAATATACTCACTGTTTATATCGGAGGTAACAGAAAATGTACACTAGGTGCTTGAATGGTCACCATCACTAACTTCCTATTCAAGGAATAACCATCATTTTTTGATTCCTAATGGAACATCTGAATACAAGTCTGTAGACATAGGGTTTTCAAACCCATTCTGAATTAGCAACTACTACAGAAGTAAATAAAATAAACCAATCTCAATGGAATGTGCAAATATGCTGTGTCCATATTTTTTCTTATGACCTGAATGATAAGAGATCACAGACAGGCAATTCTCTACACATGCAGGTTTTTATTTTCCAAGAGATAAATTATTGGCAATGGAAAGTTGATGTGCTTATCTTAACAAAGTATCTTTAAAAAGATGCAAATGATGTTTTAATTGTGATCACTTGTAAGTATGCCCAGTTAGTTGCTGCTTCTGTCTTTGAAGCAGAAGATTTCATTTTCAAAACATAATCTAGATAGTGTTTGTTGATCAAAATATAATTACAGTAACACTCCAACTCAACAGATTACAGTAGACCTGTCATTTTGATACCATAAAAAAAACTGTTCAAGTGAACCAGAAAATATAGACAATGATACAGCAAACACCAAAGTGGAAGTGCTCCTGAAACTCAATAAATTAAAGACTATTGTGCAAATATTATTTGGATAAACATTAATTGGGTGTTACACATATGTGCATGTTTTATATTTGAGTGAAACACTTGGCTGGTTAAATTAATGTCATTAGAGTTACACCCAAAACATTGACCTCTCCACCTCCTGGTGCTGCCTGGCTCGTTAGGTTCTTCCAACCTCCTGCCTGTCAACCTTCGATTCCAGCATCTGCAGCTTTTTTTGTCTCTAGTTTATTTAGTTTAAGATTTTAAAAACATTTGAGTTGGATAGAAGAATTTCTACAGTTGCTTTAAAAATCTAAGCAGAATTTTTTTTTATAAAGCATTGAGAACCAAAGAATCTTTTAAATTGTGAACCAACTTGCTTTTATGAGGTTAAAGTGTGGCAATAGTTTTGCGCTGGCCAACGTTAATCTGAAAAGTAAATGACATTGGTTGCTGATGGGAAGGTTGCTTACGTGGGCTTTCAATGATTTAATTGAAGAAGTGGATAAACATAGCCAGTACCACAGGTTTTCTTTTGATACAAATTAAACAGTAAGACTAATTCCACAGTTCCATCTTGCTTTTCATTCCCTTGTGATGTTCTCCAAAATCACAAAAAGGTGATTCAAAGATGATCCTCTCTCAAGTTTCAGCCTAAAGGGACTCAATTGACTGATTTTCAGTTGGCATCACTGGCTGGACAGGAAGATTGATTGCTTCTCAACAGGTTTCCAATGCGTTTAAATCTCATTGGTGTAATTAAAATAACTTAGATATGATCATTCGTGGTTAGTGGTCCATCAGTCAGTTCAGAGTTGCATTTCCAAAGGAAAGATTTCTCTCCCAGCATTTTGGCTACATGCACATGGCACTATATGGAAAAGTTTTAAAAGTGGAAAGCAACAATATGGTTTATGACTAAAACATGGATCAAGAATTGCATGTATGGTCCACACATTTAAATCGATCTTTGTTTCACCTTAAAGATTAACTAGCTGTGTTTAGAATGGCTCCCAGAAAGATAAATATCTTCTCTTCTGCTTGTTTGAAAAATGGCTTTTGTATTTCAGTTATTATTTTTGATTAAATGTTCCAGGTGTTGACCAGATGGTTGTGAATATTCTTAGCTGATTATTTCCATTGCTGTATGAAATGAGAGGCTGTAATGTCGAGTTTAGCTCTGTTTAAAGTCAAAGAGAGTTATAAATAGTAAAGTTAGGCATTGAAGGAGTTTTGATTGAAGTCCAGGCTAGTGAGGTAACACTGTTGCTATGCAGGCAGGCTGGCTGTCTCCATTATTTTTTCTTCAGATTTTCTGAAGGCCTCTCTATTTTACATATTTCTGACTATTACTTCACTGAATTTGATAGTGTGGTGCCTTGTGACTTCACAAAACAGATGGAATTAATTTTACGGCCTGGAGTTCTGGAAGGAAATCTTAAAAAGTAACTATATCTTTGAGTAAATGACAATCATTTCTATGTTCATTATAGTTCCATTTAGTATAATTATTTAACTGAGTCTAAAAATAGCTTAAGTAAGCTTGTGAACTGAAACGGTCTAAAACTGCTTATTGTCATGTCAATTCCTTTCTTATCAAACAATGCTGAGGGAGGAGAAAATCGCACCTCTTGTGATATAAAATGATTTCTGATCTGTGTTCTCACTGCAACCACTTTAACATTGCTTATCAAATTACAAAAGCTTAGTTTGGCACTGTTGGACCCCTCCTCCTTTGTAAAATAGTGCCCCATCTCCAACTCGCTTTTCTTTCCACAACTTGAATGTGTTGCCACCTCAAATATTCATGCCCATCTTGCCTGAATCTCTCCAATCAAACTAGCACTCTTGTCATTGTATCAAAATGGCTGTCAAAGATACAAATAATGTCCTTTGTAACTGTGACAAAGGTAACATTCCTTTCCACACCTTATTCAACCAGTCTGCAGCCTTTGACGTAGTTGACAATCCCATCCTCCTCCAAAGCCTGTCCACCATTGTCCAGGGGGTAAAACACTCTCTTAGCGCCGTTACTTTTGAGCCATGACCCTAAATTTTCAGATTATTTGTCTAATATCTAGCACTAGATGATCAGAAATTTCATCCAATTAAATACAGGGATTGTCAAATCACAACCTTTGTAGCCCACTTAAAACTATGTTCCCTAGGCCCCAACTCTGCATATCTCCCTGACAACAGTCTCTCCTTGCTATCATAACGACCACGTATTTCCACCACTATACTATCACAGGCTCCCCATCACTTCAGCTGTCTGTTGCTAAAAGCCTTACTTATGCCTCTAGGTTAACTTGACACACTCTGGTCAGCCTTCAACATTCTATCTTTTGTACACTTAATGTTATCTAAAACTCTACTGCTGATGTCTTAACTCATATCAATCACATTACATTCACCCTCGTGCTCACTGACCTACATTCTTCCAAGTTAAGCTATTCTTCCTATTTAAAATTTTCAATCTTGTTTTGGTTTCCAATCTTGCCAATTGCCTTGCCCCTGTAGCACTACAACTCTCCACAATTTTAATTTTTCTACCATTGGTGACCATGCCTTCATTTGCTAAGGTCTTAAATTCTGGCCCCTCTTTCTAAACTACGTCTGTCTCTTTCCTTAAAACCTACCATGAAGCAGGCTTTTGGTGAGAGTCATACAGTTTTATATGATGCCCTTCCAAACCATCATATCCACACCGTCATCAAGCAACCATCCAATGCAGTCCTATTTTCCAACACTTGGCTCACAATCTTCTATGCTATGGCATTTCAAGTGTTCATCCAAACATTTCTAAATGTTGCTTTAGTTCCTGCTTTTACCACCCTTTCAGGCAGAGAGTTTCAGATGCCCAGCAATCTTTGGGTGAAAAATACCTTCCTAAATCCCCTCAAAATCCCTGCTCCCCACCTTAATTTTATGTCTCCTGGTTACTGATCCCTTTACTAAGGGGAAGGTTTCTCCTTATCTATCCTGTCTGGATATTTCCTCACTTATATGTCTCAATCAGATCATCCCCTCTGCCTTTTCTGCTCCAAGGACTATCAAATTAATCTCTTGTTATAGCTGAAATTCTCTAGCAGCCCAGGCAGCATCCTGGTGAATCGTGTCTGTATCCTTTTTAGAGCAATTATATCCTTCCTATAGTGTAGTGACAGGAACTACACACAGTTCTCCAGCTGTGTCATAAATAACAATGTAAATAGGTTTATTATAACCTTCTTCCTCTTGTATTCAATGCCTTGACTAATAAAGGCAAGTATCCCAAATAGCTTCTTAACCACTTTACCTACCTGTCAACTTCAAGGAACTGTACACCAAGACCCTCTGATCCTTTGTTCTTCCTATGGTCGTACCATTCATCATATACTACCTTGCTTTGTTAGTGCTCCCCAAGTGCATCACTTCACACTTTCAGGATTGAATTCCATTTGCCACTGTTCAGCCCATCTATGTTATCCTAGAGTCTAAGGCTTTCCACCTTACTCTTTACTACATAAGCAATTTTTGTGTCATCTGAAAACTTACTGATCAAACCTCCTACATTCATGTCTAGATCATTAAGGAACACAAGAAACAGCAAGGGGCCCAGCATTAAACCCTATGAGATGCCACTGGACACAGGCTTTCAGTCACAAAAACAATCCTTGACCATCACCATCTGCTTCCTGACACTGAACCAGTCTCAGGTTTAATTTGTCAAATTGCCAGGGATTCCATGAGACTCACCATCTCGACTAATTTCTCATGTGACACATTGTCAAAAACCTTTGCGAAGGTCACATAGACAACATTAACTGCACTACCTTCATCTACACATCTAGTCACCTCCTTGAAAATCTAAGTCAAACTTGTCAGACGTGATCTCCCCGGGCAAAACCATGTTGACAATCCTCTATTAATCCTTACCTCTCCAAGTGGAGAGGCATTCAAACTGGAATTCCATTATCAAACACATCGATTTGGACCCTATTTACCAAGCTCTCAGAAAAAGAACCGGAAATGATATCATCCACCACAACAGACCAAGACACACACATAGCAAGTGGGACAGAACACCAGTGCTTCATCGGAGGCTCACTGATGATGTTACCTAGCATGGTGACAAAACGTCTGAGAACAAATCTGCCAGCTCAGTGAGCATGAGCAGCAGCTGGGAGACCTGGAGAAGCGGACGGATGAGGTGGAGCACAGGGTCACAGTGGTGGAAGCTGATGCCAGTTCATTCAAGGAAGAGATCCAAGTCCTGAAGACGCAGGTTCGTAATTTGCGTGACCAAGTGGATGATCTTGAAAACAGGGGCAGGAGAAAAAACATTCGGATCATCATCTGCCTGAGGGTAAGGAAGGTGAGCGGCCTGCGGAATTTGTTGAAGATTGGCTTCCGAAATTCCTTGACTTGGAGACTGGCATGAGAGGATTGAAGATAGAGAGGCCTCACCGGATCGCAGCACGGAGGTCGGGTCTGGGTCAACACCCTCGTCATTTCCTTGTGCGGTTCCATCATTACCGGGATACGGAGAGAGTCATGGAAGTTTCCAGACTCCAGGGGAACGATCCAAAGGCCCTAATTTATGAGGGGTCTAAGATCATGTTTTTTCAGGACTGTTCAGCGGTGGTGATCCAGAAACGAAAATCGTTTGATGGAGTCAAGAGAAGACTGAAGGAGATGGGATTCAGTACTCCCTGAGATATCCGGCAGTGCTTCGGATCACCTTAGATGGATCCATGAATCTCTTTGACACATCGGAGAAGGCAAAAGACTTTGTGGACAAACTAACCTAATTTAAACAATTGTTGTATGTGTAAGTATCGTTGCTTGGGTATGTGTTTATCATTCTGTAAAAGAAATGGAGGAAATCCGGTTGGAGCTTTGTTTTTCTCCTTTTTTTTCCCTCTATTGGTAATAATTTGGTTCAAACTATGTCTGACGGTGGTTAAGATGTACATTTTAAATTTCTAAGTTAGGACATACCTAAGGATGGGTGGGGTATTTATTCCCCCTTTTTTTTATTAAAGAATGTTTTTATTCATATTGATATTCTATGGGGTGTTTATTCTTTTTAGCTTGTGCTTGCGATGCGGCTCTAGCTGGGAGAAGTGAAGGTGGTTGAGATGGTTAGATGCCTATTTATGGACAGTTCGGGACGGGTAGTTGCCCCCTCTGGGCAGGGGGTCAGTTCCCCTACTCAGCGCTATTGGCGCTTTATATGTTGGTTTGTTTTCTGGTTTTTGTTGATTTTTATTTTTAATAATTTTGTATGTTTGTTAAATGTAGTAGTTTTAGTTTATATAGTTTTTATATTTGGTGGACCATGCGACACTAAGGCTCACCAATTTGTGGTTCTGGTTCCTCCTCTCTGGAGTTTAAATGTAATTGCAGATTATGGCTAATGATTTGATTAAATGGTGTACCTGGAATATCAAGGGAAGTCACTCACCAATTAAGAGGAAGAAGGTACTCTTGAGTCTTAGAAAGGAGAAGGTGGATATTGGTTTGTTACAGGCGACACATTTGGATGACAAGGAGCATCTGAAATTATAGCAGAATGGCTTTGACCAAGTTTATTTTTCATCATTTAATACCAGAAGTAGGGGAGTGGCTATATTGGTTAGGAAAAATCTCTCATTTAAATTGTTGGAATGTGTTAAAGACACATACGGGAGGTTTGTAATTCTTAAAGCCTTGATAAATGGGGAAGAATATGGCATTTTAAATGTTTATTGTCCCCCAGCTTATCCTCTTAAATTCTTGGCAGATGCTTTTTCTAAACTGATAAGTCTCAAGTCTCGGCAAAGCGTTATAGGGGGAGATTTTAACTGCCTCATGGACCCCACAGTAGACAGGTTGCCTAAAGGTCCCTCGATACCCTCTGCACAAACTAAACAGTTATTGGGTTTGTGTGGGGAATTAGGGTTAGTGGACGTCTGGAGGTGTCTCCACCCTACAGGTAGGGATTTCACGTTTTTCTCCAGTCCGCACAGATGTCACACGAGGATTGATTTTTTTCTGACCCCTGCGATAACCCTGAATCTGGTGGCATCCTGTACGATTGGTAATATTGCCATCTCTGATCATGCTCCAGTGTACCTCATGGTTAAAATTAATTATGTTACAGTGGATTCAAGGTACTGGTGAATGGACCCCTTTATTCTCATGGACAGCAAGCTTGTGCAGTATTTCTCTAGGGAATTTTGGGCATTCCTAGACATCAACATAGGCTCGGTTGATAGCTCATCTATTCTCTGGGAAACTGCCAAAGCTTATGCCAGAGGGTTAGTTATTTCATATTCCACAAGTAGGAAGCGACAGAAGGGTGAGCAGCAATGTCTCCTTGAAGCACGGTTGAAGGCAGCTGAGAAGGCCTATTTTGACAGGCCCTCGTTGGTCAAACTACAGAGGATTACGGCACTGCGGTCTACACTAAATTCCGTGCTCACGCAGCCAGCAAAGAAGGAGCTGGGTTTTGCAAAGCAAAGGTTATACAAGCATGGTGATAATCCAGCATACCTTGCCAGAAAGAGAAGTGCCCCACAAACCACTACAGTGATTAGGGAAGGGTCTGGGAACCTAACATGTGATTCTAAAAAGATTAATGTGGTGTTCCAGAGATTCTACTCTAAGTTATGTCAGTCTGAGAATTGTGAGGAAGGACAGGCCAAATGGAATCCTTTTTTAGATTTCTGAAGCTCCCAGGTGTGACTCCCGAACAAAAATCCTTTCTCAATGCCCCATTATCAGAGCAAGAAGTGCAGGAAGATGTGAGGTAGCTTCAGAGTGGAAAGGCGCCCGGTCCTGATGGACTTCCCAGTGAATTCTATAAGGAATTTATAAGTATACTGTCAGGCCCGATGCTGAATATGTTTAATGATTCATACAGTCATGTTTGTCTCCCACCATCTCTGAGAGAGGCCAATATTCACTTATCCTAAAAAAGGGAAGGATCCGGAAGACTGTGCTTCATACAGACCAATCTCGCTCTTAAATGTGGACTTTAAGATCCTCTCTAAGGCTTTTGCGTTACTGTGTTACCCTCTATTATTAAAGAGGATCAGACGGGCTTCATAAAGGGTCGCAGACCCGTCAATAACGTTAGGAGGCTGCTTAACGTAATTCAAGCATGTCAACAGCAGTCAATACAGGGATTGGTGATTTCTTTAGATGCAGAGAAGGCATTTGACCGAGTTGAGTGGCTGTACCTTTTCTATACTCTAGACCGGTTTGGTCTGGGCGAAGTTTTCATAAGATGGGTAAAGGTTCTCTACAGTGTACCTCTCGCTGCGGTCATTACCAACGGGGTACAATCAAACAATTTTAATATTTCTAGGGCTGTCCCCTTTCACCATTACATTTTACGTTGGTGATTGAACCGTTGGCAGAGGCCATTCGTGGGGATCTCAATATATCAGCTCCAGAAGTGGGGTCAAAATTACATGAGATCTCACTGTATGCAGATGATGTTCTAATTTTCTTGACAAATCCAGCAGTCTCAGTGCCTTGCCTGATAAAATACATTCACGCGTTTGACGCTTTTTCAGGGTATAAGATTAGTTTTGCTAAATCAGAGGCTATGCCTATGGGTGGTCTTATGAAAGAGTTGGCTCTTGAGAGTGACTATAGATTCCCATTTAGGTGGTCACAGGGGGTTTTGTGTATTTGGGCATATTCATTACTTCAGTTCTGGATTGGCTGTTCAAAGCCAATTTTACTCAATTATTTGAAAAAATTAAACAAGATCTCCAAAGATGGGAGGCACTTCCAGTCTCATGGTTGGGTTGGATAGCACTTATTAAGATGAATATTCTCCCTCGTTTGCTATACCCAATACGGATGCTCCCCCTCATTTTCAATAAACAAACACTCAGGAGACTGAACAGTTGGTTCAGCTCCTTTATCTGGCACCGTAAACAGCCCCTCATTAAATTAGCCAAACTGCAGCTGCCTCACAGATTGGGGGGAGTAGACCTTCTGGACATTAAAAATGACCAATTAAGCTCGCTTTTGACCTATGTGAGCGATTGGGTTTGTGGGGACCCTCTTTCAATATGGCGAGATAGCGAAGTCTCCCAGGCAAGGTGCCCCCTTACCAGTTTGTTGTTTTTGGACAAAGTGAGGACAGTTAGGGAATATTGCCATAACCCAATAGTCATCAATACTGTTAAAGCATGGAGGACAATTCGGCAGAGGGAAGGTAATATTGACAAAACATCTTTGTTTACACCTTTAGTGGGTATGCCGAGTTTTCAGCCAGTATGATAGATTCAGGATTTAAACATTGGGCAGCTAGGGGTATATCTTGCATGGGTGATTTATTTGAGGACAGTTAGGGAATATTGCCATAACCCAATAGTGCCTGCCAAGGTTTCTGGTTCCTGCACCAATTTTTGGGACACTTCTGCCCCTTTGATTGCTCAGCCATTTTTCCGATGCTACAGTGAAGACTCCACTGTAAACCTTCTGAGACTGTGTGGGGGGCTATTAAGGAATTCTCCACTTTATAGAACGTAGAACAGTACAGGAACACACCCTTCAGTCCACCATGTCTGTGCCAACCATGGTGCCATTCTAAACTAACCCCATCTGCCTGCACATGGTCCTTATCCGTCTGTTCCCTGCCTGTTCATGTGTTTGTCTAAAGCACCTCTCAAACGTCACTAACATATCTACTTCTACCAGCTCCCTGCAGAGGCATGTTCCTACCACCCTCTGCATAAAGACTTGCCTCGCACATCTCTTTTAAACTTACCCCATGGTATTTGACATTTTCATCCAGGGAAAAGATTCCGACTATCCACACTATCCATGCCTCTCATAATTTCATATACAGTACTTTTATCAGGTCGCCCCTCAGCATCTGATGCTCTAGTGAAAACAATCCATGTTTGTCCAACTTCTCCTTATAACTAATACACTTTAATGCAGGCAACCCTCTGGTAAACCTCTCACATCCTCCCCATAATTCTGGACATTCTTCCAACAATATAGTCTTCAGAACGGCACACAATACTCCTAGTGGCCGAACTAAAGTTTATGCAGCAGTAACATGACTTGTCAAATTTTATACTCAATGTACTGTCTGTCGAAGGCAAGTATCCTGTATGCCTTCCTTACCACCTTATCCACTTGGGTTCCACTTTCAGGGAGCTATGGATGCCAAGGTCCCTCTGTCTATCAATGCTCCTAAGGATCTTGCCACTTACTGTATACTTTCCTCTTGCATTTGACCACCCAAAATGTATCACCTTACACTTACCCAAATTAAACTCCTTCTACCATTTCCCGCATAACTTTCCAACTGACCTATATACTACTCTAACCTTTCACAATCTTCCTCAATATCTACAAATCCACCAATTTTTGTGTTGTCTGCTAATCTTACTAGTCAGTCCCCCTATAGTTTCATCCAAATCATTTATATATATCAAACAACAAAGGTCCCAACATTGATCCTTGTAGAACACCACTGGTCACAGACCTTCAGTCAGAAAAATGTCCCTCCACAACTAACCTCTGTCTTCCATGACAAAGCCAATTTTGATCCAATTTACCAATTCACTAAGGGTCCCATGTGAACTTAATCTTCTGGTCTAACCTACCTTTACTGAAGACCAGACGACATCCACTGCCATACTTTATCAATCACCTTTCTTACTTCCTCAAAAAACTCAAGCATATTTGTGAGAGTGGTGGCAGAAATTCTTCTGGGAACCGATGTGCTTTCAAAATAACCCGCAATCCTGGGAAATGAGTTGGGTTTAAGAAGATTTCAGAGAGGTGGAGGTGGGGAGAGCAAGTTCTGTTCTGTTGGGGCTCCACCCAACCAGGATTTTTTTAATGTGAGCAAATACAGTGCTATTTGATAATACTTTATTTTCTTCCTTTTAACCCACTTATTTATTTTGACAATCAAAAGCTGTGACTCAATTCCAAGCTGAGCTATTAATAATCAAGTTCCATTCTCTAAACTGATTAATCGCATCAATTCATTAATGCTGTTCTAACAACATATGTGGTATAGGATTGCATTGCTTGGGAACCTAGGTCAATGTATTAGACAAGAAGTGGAAATTACATCCTGTGTTAAGAAAGCAAGTAAGTCTCCCACTAAAAACACTTCCTAACAATTTTGGTGGAAGAAAATACTTCATTCAATTGATATGGCGCAATGCATGTAAAGAACACTAAGAAATTCAGCTTCCTGATTTGCATTTGCAACTATAAAAATACAACTTGATTAAAGCCAGGTAAATCAACCATATATAAGTACTAGCACCCCAATGTTGAAAAACAGCACAGAATGTACTCTGGGTGAGGGATTTCAATGTCCAACACCAAGAGTGGCTCGGCAGCAGCACTACTGATTGAGCTGGTTGGGTCCTAAAGGGCCTAGCTGCTAAACTGGGTCTGTGGCAGGTGGTGAAGGAAATAATACATGACCTCATTGAGGAGAGAGGCCAGGTCTCTGGGAGTGTAAATGGGACGCTGGAGGGTAAGTGAGTTTATAAAATGGGATGTAAGAGGAGAGGCAAGCTAGGGGAGAGAGGGGATGCAAACAAGGAGAAATGGGAGCTGGAAACTGGAAGGAGACAAGGGATGTAAACTGGCAGGAGAGAGCTGCAAAGTGGGGGAGAGAAAGGGGTTATAATCTGGAGGGGAGAAGGACTATAAAGAGACACAGGGTCTGAAAGAGGGGGGAGGGTGGATGCAAAAAGCAAGAATAGTTTTAAAGATTTCAACAAAGAAATATCCAGCTGATTGGGAACGGGTAAACTGAGGTAACATGTTCTTGCACATTAATGTGGAATCTCTACATTAAGGCTGTGGGAGTTCAGGATCTTCTGTATGGAAAGAAAATGTAATGCAAGGTATTGTAATGAACAGAGTGTCAATTGTATAATTTAATATTGAGCAGTTTTATTTCATAAAGCTTTGTATTTACGTCTAAAGTAGACCACTCACTCCTTCCAGCTTATTCAACCATTCAATGACATCATAGCTGATCTGTGGCCTAATTCCACTTACCTGCCTTTGGCCCATATCCCTTACTGAACAAAAACTCTCAGTCTCGGATTTAAAAATAATTAGCATCCACTACCATTTGTGGAAGAGAGTCCTAAGCAACTACCACTCTTTGTTTGTAGAAGTGTTTCCCAATATGTCTTCTGAATGGTGTGGTCCCAATCGTTAGAACATGCTTCCTAGTTCTAAAATCCCCAACCAGTGGAAATAGTTTATCTTTCCCTATCCTGTCTTTTCCTCTTAATGCCTTGAAGACTTTGATCAGACCACTCCTTAACTTTCTAAATTCAAGAGAAAATATGCTTAATTTGTAAAATCTCTCCCTCATTTCATAACTCTTGAAGTCAGGGACCATTCTTGTAAACCTACCTTGTACTCGCTCCAAGGCCAAGAGATCCTTCCTAAGGTGTGGTACCTAGATCTGCTCCCAGTACTCCAAATGGAGTCTAAGCACGGTTTTGTGCAACTGCAGCATAACTTCTGCATCCTTGTACTCCAATCCTCTAGATATAAAGGCCAGCAAACCATTAACATTCTGGATTTTTTTGGGACCTATTTGTGGCATTTTAAAGATCTGTACATCTGTACACCCAAGTCTCTTTTGGCATCCACTGTACTTAACATAATACCATCGAGAAAATGGTATTTATCCTTTCTTGGTCCAAAAGGATAAGCTCGCACTTGCTTACATTGAACTCCATCTGCAACAGTTTTGCCCATTCAGTCATCTATTAATATCCATTTGTAATTTTAAGCTATCATACTTTGTCTACAATGTTGCCTAACTGTGTGTTAAAGAACCTGACATTTGTCTTTAATGACTGCATAAAACACAAATGTACAACCACGTAACTGTCCCCTCACCAATCTGGGTTTAGGCTTTTGTGTAAATTACTTTAAAAACCATTGCCAATGTATGCCTATTGTCTCATGCCTCTTTCAATACGGTCATGCCAAGGAAATAAATACATTCCTCATGTATTGTGGCTTTAGGTTTAATGGAGCAGTGATGTTTATTGGAGATATTGCTAGATTCTTTTAATTCTGCTTCTGTTCTGAATCCCCCATGTATCAGCAGGAATACAAAAGGTATTGTTCCAAAGTGATTGCGTCATCTCTTGAAGTGAGACAAAAAAAAAGGCTCTGAAACCAAGCCATAGCCCTCAAAAACCAAAGAATAGAACTTGAGAAATGTCAAGAGGTGCTCTTTGAGAAAAAGGCCAAAATAAAAAGTACACTAATCACCCCAATGATCTTCTCCCATCAGCTGCCTGGGCAGCGTATTGAAATATTTCTTGTGTACAGTGTCTATGTATGGAACAGCTTCACCAGCCACTACTACAGCAGGCATCAGTCTTGTCCCCTAAGATCTCTAAGCATCTTTGTCCCTTGCTATGGAGGGTGGAGTAGTGGAAGGTGAATGAGCCTTGTGCTAATGTTCTCAGTGAATGCCCAGTTGTAAATATTGATTAACGTACAGGAATGACAAGATTGAAAAGGTTACATTTCAGAGTAAACTAGACTTCTTGCTATAAGCGAGATAAAAACAATGACTGCAGATGCTGGAAAGCAAATACTGGATTAGTGGTGCTGGAAGAGCACAGCAGTTCAGGCAGCATCCAACGAGCAGCAAAATCGACGTCCTGATGAAGGGCTTTTGCCCGAAACGTCGATTTCGCTGCTCGTTGGATGCTGCCTGAACTGCTGTGCTCTTCCAGCACCACTAATCCAGTTCTTGCTATAAGCAGCTGTTGAATTGAGCTGCCAAAATGCAGAAGGTTAGCATTCCTAAACTGACACTTTAATTATGTGAGAATAAGGGGAGGCAATGGCCGAGTGATATTATCACTGGACTGTTAATCCAGAGACCCAGGTAGTATTCTGAGGACCTGGTTTCCAATCCCACCATGGCAGATGGTGGAATTAGAACTCAACAAATATCTGGAATTAAGAGTCTAACAGTGACCATGAATGTATTGCCGATTGTTGGAAAAATCCATCTAGTTCACTAAAGTCATTTAGGGAAGGAAACTGCTATCCTTACCTGGTCTGGCCTACACGTGACTCCAGATCCACAACAACGTGGTTGACTCTTAACAGTTAGGGATAGGCAATAAATGCTTGCCTAGCCAATGATGCCCTCATCCTATGAATGAATAAAAGAAAATAGAGGGTGACATCATAACTATGATTAACAACACAAATTTAATCCAGGAGGAAGTATAAACAATTAAGGATGTTAGCAGTACTCAAGGAGCCGGCTTGTGTCCAATGAAATTTAATTATGATGGTGGAAAGTTTCCAATATGATTAGTTAAAAGAATTGATGGAAACTCAGTCAAGACTGTCAGTAAAGTGAGTTAAAGATCAGATGATCGACTGAGCCTAGAGCAATATCGAAGGACTATGTCAGGCTTCAACTTCACACGGAGACATCCGAAAACCTGACATCAGGAGCTGAAACCTACAAAGGTCCCCAATTATATTTGTTGCCAAAGTTAAATGCAGAAAGTGTAATCAGATGGAAAATGCATTAGACCAGTCATTATTTTTAAAAGGTATTGCAGGCATTCCTAGCTAACACTGTTATATGATAACATCACTCAGGAAATTAGTTTTACCCATACTTTCTCACGACACATAAAGGAACAATCTGAAGCCTCTGCTCAGACTTTTAACTATAATTAGAACAGAGGAGGAGAGAAGAAGTGGCGATTGAACAAGAATTCAGCTTCTTGAACTGTTCCCAACACACTTCAGCTTGGAATCTGGCTTTTGTCTGATTCCAAAGGCATTCTATTTACAATCTGGTCAATTAGAGGTCAGACGAGTTCACTGAAACCACTTGTCCAAATTAGAAATCAAAGTGGATGGATGGCTTCCCTGTTGTGCGACATCTGTTTATGCTACTGTGGCTCTAAAATTCCATTACTTTAGATGTTCTGAAAGACCAGGCCACACATAGACACTAGTATTTGAATTTTAAGTGAGAATGTTGAACATTTACATTTTAAGACAATTGTGCTGTCATTTTGAAAATAGAAAGTTTCTGCTTTTTAAAGAAGTTCCTCTCTAATTTACCCACTCACGAGATCATACACTGACACCTACAACTCATGAAAGAATAAAGAAGTGGGGACATTTACTGATGATTGCATTGTGTTCAAATACCGTTCATGACTTTCTAGATATTAAAGCAGTACATGGCCACATGAAGGTTTAGATAACATCCAGGATTGGAATAATAAGTAGCAAAACAAAAATTGACATTCAATAGCCTTGATCTCACCGAATCTCCCACCACCAAGCTGGGAGTTACCATTAACCAGAAATGAAACTGGTTTGGTCACATAAACACCACGGCAGATCAGATTATGGGAATGCTGCAACTATTAATTCAGCACCAAGTTTCACCATATACAAGTGACAAATCAGGAATACGATTAAATACAGTCCAATTATCTAGCACAATGTAATTCCAATAACACACAGGAATTATTAGCACGTGCCAGGCCAAAAGCCTGCCTGACCAGCACCCCATTTACTACCTGAAAAATAATCACTCTCTCTACTATTGGTACCATGGAAACAGCGGTGTGTCATTTACACAACACACTGTAGCAACTCACCATGGTTTCTTGACAAACTCTTCCAAATGCAAAACTGATGGCCTAAAAGGACAAGGACAATGGAAGCATTACATTTGACCTCAAGGCATACACTATCTTATCTTTAAGATATAATATCATTATTCCTTCAATATTGTTCAGTCAAACCTCTGGAACTCCCTTTTTAATAACACTGCAAATCATGTGGACAGCAGCAATTCAAAAGGTGTCTCATCACCACATTCTTTATGTCAATTAGGATGGGACAACAAATACGAACTTTGCTAATGATAGCCCCATCCTATTAATGAATTCAAAATAACAGCACAACTAAAAGCCAGGAAGTTGGATTAATTTCATCAGCATCCAAATTGCAGTTTAAATGCTGGCAAATGGCATTAGATCAATTTAGGACACCTGCTCAGTATGGACAAGTTGGATTGAAGAGTCTGTTTCAGTGCTGTCCAACTCCAAGACCTTATAACTATGGCATTCAAGCACCAAAATTTATTCAGGCATAGTTGTCTTTTTGTGCTTTTAAGAACTATGGCAAATAAAATACCTCCCCAATTGCAGTAGTCAATTTCAACATCAAATACTCATCTATTTTAACTGGTTTCTTTCTGTGTTTCAAAATTATGACAAGGTTATCACAAACTCTGTCCTGTTACCTTTTCTTTAAAGCCTTGCATAAGTTTTTTGTGCATGCCAATCTCTAATTGCCCTAGAGAAGGGGGTGATGAGCTTGCTTCTTGAACCAATCCAGTCCATGTACTATAGATACATCCACAATGTTGTTCGAGAGGGTGTTCCAGAATTTTGACTCTGTGACCGGCGATATATTTCCCAATCAGGATGGTGCGCAGCTTGGTGGGGAGCTTTCAGGTAACGAGGTTCCCATATTTCTGCTGCCTTTGCCCTTCCAGATGGAAGAGGTTCCTGGCTTGGAAGGTGCTTTCTTGGTCAACTGTTGCAGTGCATCTTACAAAAGGCAGACAAAAATGTTTAACTTGTAGCGCTCCTTCATGTCAGGTTTAACACTCCAATTATGCTTGTTGTTCTACTAAAACAAGTAGAAGTAGAGGCAGACTTCCACAAAAGAAAAACTCTGAGGAACTCAGACGATCATCATTACACATTGACAAGGAACAAGAAATACCAGCAAGACTTTATTAAAAATAATGAATTACACAAATCTTTATTCCAATTTGCAAATAGCACAATTTTTCTGAACAAATTCAGATTTCAAGTGTCATTTCAAACATTCTGAACTAACTCAGCTATGACTTGGAAGTTTAACTTTTTTGACACAACAATCAAAAACATTAATGTTATATTTAGAAGAATCAATATTCATTACATAGATGTTTAGGGGTGCAAGGTGGGGAAGGATAGCAGGACAATGTGTCATTATGAATGGAAGCCAATGGCTAAACCAGTGATTGTTGGCAAAATGTTCATATCAAAATTAAATTATATGTCTCTTGAATCCTGACAGATCGGATCCCCAAACTGAGATACACCTTTTACCTGCCCAATGAAGAAGTTGAGGCTACTCCATTGAATGTTTTTAAGGCAAAGATAGAGAGATTTTTGAATAGTAAAGGAATTAAGAGTGAGCGGGTGAGTGGAGCTGAGTCCATGAAAAGATCAGCCACGATCTTATTGAATGGTGGAGCAGGCTCAATGGGCCAGATGGCCGACTCCTTCTCCTGGTTCTTATGTTCTTCGGTTCTTACCGAATCAATGCTACAACTGTCCCACAGAGAAAGTAAGTATTATCGGAAAGTAACAATTCAGTCAAGCCAAGAACTGACTTCTGTTTCTCACACCAATCCTCCAAACTAGGTCTTATCTTTATATTCCTTTAGGATAAATGGGTTTAAATCCTTAACACTGGGACTGTGAGTGAAGTGACCACAATATTTAAAACTTTAAAATGTGTGAAAAGAGCCTATTTCTGAGCTTTGACAACTCTGGTGAGCCACATCATGACACAAGTGGAATCAGTTCAATGTCATAGTTAACTGTGGGATAAGGCTCAGGGCCAAAAACAGTCTATAATACTTTGAAGAAGAAATATCACACAATACTTCAGGAGAATTTGTAGGACATAATTCCTTTGGATAGAGTTACTCTATGGAGCTTTGAAATTCAATCAAATTCTCTCATGTCACATGACCAGATCACACTTGCATGCTGCAGAGACAATAATCTGTTTTCACTTTGGATTTTCATCTGGTTTTATCGAAACAGATTCAGGACATCAGGTAAAGTATTGATGCACTTGCTCATCCTTATGATCACAATCCAGACAATTCACTCTATAGAGATATTTAAAAATGGCTAAGATCCCTGATTATCCATTTCGCAAAATATCCCAGAAATGGGAGGATTGTAGAAATAGCACTGAAAGGCTCTAGGATAATTGCTGCCAAAATGACTTACTTGAATCCAATAATGATGACCATCTCTCTTGCAAAAGACTTTTCTTAGAAATCAAGAAATCTGAAAACATGTGCCATACTTCTGCGAATCACTTTTCACTGCCATATAGGACATTGGGGACTAAGGGCATGATTTACCCCACTGCCGTTTCCTGAACTGACACTTTGTTGACTCAATTAAATTCTCTCTTATTCTTTAGTGCGTTGTCCTGATGCACATACTTATGGCAAATGGATTGCTTTGACAGGATTGAAGATGAGAAACCATAATTGAAACATTGGACTGAATCTTGCATTCTTTTGCCAAAAATGTCAGTTTCTTGGAGTTTTCTGATGGATCTCTTGCTAGCGTAATGTCTCGCCACATCTTACCAAACTTGTGTCATTAACTAAAAGCAAAATATTGTGAATGTTGGAAATATGAATTAAAAAGAGAAAATGCTGGAAAGACAGAGCAGGTCTAGCAGCATCTGTGGAGTGAGAAAAACACAGCAGTAACATTTCAAGTCCAAATTGACTCCTCAGACTGAGCTTAGCTGCCCGGCTGCTGTGAGCTGGTAGGACCTGATTGACACCCAGTCACAGTAGGTGAGAACCATCTTTGTCGTCACTTGGTTTGCATTGTGGAGGCCAACTGAACTGAGGTCTAGCCCTCACCCTCTTCCTAACAAACCAACTGAGCGAATAAATGTAGTGTGTTTACCACACAGACAGCTGGTTGATGTTAGATTGCTAACCATGCAGCAAGATATCCCTGCACACTCAGACAGATCCCTACTGAGAAGGAGGCTGTGTGTCTCCACTGAAGAGCACATCAATAGGGCAGGACTTACAGCCTTTAGGCTCTGGTTGAAGCACCAATCTGCATGTAGGCACAGCACAGAAAACCAAGGCAGTGCTTGGATGCTGTGAGCATGTGGGTATGTGGTACGTCAGTGAGTGTTCAGAGAGTAAGCAAGCAGCCCCAGTATGTGACCAGGAGCTGGATGTCTGTCCCTGCATGCTGTTTAATGCTAGTTGCCAGTGTGCCCTGCTTTTGAAGTGGCTTGTGAGTGGATCAGAGACCTGCCATGAGGAGTTGGCAATTATCAGATGCCAATAGCCTTGGATGAATGGTGCTCCTGTGGCTGGTGCCTATGGATTGTGCCAACATGGAGACTTTTCACTGCTAAAGTTGTCAGGTACCCACTCTGACTTCCACAACGAGAATTCCAGGCGAGTTTGGAAATTGCTTATTAATGAGGTGAGAAGTGTATTCAGTAAGATTGTTAATAAACAATAATCCCCTTAATCTGCTCCCGAGTGAGAATCTCACCACATCACCAAGTTGGTGTATAAAGAATTCAGTGAGTTGCTCCCAGATAGGCAGCACCAGTCTTCTCCCACAATTCTGCTACTAAATCCATCATTTCCACATTATTTGAGCTCCAATACAATCCCACCCATTGATCTTTTTAGAATCTCTGTTATCAAATAATTTATTTTATACATGCCAAGAGAACAACACATTAAACAGGTATCACAAGCTGAGGAAAATATCTATAAATGCAGTTTCACCATAGTAAGGTCATATAAGCACAACTAAAGTTACTATTGTACATCCAAATGGCAAAACTTGTAAAAACCAAAGGGAACCCTTCACACCCAACACACCACATCACTCACATACAGCAATCTATATATATTCTTTGAAAAAAAATCAATGTGTTGCTGTGATCTTATGATATTTGAGATTCAATAATGCTTTCAGGGATAAAGATTAACATACCAGCAATATTTTGGTGAGAGAGCCTATCTGGCCTCACAGTGATGATCATGACGTGGAGGTGGCAGTGTTGGACTGGGGTGGACAAAGCTAATGATTACACAACACGAGGTTATAGTCCCTTAGTTCCCTCCTGATGAAAGAGCATTGCTCTAAAAGCTAGTACTTTCAAATCAACATGTTGGACGACAACCTGATGTTGTGTGATCTTTAACTTTGACAATGATGAGGGAAGTAAAGGTCAGAATATCAGGAAAAGGAGCTCAAAGAGGTGACTTATCCAAATTACCTTGCGAACACTGCAAAGAGATCAATAAGACGTGATAATGGTCACCTCTCTCCAAAGCTGTCATCAAGGATGTTCCTAAGCCCAACACAAGTTCCAGATAATGCACAAGTCAGCAATAGCACAGCGTGGTTCATTGTAGGAAGAGGATTCAGTAGATTGGACAGCTATTTTACAACAAGAGGAAAGGACAACACAACCAATTTGAAAGATCAAACAGCATACTGTCAGAAAAGAGGGAATTCAGGAAAGAAGTGCTGCACAAGTTAAACCAGCAAACCTTTAAAGATTGATTCATATTTTATGATTTCTAAGGTACAAATGGATTGCACTTCTAATACTTTGATTTAAATCATCATATTGCAAGACAATGTGTAAGCGAGCACTGTAAACAACACAATATTTCCTATATCTACAGTTAAATACATTGGCTATTTATTCTATCTTATTCTTGAGTTTTGTTTATTTGTCTCCTTTCTTTATTGCTCCAGTCTTGTACCTCGGCACCTCCTTTTTCTCCTGTTGTGATTTCCCTTTTTCTTTTCTCACTCCAGCTTGCTGCTCACTAGTGCTGAAATCCAATTGGCTTCACTAACATTCCATCGCTCCCACACAAAATCAGCCAAGACAGAAGAAATGGTACCTAAAAATACCCAATGGGATCCAAACTGGGAATCCAGGTTTAACCACTGGCACTAACCCAGCAGCCCTGAGGCTAATAGCGATCTACAACCATTTCAATTGGCATCAAATATAATTCATGACAGACTTGAGCATCATGTCCAAGTAAGTCAATTACTCACAACATAAGCAAGATTACTCTGGCAAGAGCATATATCTGCACTGGCTCCGCATTGTTAACTCTGAGGGGCCCACTGAGAATGGGAAGGTTCTGTTTGCAGGGATGAAATTTTGATGTTTCTCCTGAGTTGCTCTAATACAGCAACAAATGACATAAAGAACATTGTGCCTCATGCTCTGAAGTAATTAAAGGTCAACACTTCTGTGTTTTTTTTTAAATTATTTCAAGTCAACATACGTCTTTCTTTTGGTTTAACCTTTAAAACCAAAATAACATTTCATTGTGAACAGTTGTCATCCAAAGTTGATTTCCTTCATCACAAATATATTCCATCACAGGGAATAAATTTGCTTTCTGGTTAATGCAACTTTCATCTACTCTTACATCCTTGTTCTCATGCTCTGGTTCGTTACTCCAATCTTCTAGAAAGGAAACCTCTTTAATTAGAAATTTGTTGTAACACATTTTGAAAATAATGAGCATTCTGTTAGTCTATGATCAGATCTGCATCAGAATGGTTGCAGCCACAGAAGTTGTCTGGAGTGTTATACTCTCTGCCAACAAAGAATAAGATTTATTTCATGGGAATCCAAGAAATCGGCTCATTTACTTCAATTATTTACGTAGATAAAATGGAAATCACCAAAAGTGAGTGAGAAAATACTTTTATTTCAATTGACAACAAATCATTCTGCAAACATCTCGCATCGGGTTAATCAAGAACCATTTCACCATGCAATTCAATTGGAAAATCCTGTTCCAGCCAGGTGAAACATAACAATAATCGGTTGGTTAATCTCAAAGTATCATGAGGGTATTTGCACCTTCGAAAGTTTGATATTATATGTTCTCCAGTTTGAAAACCCTGAAATTACATTAATGCTTTTTCAAGACAATTATGAGAAATTCAGAACGAAGAATTCTCCATGGGTCAAGCACTTCTGTGGTGCAACAGCTGTGTTGCCTCATCCTCACTTTAGAATTGCATGTTAACCAGATCGCATTTGTAATCAAGCTAAAGTAGAGGGAGAGGGAAATGTGACTTGTCCTGCCAAATCCACTGAGCTTTTCTGCAGAAGTAGAGAAATTTTCTAGGAAAAACTTGCACTTTTATATGTGTTTTGGTTTGCCTTTCTGGCCAAAACAAATTCTTTCTACAAACATAAATTAGAGCCTCAGAATATAAACATTCTGAAGCTCAATGGACCTATTTGTATCAGTAACCATGAGGTACACTATTGCATTATACTGGCTAACATTCCTTTATTTCTGAAGGAATACCTTTCCACCACAGCTTATTAGAAGATTAATTATTCTTTGCCTTTATCATAATATCCGTACACAAATGATGAGTTCTCAATATCATTTATATCTGGTGGACACATTTGTACTAAGATAATTCTAAGCAAAAATAGAAAAACATCGAAAAATTGGCAGCTTTGTGCAAATTTATTTCAACAATGAAAAATATTCAATCTGCACAATATACTCTAAAATTTTCTGTGCTCGATAATTTTAAATCACAATAAATAACAACTTTTTAATGATTTTGCCAACCAATTGCTACAATCTGACTGACCTTGAGCCCAAGCTTTATAATTGTACAATAACATTATTTTATGACATGATTTAAGGGATCATGGAGATTATTTAGGTTTAAACATTTCAAAAAATGCAGTTTTCAATAAGTAGAAATTGGGACTCAACTACTTTTGTTCATTACAATTAAATCACTGCTAAAAAAAGTACATTAAGTCTCAGCTCTAAAATGCCACTCAAGAATACAATTATCAGAATATGCATATGATGTAAACAGTGGCTTACTGTTACACCAAGAGTTTTTGTGCTTGAAGTAGGGAATAGAGTTGATTTTATTGTGATAGACACAGTTTACTACACACTCTTTCTCAGAGATGATGGATTCAGCAAGAATTCCTTTGGATACTTCCTATAATCGATCAGCAAACTTAACGTAGCTGTAATTTATTGAGTAACTTTTCAGAAGTTCACTAACTAACCTGATGTGCAATCAATACATCAATTCCTTTTAAGTATTCACAATGCAAGCAAAATTTGAAGCTAAATTCTTCATCATCAAAATGCTCAGGATAAAGTTCTTGGCTTGAGTTTTAATGTTTGCCTTTTTAGTCAGTAACATTTATTTAAAAAGTAAAAATTAATGTCACTTATTATAAGCTTTAAATTACTTTAGTATTTTGTCCACACATTTGAATTTTCTAGAGTTATTATTTGAAAAAATATAATAAATCTCCTGTTAATGCTAATTGTTACTACTGCTCCAGTTGATCATAAACATCTTTGAAAATGTGCATATTTCTATTTACACAGCTTAGAGTGGCATCAGAAGAAGTTGAACAATGTCCAAGTTGCTTTATTCTCAGTAAGACTTGCACTGGATGAAGTTGTCCCTCAGACTGAAAGGTCATCATCACACCATTGTCTATCTCAATTACAACATCTGCTGAAAACTCTTGTAACAAAGTGAGAGAAAGTCTTTTTTAATATATAGGAGATACAGCACAAAAGCATTCTGGCCAGTCTCCAGTCCGAACAACCTGTCCAGATCAGTTAACATAATGAAGCAGTTTCAGTTAGAGCAAATTAGTCTTTCCAGCCAAGAGCTCAAGGGCTCTTAACGCCTAATCTTTTTGTTATGTGTAATTTGGCCTCGCAGTTTGCAGTCTGTTTTAACATACAGGTAGTCCCCGGGTAGAGAACAGGTTCCATTCCTGTGACTGTCTGCAAGTCAATTTGTACACACATCAGAATGCAGGACAATATAGAGCCTTTAAAATTACACCAATGTGGAACTGTGTTTGTAATGTTGGACATTTGCAAAGTGGGGGACCCCTGTATCTTTTTGTCTTCATTTCAATTTGTGGGTTTTCCATTCAAACGCTATAAGTGAACAGAAACACAAAAGGTCAACCAAATATTTACCATAATCTACCAATCTTAGTGGCCCCAAACTTCACATTATTACGGCTGTTTGTTCCTAGCTGGGAACATTCAACCTCCTAACAGGCTTTAGTTTGTAGCAGCAGCTTAGTGAATCTGTTCTATTTAGACCATCTGCTGTTACTTTATAAATCTTCGAGATGAAGTAAACATTCTAAAAACAGCCATAAAGCTGCCAGCTCCTCATTGGCTTCCTCCAGCAACTAACACCTGGAGTCCAGGAAGGCTCTTTCTTACGCCTTGGTTCCCAGCTCCCACCTCCCCTCCCCCCACTACACCCAACTTTCAACCCCATAATACCCTCACCTCCCTCGCCCCTTTCCCAATCTCTCTCCCACCCTCCCACATTCAACCACTCCAGCCTCCCCCAACCTCGCATACCTCCCCCTCCCACTCTTACCACCCACCTCTCTTCCACCCTCAGCCCCCAACTCTCTCCCACCCTCATTCCTACCCCCCTTCCAGCCCCCACCCCTCTCCCACCCCTCTCCCACCCCTCTCCCACACTTACCCCTCGCTCCCTCTCTACCCTTCCCACACTCACCCAAAGCCCCTCTTTCACCCTCACCTTCCTCGCACTCATCCCCCCACCCCATCTCCTGCCCTGTTCCCACCCTCACCTCTCTCCCACTGTCACCTGACAGCCCCCTCCCATTCTCACGCCCCCCCACCCCTTCTCACCTGCCTCACCCCCACCCACTCTCACCCCGCCCCTTTTCCACCCTCACCTCCCCCTTCACCCCCTCACTCCCCTTCAACTTCCACCCTCCATCCCTCTGCCACCTCCCCCTCACTCCCTCTTATCGCTCTCCCACTCTCACCTGCACTGCTCTTCTACCCTTGTTCCCCCCTTCCACGCTTACCCCCCCAAAACCCTCCCATCCTCCCCCTGCCCCGCTCCCACCCTCACCCCTCTCCCACTCTTACCCTGTCAGCCCCCTTCCTATTCTCACGCCCCACCCCTCTCCCACTCTCTTGCCACTCCCTACTTTCACCCCATCAGCCCCCTCCCACCCTCCTACCCACCCTGTCATCATTCTCCCACCCTCACCCCTCAACTCTCCCACCTCTCCCACTGCCAGTCTCCCACCCCACCCCACCTCACCCCTCAGCAATACCACCACCCTCCCCCCTCCCCCATTAGTGTGGGTCTGAGGCATTGGAGGTGGAATGCTGGGGGTAAGTGCTGAGTTTTCTGCCACCTCTTTTAAGCACCTGCACCCCGTGAGAACCAGCACAGGTGTCCTGAGGGGCCAGAAAAATACCTACATTCTGAGCTCAAACAGATGGCGTGCAATTTGTGGTGGTTCAGTGGTTAGCACCACTACCTCACAGCACCAGGGTCCCAAGTTCAATTCCAGCCTTGGGCGACTGTCTGTGTGGAGTGTACACACTCTCCCCAGGTCTGGATGGGTTATTCCTTGGAGGGCTGACGTGGACCTGTTGGGTCAAGTGGCCTGTTTCCATACTGTAGGGAGTCTAATCTAATCTTTAAATTTAAATGACCTAAAACAAAGAGGCAGACAGCAACCATACACGGGACAAGGTTCTGAACCCACTGGCAATCTACGATCTAGCCCCAGGTCTCTCTATGATACTGTAACAGATGGATTTAAAGATTTGTTTCAGTTTCTAATTCTCACAGGAATTTAGTGAATGATCCAACTGGTAAAGTGATATTGAAAAAAGGTTCCCTTTCGTCTGCTATTAACTTGGGAAGAATCAGCAATAGAATTAAAATGTTTAAGAAGGAAAATCAAGAAGACTTTGTTCCTCATAAAACCTGTTGTGCGGAATATCTTTCTCAATCCAAACAGTTCCTATATTTATACAGATTTAAGTAGGGATTAAATGTCTTCCTTCTACCTCAAACTTAAAATGACTCAATAATCCCTGTCTGCAGCATCTCTCAATCTCTTTCTAAATTGAATAATTAGTGTTTTAGCAGAAATGTTCTGAACCCATGAACAAATATGAAAAATAGTTCTTGCACATGAAAGGTGCTAATTTTTAACATTCATCTACAGAAAACTAATTCCAGTGAGTCATCTGTCAAGGTCTCTGGAGACATGGTGTAAGTAATTATTATTGATTGATTTACATGTAAATAAGGTTGAATCCAATATGGATGGAGGCTTTTGCAAGTCAGAACATGAGTATTAGGAGAAATATCAAGAATGGCAAGTTTCTGAGGAATAAGTGACTTTGGTGTAAATAAGATTTTCAGTCAATTAAAACACTTCCACTTCCGGAAGGTCAAATCAGGCCCTTAAGTTTCCAAAGCAATCCATCACCAGGTTTTGCTGATGTTGTGTTGTTGACAGCATCAACGCCTGGTGTCCCTTGATTTGAGGCTGATGTCTACTTAGGCTCATGGGTTTCTTCATGTGACTGATGAGCTGATTCCCAACCCACAGATTCTTGGGCATAGAGGACAGGAAGTCCCATGAGGTCATGCATTCCAAAGTGTAGCGTTTGCTTCTTTTTCTCTCCTTCTCTGCATCACTCTACCTCATCATTAAGACATTGCGATTCAAAGGGTAATGCAGCCTTGCTGGACATGGTATCGCCATTTTGACTGAATTGCAGCAAACTCTACTCAAGTTGTTCATAACAATGCTGTCATCCTTCAACAAGAGCTTCAGAAATGTTGTTAATGCTTTACTTTAATGATGACCCTTTGTCAGAGGAGGAAGAGTCTAAGACCCTGTTCTCTCCACAGATGCTGCCAGATTAGCTATGTATTTCCAAGCATTTTCTGCTTTTAATCCAACTGCAGATTCTTGTGGAGAAAACTTAATATTAAAACAAAAATTTGTTTTGACCTTCCAAACAGATTGTCATATACACACAGTGTGTTGATTTGGGACCAAATAAGCAAGGAGGCTGTAAAATTTGTTCATGTATGTCCCTGACAAAGTGAAAGCTGGCTTTATGATCAATGCTGGTATGAATAGTAATGCAAAACAGCAGCACAGCTTGTAGATTGCAGAGAATATTTTTGCATGTTCTCACAGGTCAGTGGGCAACATAAAGAATATTCTGTGCGAGTGACTACTTGAGCTGCACAGGAGCAGTCAGTTAACATTCACATTGAGTGTATTCCTTGTCATTGACTACAGAACCTGTGAAGCACAATGATTTGGAAAACATTGCAGTTGCATTCACAACCTCAGCACTATTAGAAAATCATTAGGGTTACCTCTAATTCGTGGGCTTTCTGCAATCCATATATTGACTGCACACTCATGTCCCAATGCTCTCTCAACCTGCAGAGCACTTAGTGTAGAGCACATGGGGAGCAGTGACAAAGAAATTAATAACACAGAGAGGGCAAACTTAAGGGAAAAGAAAGAATATCATAAAATATACATCACAAACTACAAGTGCATTAATAAAGCACCTTTATTATAGAAAACATCACAAGTGCTTCACAAAAGTTTAACATTGGCACCATGCATCTTCAGGAGATTATGAGGTCAAAAAGGTACATTGTAAGCAGCATTGTAAAAGAGAAATGTGAGGCCAAGAGATTTTGAATTGAATTCCAGGGCTTAGTGTTTTGGAAGGTGATGCTAATGGATGTAGGTTTGCTCACTGAGCTGGATAGTTGGGGAATAAAATCAATGGAGTTTACTGCCATAGCTCAATAACATCTATTTAATGGCTAATGCATTTTCAAGTGTGTCATTTTCTATAGTGCAGAGAAGATGCTGCCATTAAGTAAGAAAATTGCTGACTTTGGAGACGACTCCTAGTAACTGCTCTTTCCACTAACAGACAGGGTGATCTTCACTAGCACTTGTACTGCACTTAAGATGGTGGACTATTTCTGACAATCTTCCTGGAGAAGATGGTATACCATAGCAAGAGCATTCCTGACTGACCTATGGGTCCTTTGGAATATCTTGTCTGCTCTCACCAGGCAGTTAATTTAGTTATAATGCACACTGCTGATGTCACATGTGGTTCCTGTTTATTCTGCACCCCTGCGACATGTTTTTCTGACATACCCAAATAATAGAATATTGCTTGTGGTCTCAGACAGGATTACAGCTCCACACTAATTCAATCTGCTGGGGTAATTCTGCTCTTTATTCATATGAGTAAGTCCTCACTACCTAACATGGTGTAAGATATAGCACTACTCGATTTGAGTCTGAAGCTGAGGGGTACCCTCATGTACATTAATTAAAGCTTCTAACCAAGCCCTTCCCAATCAAATATGCCTTTTTTGGTGTGACACAAGTGCTCAGCTCTGAAGTGAACACAGATGAACTATCTGTTGGCAGTTTCTCCTGTCATGATACTGCTGTTTACTCATTTATACCTTCCTCTCGAATTAGCGAAGACAGGAATGGTTTTGGCTTTAACTCCACAATGACTCCTATTTCTGCTGTTCTTAAAAAGTCACAACAATCTCTCCTTGTCACAAAGGCTCTATTTGGTATTGTAACCTTCTGACTCTTTTGGGGAAAAATAAAATTCGTAATTAGCATGATTCAGGAGCCTGCAAAGTGATGAATTGTTGCAATTATTTATCGTTAAGGGCATCGAAATATTATGAATCGATTACATTTGGCATTTCATTGAAAGTGAATACCAGACACTCCCGAATCAGCAGTAGAATTGTTCCTAATTTTTAAGACTATGTAACTGCAAGGTTAGACATGTGAAATTTGTGGATAAAATAGTTCCCTTTGCCTTCTTGTGTGATGATGGTTTCCACCTTGCTAGTCAACTTTGCATTAAACTTCACCTGGTCTGGTTATGATAACTGGGTGTATCCCACAGGGTTGACCATTGCTTCCATTTCCCATGTAGGGCACTATGATTACAGATGCCTTTAACCTGTGCAGTGCAGGTGCCTGATTAGTGCAATAGCCCTGTCAAGGGCCTCACACAATCACAGATAAAGCTACATGTTCAAGCAGAGAAAGATTCTCTCTGGGGTATAGTGGTGGCCATTTTACATTTGCATTGTGTACATGAGATCTAATGTATAAGGTCTAATATAAGATAATCAGAGGGTTAGATAGGATGGACAGTGAGAGCCTTTTTCCTTGGATGGTGATGGTTAGCACAAGGGGACAAAGCTTTAAATTGAGGGATAATAAATGTAGGATAGATGTCAGAGATAGGTTTTTTATTCAGAGAGTAGTAAGGGTGTGGAATGCCTTGCCTGCAACTGTAGTAGACACGCCAACTTTAATGGCATTTAAATGGTCATTGGATAAACATAGATGAAAATGGAATAGTGTAGGATGATGTGCTTCAGATTGGTTCCACAGGTCAGCGCGACATCGAGGATCGAGGGGCCTGTACTGCGCTGTAATGTTCTACGTTCAACATGAGATACTGTCCTTGACATACTGTGCTGGGACCCCCAACCGATGACATTTCCCTGGACTGACTAAGGACTACTCCCCATCGATTTTGAGACATAGCTGTTAACTTGCAGAACATACAGTGTGTTTGTCACGTAAGCTGCCGTAACTTGGTGCAAATGATGTAACACGGTGGTGTGCAGCAGCACGTCCACCTGTCTGACTGATCGCACATTGCCTGACTGTGTGTGCCTGTGAGAAAACACAACTCAAGACACAATACTGCGAGACTGTAAGTTCTGAATGGGGTGACAAGGCAAGGCAGGCAAGGCGGAGACGCTGTGAGCATTCAAATAATCGCAAAGTGAGTGTTAAGAAAACAAGCAAAGTTTACCGTGCTCCCATCATGAGATGAGCACCTTTACCCGTGAGCAAGCTGATCTGGGAGCAGCATTCCAATGAAAGGTGTGCTATTATTGGAATCTGTCATAATAAAATCTTTTTAATCTTATGTATTTTACAGCATGTGAATACAAAACAGGATACCACGCCAGTATCGGCAACTTGCAGGTAAAAAGCAACACTATTGTCATGACTGTGACAGGACAGCCAATACAAAAAATAATGGATACTAACAAACATTTACAGACAAATTATGGCAGGTGCTTGAAAGCATTCGTCAAGAAATAGATTTTGCAGATGCTTTTATAAATTGGGAGAAATGCTGTAAGGTGCAGTGAGAGAGAGAGATTGCTGGAGCAGAGTCAAGATAACTGTTCTAGCACCAATGATGGAACAGAATCAGTGGACCAGGCAAATGAAGGATTTCTGCTGGCAAGCAGATGTCAGGAGTTTGCAGAGATAGGAGGGGGAGAAGTTAGAGGTGAATTTGTATACAATGACAATGAGGATAATTTAATGTTAGTGTAAAAAAGGGAGATCACTTGCATGTTACACATCTCCATGGACAGGGATATTGGGAGATGTCTATAATGTGATTATATATTGCTCTTTTACCATATGGTCACCAACAGCTAAATACTTCGTCAAGAATTTTGAAAACAATGTGATGACAGTAGAGCTATAATTTGGAACAGGGATTTGATTTGATTTAATATTGTCACATGTACCGAGATACAGTGAAAATTCTGTGGACAGGAGCAATAAGGAAACAACACCATGTGCATGATCGGATTTGGCTGCATATTGCAGTTTTTTGAAAGGGTAGATCACCAGAAACTGGAAAGAACGCTGAAGAAGTCTGGTTTTGAGGTGGCAAGAATGTAAACGAGTGTTTGAGTAATGTTGTTCTAAACAAAGACCAGATAGGCGAAGCAGCAAAACAGCTTTTTAAAGCATGACTATTTAAAACCGCAATACGGAGGAACCTCAATTATCCAGCGTTCGATTTTCCAGCAAGATCGCAAGGTCCTGATGCTCAGCTAAACTATGTTATCCGGTGTTTGATTATCCGGAATTCCATTAACAAAAAAAAACTCTGCGCCTGTATCCTTCCGATAATGAGTTGCTTCTGTAATTCACTTTAATGTTTTGCCACTATATAAAGTTACAATGAGAATATTCTATCGGTATTTAGATTTCCAGCAGACACTCGGAGAAGTGTGTTCTATCTGTTTCTGAGGTGGATGTGAAGGAAAGTGGAACGCATGATGTCATGAACTCAGGGTTATGGGCAAACATCTGGAGTTTGGCACAAAGTCAAAATACTCAGAATGCATAGACACAATGGGCTGAATGGCCTCCTTCTGCACTGTAACAATTCTGTGATTATTTTTCACCCTGTATGAAAGTAATGGTTCAAGAAAATTGAGCTGTTTTCCTATAGCAATGTACGGGTATACCAAGTTGAGTCATGTGGAAAATTTGAACCATGTCTTTACAATTCCATTGTTCCTTTCCTTAGTGAATTAATAACAATGAATTAGACAAAGAAGGAAGAAAACGTTAGCAGATATCCAAAACACCTGAATATTTGAAACGAGCTGCACTGGCTAACTTAAATAGAAATATTTTCAGAAGCATTTCATCCCTCTTTTAGTGGTTTCTGCATGTGTCGCTGATGAGATTACATTTTGTGAATATAGATAATTAATACAGGTGTAGGATCAGTTAATTATGTAGAAGTTGATTTGAAATGAAATTGCCTATTGCAGTGTGACATCTGTTTCAGCTACAAATGAATAGAGATGATGAATGTGCTTGGTAATGTACATTGCAAACTTTCTTTATTCAGTTTACAAAGGTCAATACACAGGGAAAACAATCAAAAATGAATATGTTACAACAATCTCCTCCTGAGAGTGGATGAGTTTTCCTTTGGGGTTAGTATGTTAATATGATTAAACAACAAACTGAAGTACACTGTACATATATCAGGCCACTGAATAACATTTTCTGAAGGTTTCTGTCGATGCCTAATAATTGTGTAGCATTCTGTCTTCAAGTCTGCACTATTTCCAGGCCAAGAGACTGAACATCCTGAATGTCTCTGGCTTCAGCCTGTGTAATAGGCTGGTGGGCTTTGCATCAATGCTTGTTTTTTGATTGACACCCTTCTATCAGTGTAAGTCTGTGCAGTAAATTCAAGTGCTCTAAACCAATTTTTCCCTGCCTTAGAAAGGGACAACTCCAAGGTTTATCCCATCTTGGATGCTATGTGACAACTACTGCAGAGCTGTGCAAATCCTAATTGCAACACCCAGTGAAGAGTTAGAGACACTGGGGGAATGAAATGAAAGCAAAGGTTATACCAATGAGAAGGTGTTGGTGAATGGTAAAGTCACTGGGTGAGCAGTGAAATAGCTTGGGCCAATGTGGTGGGACCAAGGATTTGAATTTTACTGTGTGGCAGATGGCGAAAATTGAATCAATGATAATCACAATTTGAAAAAAAGGTAATCCGATAGAAACCTGTCAATTGTCATAAAGATTCCATCTAGTTCACTCATGTCCTTTAGGGAAGGAAACCTGCCATCCTTATCCAGTCTGGCCTACATGTGACTCCAGACCCACAGCAATGTGGTTGACTCAATACTGCCCTCTGAGCAAACATAGATAGGCCATTCATGCTGACTTAGGCAAATATGCCAACGTCCCATGGAATAAAAAACTACAGAAGGTGTATATATAGTTTTTCCATTTGGCAATTGCTTCATGCTTAAAGAAACCAGTTGTATCAAAATTATTCCCTCCATACAGCAGTGCTTACTTTAGAATAGTTTGTTTATGGCTAAATTAGCTTTCTGGAATAATGTCCTACCTATATGGTACTCAACTACAATGATAACCAAATTTTCATTTAGTTTTATTTGGAGTGTATGGATGATTAACTTTAATGTATGGCACCTGTAAAATGTTGCAACTGAAAGGGGTGACCTGTTCTGCAGGCTGTATAGGAACTACCTAGCTTACTGTGAATATTGGTTATAATATACTTTGTGGTTAAGTTAGTAAGTTTGCAAATGGCACCAAAATTGATGGTATAGTGGACAGTGAAGGTTATCTAAGATTATAAGGAGATCTTGATAAATTGGGTCGATGGGCTGAGGAATAGCAGATGGAATTTAATTTGGATAAATATGAGGTATTGAATTTTGTAAATCAAACAAAAATAGACTTATACAATTAATGGTAGAGCCCTGGGTAGTGGAATAGAAAGACCTAGAGGTTCAGGTACAAAGTATTTTGAATTTCGCATCACAGGTAGACAGGGTGATAAAGAACAGACAAGATTAGTGTGGTGCTAGAAAAGCACAGCAGGCCAGGCAGCATCCGAGGAGCAGGAAAATCGATGTTTCGGGCAGGAGCTGTTCCTCAGGAATGAGGCTAGGAGCCAAGGGGATGGAGAGATAAATGGGAGTGGGGTGGGGCTGGGGAGAAGGTAGCTGAGAGTGCAACAGTTGGATGGAGGTGGGGGTAAAGGTGATAGGTCAGAGGGGAGGGTGGAGCTGATAGGTGGGAAGGGAGATTGCCAGGTAGGTCAGGGCATGAGGATGGTGCTGAGCTGGAAGGTTGGAACTGGGGTGAGGTGGGGGGACTGGAAATGAGAAAACTGGTGAGGTCCACATTGATGCCCTGGGGTTGAAGTGTTCCGAGGCGGAAAATGAGGCGTTCTTCCTCCAGGTGTCGGGTGGTGAGGCAGCGGCGGTGGAGGAGGCCCAGGACCTGCATGTCCCCTTCAGAGTGGGAGGGGGAGTTGAAATGTTTGGCCACAGAGCGGTGTGGTTGATTGATGCAGGTGCCCCAGAGATGTTCCCTAAAGTGCACTGCGAGAAGGCGTCCATTCTCCCCAATGTAAAGGAGACTGCATTGGGAACAATGGATATAATAAATGACATTTGTGGAAGTGCAGGTGAAACTTTTGATGGATGTGGAAGGCTCCTTTGGGGCCTTGGATAGAGGTGAGGGAGGAGGTGTGGGTGCAGGTTTTGCAATTCCTGCGGTGGCAGGGGAAGGTGCCAGGATGGAAGGGTGGGTTGTTGGGGGGTGTGGACCTGACCATGTAGTCACGGAGGGAACGGTCTTTTTGGAAAGTGGATGGGGTGGGGAGGGAAATATATCCCTGGTGTTGGGGCCCATTTGTAGATGGCAGTAATGTCATTGGATGATGTGGTTTATGCGAAGGTTGGTAGGATGGAAGGTGAGGACCAGGGGGGTTCTGTCCTTATTGCGGTTGGAGGGGTGGGTTTTGAGGGTGGAGGTGCAGGATGTGGAAGAGATGCATTGGAGGGCATCTTCAACCACATGGGAGGGGAAATTACAGTCTTTAAAGAAGGACGCCATGTGGTGTGGTCTGTGGTGGAACTAATCCTCCTGGAAGCAGATACGGTGGAGGTGGAGGAACTGGGAATATGGGATGGCATTTTTGCAGGAGGTAGGGTGGGAAAAGTGTAATCCAGCTAGCTGTGGGAGTTGGTGGGTTTGTAAAAAATGTCAGTGTTGAGATGGCCGTCATTGATGGAGATGGAGATGGAGAGGTCCAGGAAGGGGAGGGAGGTATCAACGATGGTTCAGGTGAATTTAAGGTCGGGGTGGAATTTGTTGGTGAAGCTGATGAACTGTTCAACCTCCTCATTGGAGAACAAGGTGGCGCCGATGCAGTCATCAATGTAGCGGAGGAAGAGGTGGGGAGTGGTGCCGGTGTAATTACGGAAGACGGACTGTTCTACATAGCCAATAAAGAGACAGGCATAACTACCCCTTTCATCTGGAGGATGTGGGCGGATTTTAAAGAGAAATTGTTAAGGGTGAAGACCAGTTTAGCCAAAGAATAAGAGTGTCAGTGGAACGGTACTGGTGGGAATGTCGGGAAAGGAAGAAATGGGGGGCTTGGAGGCCCTGGTCATGGTGGATGGAGATGTAGAGGGATTGGCTGTCCATGGTGAAGATGAAGCATTGGGGGCCAGGGAAATGGAAGTCTTGGAGGAGGTGGGGGGGGGCATGGGTGGTGTCCCGAATGTATGTGGGGATTTCCTGACACAGGGGATAGGACAGTATCAAAGTAGGTGGAAATGAGTTCGGTGGAGCAGGAGCAGACTCAGACAATAGGTCGCCGGGTGGTCAGGCTTGTGGATCTTGGGAAGGAGATAGAATCGGAATAGTGTGGGGCACCCAAACTATGAGGTTGGAATGCAAATAGCACGCTTGCCTTCATTGCTCAGACCTTTGAGTATAGGAGTTGGAATGTCATTTTGAGGTTAGACAGGATGTTGGTGAGGTCTCTTTTGCAGTACTGTGTACAGTTCTAGTCATTCTGTTATAGGAGGGATATTATTAAACTGGAGAAAGTTCAGAAAAGATTTATTAAGATGTTACTGGGAATGGAGGGTTTGTGATATAAAAATAGACTGGAAAGATTGGGACTTTTTTCACCTGAAAATAGGCAGTTGAGAGGTGACCTTATTGAAGTTTATAAAATCATGAGAGGTATAGATAAGGTGAATGATAAGGGTCTTTTCCCTATAGGTTGGGAAGTTAAAAATTTTAAGGTGAGAGGGTAAAGATTTAAAAAGGACACGAGATGCAACTTTTTTTACACAGGAAGTGGTTCATGTGTGGAATGAGCTGCCAGAGAAAGAGGTAGATGCAGGTACAGTTACAACATTTAAAATATATTTAGTTCAGTTTATGAATAGGAAAGGCTTTGAGGTATTATGGGCCAAGTACAGGTAGGTGGGACTAGTTTAATTTGGGAACATAGCAGGCGTGGACTAGGTGGACCAAAGGATCGGTTTCCATGCTGTATGACTAGGACTCCCTGACTCTATGACTCATTATGTCAATCACTTATAATGTATCTTTGTTGAAGATTTTATGTTATATTATTTACTTAGTATCTCTACAGGATCTAAAGGATCTTTTATAGTCATATAGCATGAGTCGAATACTCTTCCCATATTTGTGCTTTTAGCTTTAATTGCATCAGTTGGAGGGTCAGAGAGCACAAGCTCAGGAAATGTGTCATCCTGGAAACTCTGTTCACATGTATTAGTCACACCTTGTGATTGTGGAACTTAAAAGCATTGTTACCTCATTATAACCATAAAAAGGTGAAGCTAAGCACATCTTTCCTTAGTTTGTTTCAGCACAAACCAGCTCGACACATTCTTTTTCCATTAAGTCGTTTAGAAAGGAAGCAATTTTATCACAAAAATGTGTATATCTTAAAGATGATGAGAAACAAAATGAAAAAGTTGTGTTTATAACAATCAACAATTGATCATCAAGAGTGAAATTGCTTTGAAACAAATTAAGTTTTCCTCATTTTCAAGTTGTTAAAATATTCTTATTTCCAACAACCTTATTTTTTCATGTAGTTTTTAAGATATTTTACGTTTCAAGATGAACTCATAACTCCTCTAACGGTTTCTTTTCCTGTACCTGCATATTCCTGACCTTCTGACTCCTAAGTAGTCTCCATCTAGCTGCTATCTCTCCACATGAATGTCAATGACTCCAAGGTATAAAGATCTGCAACAATGCTTAACTCACCTGTTCCTGGCATTTCTGGCAATAAGTTATGGATTGAACTTCAGTTGAACAAAATCATTATTTCTTGACTCCCAACTTCATACTGATCTCCTAAATCCTTTCTTTAATGACTGCACAAAGTAAACCAAAAATTGTACAATTTGAATGACTTGTTTGAATGGGAGTTAATTTTCAAACCACAAATCCTAACCCTTATTAATGTCACCTGCTTCCAATTCCATAACATTACTCCCTCCAGGTCCAACCTCAGTTCCGAATCTCCAAGTTCAATTCTTCCAATATTCTCCATTCTATGCAAGCTATAGTTTGTTCAAAACTCTGCTGCCTGTGCTGTCATACAATTTAAAAGTACACCTTAAAACAGTTTGACGGAACTCCAATTATTCATTTTGGCCCAATGTAAAGTTTCAAAATATTTGATAATTTATACATTTACCTGTAAGTTCACCCCACACATTTGAAACCTTCACTGTGAAAATTAAATTCGTTCAAATACAGAGAAATTATCTTCTTTACTGACACTTAGAAATACCTGAGCTATGTAAGAGACTAATAGACACTACTCAAAAGGTTGTGGACCTTTGGAATTCTTTATGTCAGAGTGCCATCAATGCTCAATTGTTACTAAATCTAAGACCAAGGTCAATTGATTTTTTGTAGTAAGGAAGTTAGGAGCTGTGGGGTGCTGTGGGAAGGAAAAGTTAAAGTTGAATCATGGCTATGTTTTTGTTGAATGGTGGTGCAGGCTTATAGGGTCAGGTGGCTTATAAACACTTTTATCTCTAATGTACTTAAAAGGTGGATAGGAAAAAAATAGTCTCTCATTTCCTCAGTTAAATAAACAGACAAAGACCAAGATGGCAGTGGGAACAAATGCTTATAAGTGATCAATGCCAGCAGTCTGACATGCAAAGACTTGGATACAGTTTTAAAATAAGTTAAATGGCCTCATGAATAGTCACTTTCAGTGAATAGATCTTCATATTATCATCCCCTACCACATGGACCACTGGCCTCACGCTCTGTTCAGTTCATGAGGGAGGTAAGTAATGGAAATATCACAATTAATCAAGAGGCTCAAGATAACAGTCTGTCTTTTGGGATATTGGTTCAAATCTCATCATGGCAACTCTTGGTATTTAAATTAAAATGATTAATACCTGGAATTTGGGGTTTGATTAGCTTAGTTGGCTAGATGATTGGTTTGCAATACAGAGTGAAGCTAACAGTGTGGGTTCAATTCTCACACTGGCTGAGGTTACCATGAAGGTCCTGTCTTCTCAAGCTTGCCCCTCACCTCACTTAAGGTGACCCTTAGGTTAAACTCACCACTAGTTGTCTCTCTCTCCCTCTCTCTCTAATGAGAGAGCAACTGTCTGGGATTATGGTGAGTTTACATTTCCCTTTCCTATGGAAAAATCTAAAATTGGAAATTAATGGTCCTACTCTGAGCCAAGAGGCATGGGGTCAAATCCTACCTACTCAAGAGGGGTGTCGTAACATCTCTAAAGATGTTGATTAGAAAAATTTAAAAGCTGGAATTGAAAAGCTAGTCTCAGAAATGGTGACTATGATAGCTGTCATCAATTGGTCTGAAAACCCACATTGTTCACTAATGTCCTCGAAGGGACAAGGTCCGTTTAATTTATCTGCTCTGGTCTACATGTCACTCCATGATCCACAGCAATGTGTCCGACTCTTGACTGCCCTCTGAAGTCCTAGCAATCCATTCAGTTCAAGATAAAGTGATGATAGGCAACAGATGTCCTTGCCAACAATGTTCAAATAGCACCAAAAAACACTAATCTTCACTTCCTGCTGCCTTTGCCATACCTGCATCGTTGGAGCCATACACCCATATCTCACAGCCTGGCCAGGAACACCACCCAAACACATTGTAGTCACTGACACATTCCCTTCTCTTTTGTAGGACAAGATACTATAATAGGTGGCAGGGGCAAACTGAAATGGGGAAGGCAAACGGAATGTTGGCTTTGCTACAAAGTGACTGGAATGTAACATTGTGTTACCATCATACAGGACATTCTTGGAAAGGCCACACCTAGATTTAGTAAAGGGAGGTCATGCCTGACAAACCTGTTGGAATTTTTTGAAGAGGTAACAAGTAGGTTAGACCAGGGGAACCCAGTGGATGTGGTCTATCTGGACTTTCAAAAGGCCTTTGATAAGGTGCCACACGGGAGACTGCTGAGCAAGGTGAGGGCCCATGGTGTTCGAGGTGAGCTGCTGGGATGGATTGAGGATTGGCTATCTAACAGAAGGCAGAGAGTTGGGATAAAAGGTTCTTTTTCAGAATGGCAGCCGGTGACGAGCGGTGTCCCGCAGGGTTCGGTGCTGGGGCCACAGCTGTTCGCATTATATATTAATGATTTGGATGAGGGAACCGGGGGCATTCTAGCGAAGTTTGCCGATGATACAAAGTTAGGTAGACAGGCAGGTAGTACTGAGGAAGTGGGGAGGCTACAGAAGGATCTAGACAGGTTGGGAGAGTGGTCCAGGAAATGGCTGATGGAATTTAACGTGAGCAAGTGCGAGGTCTTGCACTTTGGCAAAAAGAATATAGGAATGGACTACTTTCTAAATGGTGAGAAACTTAATAAAGCCAAAGCACAAAGGGATCTGGGAGTGCTAGTCGAGGATTCTCTAAAGGTAAACATGCAGGTTGAGTCTGTGATTAAGAAAGCGAATGCAATGTTGTCTCTTATCTCAAGAGGGTTGGAATATAAAAGCAGAGATGTACTACTAAGACTTTATAAAGCTCTGGTTAGGCCCCATTTGGAGTACTGTGTCCAGTTTTGGTCCCCACACCTCAGGAAGGACATACTGGCACTGGAACGTGTCCAGCGGAGATTCACACGGATGATCCCTGGAATGACAGGTCTAGCATATGAGGAACGGCTGAGGATACTGGGGTTGTATTCGTTGGAGTTTAGAAGATTAAGGGGAGATCTAATAGAGACGTACAAAATAATACATGGCTTTGAAAAGGTGGATGCTAGAAAATTGTTTCTGTTAGGCGAGGAGACTAGGACCCGTGGACACAGCCTTAGAATTAGAGGGGGTCATTTCAGAACGGAAATGCGGAGACATTTCTTCAGCCAGAGAGTGGTGGGCCTGTGGAATTCATTGCCACGGAGTGCAGTGGAAGCCGGGACGCTAAATGTCTTCAAGGCCGAGATTGATAGGTTCTTGTTGTCTAGAGGAATTAAGGGCTACGGGGAGAACGCTGGCAAGTGGAGCTGAAATGCGCATCAGCCATGATTGAATGGCGGAGTGGACTCGATGGGCCGAATGGCCTTACTTCCACTCCTATGTCTTATGGTCTTATGGTCGTGTGCTGTTTTGGTCGCCTCATCGAATGAGGGGCACATTTACCCAGGAGAGAATGTAACAAAGGTTCATTAGGCAGGTCCCTGAAATGAAATCATAGGCAATTGTCCTGTGCAGAAGATTGAGTAGATCAAGCCTAGATTCCCTGGAAATTTGCAATTGCTGAAGTATAATTCAGCCAACATCTTCGGCTACAGTGTAAGTTCAGACAGAGGTCACCTGATCACGTTCTGGTGAAAGGTAATCTGTCTGTAAAATTAAATCTGTTTCTCCATGGGTGGAGCCCGAGTTAGAATATTGGCAACATTTTCTATTTTGATTTCAAAATTCCAGTTAATCTACTAATCTTTAATGTCATCATGAAATCTCAGCTTTCTCAGATTGTTACCAACATGACTGTTGATATAGTGCTTAAAGGGGTCTCCAGGCTTTCATAGCGATTGAGGTAGCTGAAGACCTCCCTAACACATCTCAGGGCACTAGCAAAGGTAGTGAGGAGGATGAACCCATTGTTCAGTCTCCTCTGCTAGAATGACAACTACCACCCTCGCTAAATCCAAATCTCAAAAATCTGGAGCTGATTAAGGGCAGTCTGCAAGGTCATCTGCAGTTTAATTTACTAACAGTTGACAGCTCTTCATCTACTCTGCTGCGGCCACAATGATAACACCATTGATGAGAAACAGCTCAGGCACCACCTGCAAGCTGTACACTGAACGAGTGCAGCAGAGTGATTAGTTTAGTATTGTGTGGAATATTGGAATTTTGTTGGATAAAGATAGCAGAATGGTTTCCTCCTGGTCAAGATTGTGGTCAAGAAGATGCAATAATGATCTGAGGGAAGTTAAGGTGTGGAACTGATGAACAGTTGAAGCCTGATATTTTATTCTCAGGAACCACTGATTTTCTTATTGAACTAAGGTGATGATAGTCAGTCAGATTTTGGACAATGAAAAAGACCATCATGACTGGGGACATCACCTCCCTGTTCAGTGAGAAAACAAGCAAGTTCTTTCTCCTGGCATGCAGAGTGTGTCAATCATGGATAGAGTATGGGACAAGCAAACAACTGAATGTTAACTAACTTGTCTATTACAGTTTGGAAGGATCAGCATTCAAAGAAATTCATGACCATGTTCACCTTCACAATCACTGGCAGTCGTGTCCTTGCCCTGCCCTGAAGCTGTAGATGTGACTCCAAGAGGCAGGATTGAATTGCAATCACCAAATACAGTAGTTCTGCTGAGATGTAGAGAGAAGATGCGCTCCTAGAAAATCCGACATGGCAAAGGCCTCTGCTGAGAGCTCTCTGCCTGTCTGCCCTCTGCTGACAACTTTGCTACCTCTGCTCCAACTCCCTGGGTTATTCTAGCCCCAGGAGCCTGGTAACTATAGAACCCGACCCTTCTCCATGAGCAGCAGCTCTCCTTGTCAATTTTACCAAATCTATAAAACACTGAACGCCCTTCCCCACACTCAGACAGAACTTACAGAATTTAATCAACAACAAACATGCAAGAATGTGATGATCCTTTTAAATAGTGCTGGTGGGAGCCAGTTATAGTGTGAAAGGTGTATATGTGTAAGATGTTATTAACTAAAGCATTGAGGTTAAAAAAACTGACAGGTTTGGACACAGAGTTGATTTTGCATACTTCAAGTAAGAAACATGAAGAGCAGTGCAGGAATCATTTCCTACTAAGGTCAGCACATTTATATACTCAGGATGTAACATCTGCATGGATTCACTGGCTAATTATTCTACTTACATGGGAACAGTTTGAATAAATACTTTAAAGCTCGATTTTTGCGATTATTGTGCATTTCTTTTTTGTTATTGTTTACTTACATGTACTTGCTAATGAATGAGCTACGTACCTGAACTTAATTTCTATTTGGAATTTTCTGTGTAGACAATACATTTCAAAGTGACTGGCTTTACCATGTTGGATTTTGAGGCCATTGTCTTCGAACTGTTTTACTGTCTTTTCTGACTGTAAGCCTGTGGCAGTTTTTGCCTATGTGGCAAAAAAATGATTGTACTTTGCTTCATATACGTCAACTTCCTGCCAGCTATGCAGACATTCTTTAGTCACTGGTGAACGTAAGCTTTTCTATGGGTAACAAGTATGCCTTTTAATGATGGGAAAATTGCTGTGCATTTAGTAGTAAGGGTGGCATGATGAGGTAGCAGCATAAGTAGTTTGGTACTGAGCTAATTGTTGGTGCAGCTATCTGCATTTAAATAGCCCGCATGGGTTGCAAGGAGTCTTGTAGTTAAAATGTTAATTAAATTTCACTGTTGTTATGGCCATCGTGACCCTTTTCATGAAAGAAAATCCCTTAGTTTCTTCTTTCACAAGGGGATGTAACTCCTCTGGCATGTGGTACAGGTTGCCAACATTTCCAACCGCATTTCATAGTAGCTGTATAATAAATGCACATTAAGGATTCAAATTGGAATAAATAATTATTGTTAACTTACATAGGCTTTTTGAAGATTTTGGTGGAAGGTTTAAATTGCACTCCTGTGCTTCCCATTTAAAAATATCAGAAAATATCAATGGCATTTACCAAAATAGATGGATTTTCACCTTTTACAGACAGCCTGTCAGAGCATTTTGTTTGGCCCTCATCTTCAATGACTTTGTGGACATAATTAAGAACAGCGCAGTTCTTACAATTCAACTACTTTTCAGAATGGAGGTCAGTGACCAGCAGCGTGCTGCAAGGATCATTACTGGGTCGGCTGCTTTTCATCATTTACATAAATGATTTGGATGTAAATTATTAATTTTGCAGATGACACCAAAATTGGAGGTGTAGTGGACAGCAAAGAAAGTTACCTCAGAGTACAACAGGACCTTGGTCAGATGGGCCAATGGGCCGAGAAGTGGCAGATGGAGCTTAATTTAGATAAATGAGAGGCACTGCGTTTTGGCAAGGCAAATCAGGACAGGACTTATACACTTAATGGCAAGGTCCTGAGGAGTGATACCAAACAGAGACATCTTGGGTGCAGGTTCATAGTTTCTTGAAAGGGAATTGCAGGTACACAGGGTAGTGAAGGTGGTATTTAGTACCCTTGCCTTTGTTGATCAGTGCATCCAGTGTAGTAGTTGGGAGGTCAAGTTGCAGCCATACAGGACATTGGTTAGGGTGCTTATGGAATACTGCATTCAAGTCTGGTCTCCTTGCTATAGAAAAGATGTTGTGAAACTTGAAAGGGTTCAGTAAAGGCCTACAAGGATGTTGGAGGGAGAGGCTGGAGCATTAGAGGCTGCAGGTTGACCTTAAGGTTAGAAAGTCTTGAGGGGCATGGAAAGGGTGATTAGTCAAGATCTTCTCCCCAAAGTAGGGTCGTCCAGAACTAGAGGGCATAGGTTTAAAGTGAGAGGGGAAAAATTTAAAAGGCACCTAAGGGGCATCTTTTTCAAAGGGTGGTGAGTGTGTGGAATGAGCTGCTAGAGGAAGTGGTGGAGGCTGGGACAATTACAACATAAAAAGGAGTCTGGGTGCGTACATGAGTAGGAAGGGTGTGGACGGATATGGGCCATGTGCAAGTAAATGGGACTAGATTTATTTAGGATATTTGGTCAGCACGGACGAGTTGGACCGAAGGGTCTGTTTCCATGCTACACATGTCTACGACTCTACATAAAGTGGTTCATTCGATCTAAATGTAAAACATCAGTGGAAATACTGGACAGATGATTTGTCTATATCTCTCAAGAAGATTTGAGCACACAAAAAGTGACTTTGACAGCAGTAAGGCATGCAAGGTGCTTGAATAAAGGTAAAGTATTGTGGATGTTGAAGATCTGCAGGTCTGGCAGCATCCGTGGGAGAAAAAAAAGTATTTATATTTAGAATCTAACATTACTGTTCTTTGAGATTGGCTGAATTTCTCCAGCACTTTATTTTTATCTCAAGGTGCTTCAGAGAAGTGTTAACATCTTTAAATTGACCCTACACAAGGATAGGTTAGGACAGGCGAGCTGAAGTTTGGTGAAACAGTTAGGTTTTAAAGAGTACCTTTAAAACAGAGGCAATAGAATTTAGGAAGAAAATTCTGGAGCTTAGTATCCAAAGGGCTGAAAGCATGACAACTAATAGAAGAGTGGTCAAAATCAGTCATTTGCAAAAGGCCTGAATTGGAAGAGTATAGAGATTTCAGAGGCCAGCGTAGTTGGAAGAGGTTACCGAGAAAGGGAAGGACTACTCCATTGAGGGATTTGAAAAAAAGCAAGAGAATTATTGTGGTTCTGTTCGCCGAGCTGGGAATTTGTGTTGCAGACGTTTCGTCCCCTGTCTAGGTGACATCCTCAGTGCTTGGGAGTCTCCTGTGAAGCGATTCTGTGATGTTTGTATCCACTATAAACACTGGAGGAAACATCACAGAAGCACTTCACAGGAGGGTCCTAAGCACTGAGGATGTCACCTAGACAGGGGACGAAATGTCTGCATCACAAATTCCCAGCTCGGCGAATAGAACCACAACAATGAGCACCCGAGCTACAAATCTTCTCACAAACTTTGAGCAAGAGAATTCTAAAATCGAGTTATTGCTGAATAAGAAGCTGATGCAGATCAGCAAACACAATGGCAACGAGTGAACAGGTCTAGGTGTGGTTCAAGTATGGGTGTGTTTTAAGCAGGTTTCTAGTTAGATAAGGGGTTGTTCAAACTTGGAGGGCTACCAGCATTGTATAGGAATTATCAAGTCTAGACATAACAGAGCCTTGGATTATGGTTTCACCATCAGAATTTTTCTGCATAATCTTTTGGTCCATTGTGCCTGTGCTGATGATCAAGCATCTACTAATTCTCATTCAATTTTCCAGCATTTAGCCTACAGCTTGGTATTCTATGATGCTTCAAGTGCTCAATATTTTTTTTAAATGTCTTGATGGTTTATGTCCTACCACCCTTTTGAACAGTGAGTTTCAAATATGCACAACCCTCTGGGTGAATTTTCTTTCCCTTAGTCCCTTATAAACTTCCTGCTTCGTTCCTTTAAACTGTGACCCCTGGCTATTGACACACCTAAGAGGAAATGTTTCTTTCTATCTACACCATTCCTAACTTTGCACATCTCAATCAGGTTTCCCCTTAGTCTTCTCTGCTCTAAGGAAAATAACTCCAGCCTATCTAGTCCTTCTTCATAGCCGAATCGCTCCAGCCCAGGAGACATCCTGGTGAAGCTGCTCTGCACAATCACAACCTTCCTATAGCGTGATGACCAGAACTGCACACAATACTCCAGCTGTGACTGAATTAACACTCTAAATGGCTGCATCATAACCTCCGTGCTCTTGTTTTAATGTCTCAAATAATAAAGGCAAGTATCCTTATCTATGCATCCAATGGCAGATGACCTGAGGCAAGGGTGAAGTCAGGCAGTGGTACAGGCACAATATACCCAAACTTTGCAGTGGAAATCAGAAGTGCAACTCAGGATTAAATAAGAAGCCTCTTGCAAAAAGTGTGCCCAATCTCAGTCATTGGCAGGAAAAAGGATGGAGTTGACGACTATAGAACAAAATTTATGGAGGGCACTGAATACAGTGACTTCTCAATAATTAAATTGGGAAAATTTCTGCATATCTAACACTGGATGTTTAAACAAGTAGCTTATCAAATCAAAGACAGTGGGTAGGTCAAGAGGAAGCATTGGTGAGCTAGGGTTGGGTGTCTTCTGTATAAACTAATGTACTTTAGAGAAGGACACTAGCCTTTCCTCATGAAGCCTATGGTTGAATCCTGCCCTACGAAAACATGGTTGATTCTTAACTGCACTATGAAATGGCTAACTCCATCAAATAGAAGGTGACTCACCAACACTCTCAAAAGAATGAAGGATGGATAAATAAATGCGCAGGGACACCCAAGGCCCATGATCTTTCCAAATATAAATTACTGAGATACAACACATTATAAATGGGAAAAATGTAGGTTTTTGTATCATGAGAACATTGTCTGATATAATGACTAGTCAACCAAGTGATATTAATTAATTGAGTAATTTAGTCAATAGAAATAAGACTCAGACATAAATGGGAATAAATTGAGAATGAATAACAATGCTCGTTAACAATTGTTTATTTACCATAAAAAGATCTTTTTTCTTCCTTTTTTGTTTTATGGAGAAACTGCACTGTAAACAATGAAAATTGACAAAAATACATTGTCCTTGAATTCCTTTACAACCATCCACGACTAAACAAAACCATTCCCACTTTATCTCCCTTGCAATATTTGTAGCACTGAAGAGACAATTCATATTTACATGTTCATTAATCTACTGTCTCATATTAGGATTATTAAACTCAAAATTTGTAAGGAACTATATATACAGCTGGAAAATCCCCAGCTGCCTGCTGCCGGGGTATGTACAGTTAAAGTTAAACATTAACTGGAAATTAACTTTCAGATTTCAACATAATTTGTACAGACTCCAGGAAATATTACAATGACCATTAATGTAAGGTAAAGAGCATACCTCGAAATATTGCACTTCAACAAATGAAAGGAAAACAAGGAATATTACCTACTAGAAATGCATCAAGCATCTGGGTATACCAATAAATAGCTCAATCCTCATCAGCATATAACAAAGCTATTTCATACATTTCTGTTGCAGGCACACTTGGTACCACCTAAGAACACAGGTTCATAAAAGAAAGTGGAAAGTGCCATGATATCATCAACAGAAATGCCTCTTCAAAGTAGTTTCTTCCAATATACTTGTCACAGTCTCAATTTTCACAAAGCTTGGAAGAGGCAGAATTTGCAAGCTCAGTCTTTGAGGATGGATAGGAACTCTATGGTTCTTGAAAGCACAGCTTTTAATGGTGATCTGGTCCTTTATGATTGTCTTTGATCATAATTATTACTACACCCCACAAAAAGGGGCTCTTGATGCTGCTGTGGAAAGATACATTGCTCCAGAAAATGAAAGGTGGGTATTTTGGCACACTGGAAGTGTAAAGGTAACTGTTTCGCTGCCATGGTTCTGGAGGTCCTCATGCTGTTGTTACACAACAAATACATAAAAGGATGTACTCCAAAAACAATATACCAATCTCAGAGAGGAACTGAAATTCTTAGCAAAACCCTGCTGTAAAACAGTACCTGATTGTTTTCTTCCAGATTGTCCAAACCTGTTCATCTCACAAGCACCTAACTTCTGATACAGAGTTCTGATTCAGTCCACTTAAGTGGGTTTCAAAGTTGCTGAGATAAACAGCAATGATGATCCTCTCTTTCCAATGATGTAAACACAATTTGTCCCAAGTCCCTGTCAGGAAATTAGATGCATGCACCTATGATGCAGCACTTTGTTTCTTCTGATTTATCAAATCCAAGTACAGGTCTGATCTCAGGAATCGAGGGTAAGAGTCCTTTTCCATTAAACCATATATCCTTTTTTGAGCAAGATCAAAGCAGGACCGTGACACTTTCTGAAGATTTTCCTTGGTGTGTTCTCTTGTATAGGAGTCCAAGTTAACCTTTAAAAGAAGTCCCAGAAAGTATTATTTTTAATATTTAACTCCCAAACATTTCACTGAAATTTATTCAGATGTTATTATTTGAAGCATATTTAATTAAAAATGCTCAAGAGCATTGCTTACCTCTTTACAGGATTGAATGGCAATATATTCTCCAAAGATTTTTTTGGCCTTTGAAGTCATTTTAGATTGTGACTTGGCTTTTTTGTAATCCTCACATGCCAACCAGAATTCAAGATTCTCTTCACTGAATTCAGTGCGTAAAAAGGCTCGAAAAGCTGCTAATCCATCTGCAAAACAAATTGGTGACACATGAAATATAGATTATGCATCAGACTAAACACAAGAACAAGGTAATGATACATGAGGCATGGTCTTTTCATTAGTACAAAGAAGAAAACTGGGCTTCAGGTTTTGTCTATTACCAATCATCTGTTTGACATTTTATTGTTGATAGGTTTAGTGTATGATCATATATATGGAACAAAGATGATAAAGATGGATATATCAATATATGTTGAATTAATTTAAATAAATTGTACATAAAGCAACTTATTTGTTACACCCCAAACAATGGAACTTTCCTCATAATATTTTTAATAAACTGAAGTAGTTATGATGTATGAAAGTAGGAAAGAGGTACAAAATGTTAACACAAAATAACCACAAGTAAATTTTGAAACACAGGGCAGGCCAGAGAATCTAAGTACTACAAAAATAATTTATTTTCAGTTTATTCAAAATACTACCACTAATGATTATATCACAGTTTTATTTTAGAATATTAGATGTGAATAAGTCCCTTATTAATAAACTTATGTATTACTTCACGTCTAATTAAATGTTTTTGAACTTAGAAATAATTACTTAAATGATTAACAGTCAATGTCAATATCTGTACAATATACAACTGAAAATATATAAGCAAGTGCTTACATTTGTGGATAAGAAGTTTGTCCAATGATTCTCCCCATTTTAGAGCTTCCTCTGATGAGGGTCTGCAGGCAAAGGTACAGCAGTTTGTTAATAAACACATTTCCAAAGCCTTTTAACTTATTTTAACAATTCAATTACAGCAAGTCTTCATCATCTGGTTGGCTCGTACTGAGGTGGTGTCTTCCCACCTCTAGCTAATTGATCAACACCTACATTATGACATTATGCGAACTTGCTTTTCAGCATAGTCAGTCATCACCTCATCTTTAAACGAACTCATGAGTTACCAATACTACTCTAGATTTAGTTGGACCGATTCATCTCCAAAGGGATTTACAGTAACAGAAACCTTAGTTCACACAAATATGCGTGCTTATTTTTCCTTCTATCTTCCAACTCTGTGGCAATGTTGTAGGATTTTGTGCATCAGAGAGCATGACTACAACACTGTCTTGTTGGCATCTATAAGACAGCTAATAGATAAATAAATCTCTTGTGGAGGTTTGCAGGCAAATGCAGATTTTCCTAGGCATGTTTCCAGGACTCCTAACAAGATGTTGTCATGTGCAGAACCACATTTTCCTAGGTGGGCCACAGAGCTGCCTTTGTATATTCTATGTATAAGCTGTCTGCACATATTCAGCTTTCAGACAGCACACTCAATCTATTTCTCCAGCAAGATTACTTTAACACACATTTAGTACTCACAAAGTCCAACACTGAATACTTAAACTCAAAAATATTAACAGTAAGGCTGAGTTATAATTCTTTCAATCAACTGACTCAAAGGTTTCCTTCACTAGTGAAGTGATGCAGAATGATCACTGGGAAATAAATGTAATCATTATTCTTCATGTTTATCTTTGAAAAGTGTTTTAGCTTTGTAAAGCATAGCAACTGTGCATCACCATTATCGATTTACTATAAAGAACATTCTTTCACTTCATTATTTGGTCTTTGAAATGATGCATAAAACTGAAATTCAAAATGATTACATTTTACAAGCCTCAATAGTTTGACGAAAACAAAGTTAAGTTCAAATGAATAATCAAAGTTTGAGACCTACTTCACAGTTTTAATGACTTTATCGAGTTTTGCAGCATTGCTGCCTCCACCAGATTCATTCCGTCGACGTAGAAATCCCAAACGGTTTTTCATATCTTTGGCCCTATTGGAAAAGAGAATATAAACACAGGTAAGTACTAAGCAGCTACTGAAAAATGTTTATTTGAGAATTATATATTCTTGACTGAGTAATTAAGTACAAAAAATATTAGATTGAATACACTACCCAAAGAAACAAGCATGACTGCTGAAATAAAACATTCTTATTTACTAATAGTAAAAAAAAATCGTATTCCTGAAATCTTTGCAATAATCTGCTGGAACTTGTACACCAATGATAAGACTGAAACATTTTAATACACACATATTTGCTTCTTTCCTCTATCTTCTAAAATTAACTAAGTTCATACTCAACTTACTCTTTCATGGTGTGCCGTCGATGCAAACCCCCACCAGGACTTGTACGCTGAAGCAAACTCAAAAGCATTTCTGAATGAAACTCATGTGGTAGTGGTTTTGACAGATCTCTGAAAAATGGCATCTTTCAGAGTCAACTTGTTCAGATTAGTTTTGAAAATATTTTCCCTTCCCTTAACTGCATTTGATTTGCGATGGCTTCATTAACAAGTAATAATAGCAATCTGAACAGTCTCCTGAATATTACAGCAAGTTCTATTTTGTTCCTATAGTTTCAGGATCTTCAGACAAACTTGTGACCCATAAAAATCTAACCTTTACAATCCCCCGGCCTGCAGAGGAGCTAGCATCTGGACTGTGCAGTGAGCAGCATGAATTCCTGTTATACACTGAAGTTGCTGTCTGGTTCATGGTATTTGCATTCAGGAAGTGGGAGTGACTACCCTGTATGCCCACGTTTTTGAAAGGAGAATCGAGTTGACTCAGAGTTGTGTCAGTGTCTGCCTGCCTACTTCTGGTGAATAAAGCATACTAACAACTGAAATGTTAAAACAGGAAACAAATGGTGCCTATTTATCTACTCCTTTAACTGGTTACTATAGCAACAAATCAAATGGCTTTTTTGGCGGGAGGTTAGCAAATCAATTGCAAAACCTGCCTGGATTGTTTAAGCAAAAAAAGATCATTTTCAACATTCTTTTGACTATAAATTCTGTTGACAATTTACAAAGTTGCGAACTATAGGTACAAGAACAGAACTCTTTGCTTTTTTTTTCTGTTTCCTGAGTAAATAAATGAAAGAAAATGATTTTTGAAGGGAAGGTTTAAAAGAATGGTAAAATAGAATCAAAGAGCATCACCTTCTGAAAACTTATTTGGGCAAAGATGACAGAATGTGCTGAATTGATGAATGAATTAAACAGCTTATGAATAAAGTTACCTGGTAATATGGAAAAACTTCTGATAATCTTTTAACTTTTTTTTAACCAATTAATGCTTTTGGTAAAACAAACCATATTCATTTTTTGCTATGTTGTTGAGAAAGATTCAATTTTCCTTGTGTGGGTAATGTAGCATTACTACCTGATAGATCACAGCATTGTACTGTATTTTAATGCTTATTATACTATAGTTGGTGGTGTGTGGGGCAACAAATGAAAGCGTTGGTGCTATAATTCCAGTTGCACAGAAAATTTTCTAAAAACTGACAAGACATCCAACACACATTTCTTGATGTGCTGCTTTCTCCATTTTTATGAACAGTATTTCTTGAACAACATTTTGTTTGTATTCAATCTATGGCCCCAGTAAAGCATCTGATCAAGTAATCAGTCATTTTAACCTTATTAGCTAATTACATACATGATAGCAATACACGTGTAAGCTATGTATTGAATTCTCATCTCAAATCTTTTTATTGAATTGTAATCCTTATTTTTAATATAAATGACATATTTAATTTCCATAATGCATGGGTCATATCGTTCTCATTAAAAAAAGTCTAATCGAACCAACCTCCATCAGTTTAATCATTTAAAAACATAATTGCTAAAACTTCAGAGCTCTATCAAAAATGCTTTATGATAAACAGATGATTTGCCTTAGGCTTCTAGAATAAGGACATTGGCACCAGAGCATTCAAACAAGCAAATATAACTAGAAATTGCATAAATATGAATGACTGCAAACCCAATAGATAAGAAACAATATTAATAGATAACAAAATTGTAATACGCAATTGCCAATAAGTCAAACTTGATGGGACAGGAATGATTGGCACTGTACATTCTATTGCATGCTTTTCAAAGTTCTGCTGGGACATGTTCCTTCAACAACAGATCAGCTGTAATTTAATACATTTATAAATCGAATGAGCTCCTTGCAATTCAAATTACACCATTAAGTAAAATATATGCAAACATATATTTGTTCCATGACCATTGCATTAAAGCTCAAAATAAGAAAACTAAACCTTTGTTTCTGTATTCAATAGAATTTAATTGCACTTCCCTCTGCGAGGATTAACTAATCATCAAATTCCTAAGAAATATTAAACTGTAAAACAGATGTTTAATCTTAATAATTCCATAAAAGTTGTAAAGATTTAAAACCTAAAATATTACAAACTGTGCTCCTTCCCTGACATTTCAGAAATCAGAAATAAAAGACAATAAATACTGGAAATTTATCAAAAAATAACCAAACTCCCACATCTAATTTACTATTGAAATAAAGTTTTCTTAAGATGTAATATCTCCTACCTTTCCAGATATTTTTCTGAAAAATCAACCATTGTGTGTAGCATTTGGATAACTCTATATGTGGTGGTGCAGATCTGCAGTGTTTTGAGTCGGATCGTTATATTGATGCTCTCCCAGGAAGGCAGATTAAGTAGTAAGTGTGGGCTGGATAAACGCCAACTCATGAACCAATCAGGCTACAACATTGAATAAAATGCTTCTTGGGGGGGGGAGAATTTTAATTATTTCCCCTGAAAGCACAAGACAACCATTCCCACTGTACATTAACTATATACACCGGGACACTATCTTACGCTTTAACTACTTTATTTCTAATCTACTTAGAGCATGAGCAAAGGTAAACAATAGATATTTTGCACTCACTACAAATGCTCGATCCTAGCTGTGTGGTCATGGTTCCACCTTCTGGTAAGTATTAATATTTCATTAGATGTTGAAAACAAAGAAAAAGACACAGGGGCTGCTGTTTCTCAAACTCTTAAATACAATCTTTTGAAAAACAAAATTTACATTCTACTCTCTAGATAGTAAGGCAATGATTTAATTTGTTTTCACTTTGATTTGAATATTTATTTTAAGTTCTTTATAATAAAAATGAATGAAAAATGGAACATTGTAATACTGGCTTATTATCCAATAATTACTATGGAATATTATTTGTTTTAACCTAGATTATTAAAATGCATTGTATTATGTAGGTTTATATTTTTAACAGGTCAATGTCTGAAACGGGAAGTATCCAAATTCAAAGTTATGCAAAATCAAACGTGTGTATTTCCATTACTACAGCCATACATATTAACATGAAAATATATTCAAGCTGTAATTCTATTTTTGCATTTGTTTCAAACTACTAGTGCATGTCCCTTATTATTACTCACTGGAAACAGTTGTACCCTTTAAAGCAATACCGTTGGACAGGGGTTAATGTGACAGGGATCAGATTTCATTCTTCCTGCCCCCAGTCTGAACCTTCCAACCATGAGTGTTTAGAATGAAGCTAAACATCACTTCCAAAGATGTATTTACTTTGAGCAGTAATGTGATATTTACTACTGTACGGGTTGGCTGTTCTTTAAACAATCAGAATACATCGAAGTACAAAAGCCTAAGTATTAGTGAAAATACATTTCTTCTGTAGTCTTTTAACAGACCAATTATCTGGCATTTTATAAACCTAACTGAAACATCAAGGGGAAAGTATATTCCTTCAACTTAAAGATTTGTATTGTCATCGTTTTGGAGCAGAACGAGCACAGAAAAAGGTAAACTAATTTAATTAATCAAATTCCAATGATTATTGGTCCCCATCTTATCAGAAAATTAAAGTTGTAAAATTGAAATTAGAACAAAAATAAAATTTTGTTCCTAAACTAACAAAGAATTTTGGAACATTTTATTACAGCAATCAATACAGAATAATTGCCATAGATAAGATGATCAAACTTACAAATTCATTGTCTTTTTCTTTTTGGAGCCATCATCAGTTTCAAAGTCAGAATCTGCTCCATATAGCTGGTGAGGAAACAGAATAAAGACAATCTACATTATTACCAAATTTCATAATCAGCTTTTAAACTTATTCCAGGTTTATTATTGATTGCTTTAAGCTTTTCTTGGTCACATGCTCTTGAAAAAAAAGTCACATTTAGACTCAAGGTAGCACTATAATTCAAGGATGTTAGATAAAAATCAGTTTTGTTCACAGATTTAGAAACATGATTTGAATAATTGAGTTAATGGATTTTTAAGTACTTAGATCCTTGTAAAAATTCAAGCAGTTTGGTTTTGTTATCAAGCTGTATGTTTTTCTATCTCTAAAAATGGAGCAACCACTCCCCTTCTAACTTGTTCCGAACATTCAAACAGCAATGTATTAGATTGCACACAATTGGCTGTCTTACAGTGGGCTGCTCCAATTTCATTCATTAGTGCAACTTCAAGAATTTTAAACTTTAATTTTAATGATTTTGTTCTGCAACACAGATAATTAATCTTACTGAAAATAATCAACATAATTGTCGTCAAATTAAGTTACAGAAACCTAATTAAAAGTTCAATAGCCTTTTAAAAGAAATCAATTTTACTTCCACCATTACAGAGGAAAAAACCTTTCCTCAAAAATTCCATTATTTGCCATCATTTTGCACTTATACAAGGCAAAATATAAAGAAAATGTGTTTCTCAAAATTAGAAATGGAACACTGAATTAGCATTACATTTATGTTAACTGATTGCTAAGCAAATCTTCTACAACTAAGAGTAAAATGTCAGTCATCTTGGGATATTCTCAATTAATCATGCAGATTATATAGGTTCAAAGTTTGGAAAAGATTTGTAGCTCAAGTGCTCGCTGGATTACCATTGTTGAGCCAGTTGAAAGCTGAAACTAGAAGATATTAGATTTTGTTGGCAGTGGTGGATGGAGGAAGTACTGTCCTAATGGCAGCGGTTCGTACCACTTCACTTTTATATAGATCCCACCAGCTACTTTGTTCAAGCAGATATTTGAATTGTGAATTTAGAAATTAGGGACTGTAGACTCAAAATTGGTCTGTTGGTGGTGTGAGAATCATGATGTACAATCACTCTGCGCTTAGTCACAGTTGTGTTACTCACAATGATTGTGGCATGCTGCCCAGTGCAAGATGTGCTGCTGACTAGCTGCACTTTTAGAAGGGTATGTGCATAGATAACTTCAGCTAACTTGCACAAAAGGATAAACTTCATATTTTATGCAGGGAGCCAGGAGGTCTAAGAGGTATGTTCTGGAAAGGGAATAGCAGCAGGTGGTCAGGGAAATGAATTCCAAAAAATATACCTATCAGGGGCTTGCTGTAGTACTGTAAACCTTTTAATGACCTTATACAAGTGTCCAAGGTCAGTGAATGCATCTTCAAACATCTCTTACTCACGGGACCTCTTTTATACATTTCATTACACCAAAGGCCTACCAATCAGCTTGTGTCTAACATTGATATAGTTCACCTTATGCGCTTGCCAATGCTCCAACCCTGCAACCACATCTTATACGTTCAATATAATTAAAATTAGTTTGATATGACAAGGCATCAACAAATAGCATATACATTGGTGCTCCTCTCCTTTTTCAGAAAATACGGTTCCATATAAGAGGAGGAAACAGAAGAGAACTAGAGGGGGACAGAAGTGCATTATAGGGTCAGAAGTGACCAAGACCACTGCACTATTACAAGACAATTCAGCACTCAATGTACTTTTCCCATGTGCATGTTCCACATCACCTCACCCTTATCCTGATAACTCCCATCAAAAGTGCAAGCTGCAGACACCGTGATCCTGAATCAACAGTCTTACTTTTCAACTGATATGGTAGTTAAGAAGGTAGAGTATGTGAGGTCTCACCAAACCTCCAACCAACTTCTCAACTATAGGTGCTGAAATCTGATTACCTTTTGCAAAATCTGAAAACAGGTTAGTTATTGTTGAACATAAGAACAAGTAATCCTACTTCAACTAACACAATCAAAATCAGGTCAGCTGGATGTTCACCTCACTGCTATTAGCTCAGTTGGCTGGACAGATGGTTCGTGATGCAGAGTGACATTAACAGTATGGATTTAATTCTCACACCAGCTGAGGTTACCATGAATGTGTGGTGACCCCTCAGGTTAAACCCCCACCAGTCACCTCTTTCTAAACAGAGAAAGTAGGACTATGGTGACTTTAATTGTGGAGTTTTGCTATGCATGAACTGTGCTTGCCTACTAACAATGACCATATTTCAAAAACAGAACTGATACAAAGTACTTAATGATAATTCTCAGATAACGGAATAAGATTAGGCTTAGTGTTTTACATTGAATTCCTGACATGAATCACTCATATACTGTTGTTGCGCAGCTCACATGCACACATGAAGTGACAACTGTAACAGGTAATACAACAATATATGCAACAAAGTCGTTGAAGAAGCTTCAAGCTTTAACTGTGCAAAAACTGATTATTACTTAGTTTTTAAAAAATCCAAGATTTAACTTTAATATTAACATCAACCACTGTTAACAAATTTCAATGGTCAATTCTTGGTCTATACTTCACAATGTAATGTTTATGAACTACATGAAGACAGTACTTCAGAGTAATCCGAAAGTAGACAAACAATAGCAACCATGAGCATAAATTAATATTATGAAATTCTGATGTTTATTTCAGTGTGTATAACAAATTGAATATTTCACACCAGATTGAGAGTTTGTAATTTTTTCTCCTGGTGAACGAAGGACTATTTGTGACTAAAATACCTGACCATATGTCTGTCTTCCAACGACTGAATTGAGAACAAGATTACTTTTCTTCTGGGTTGGGAATTTTGAGAGCTAGTGCAATTTCTGGAAGTTGCATTAAAGCACACAGTCTGTCTCACCCAATTTCCTGGCATTATAAAAAGAGGCTTTGTATGTATGCAGTTTAGGAAGCTCTTCAATACATGATTTATAATTCTCCTTTGTAAATGTCTCCGTTGAATGAAATATGCTTCGGTTGAATTAAAAAAAAACCTTCTATTGTCACTGATTATTCAATCTTCATTATAAAAGATTTATCAAACTTGAAGTCAGATTTTATAACCATATTTTGACAACCAAATATCAGTTTTCCTTTTTAAGAATATTTATTTGTGGTAGTGTATTTTATTTGTTGTTGTGCCAGGTTAACTCTTCTACTCCCTAATTTGGTCCTTTCTTTCTATCGACGCATGGCAATCTTTGCTTTTATTTTGAAAACTGCTTTCTTTTGCAATCTGAAACTGATTTTTTTATATTCCTGAGAAGTGTGTCACAAAGGATTACCAAGTGAAAACAAACATTTAATGTACTTTTAAAAAAGAACAAACATTTAAAAGTACTTGTGATCATATTGAGTGACACTGACAGCGGCTCAGAGCAGCTCATCTGTTTGTATTTTCTGAGGATATTTTCTGGAGCAAATGAAGTTGAAACAATATCTACATCATAATGCCTATTGGTCCTAAAGCAACAAACCTCAATGTAACAGCCAGAGTAGCTTTTACTATGTCGGTGTTTCATACAATCACGACTTCAAAAAACCTGAATGAACTCCTCGTTACATTAGAGCCAGTCTCGGTACCAGAAACTTGTGTATTCCTGCTACATTCCCCTGAAAATCCATCACCCCCTACATTTTCCAAAACAACATCCTTGTTTGAGATGGCCCTTGTCTGAGATGGGAATAGCCACAGGAGTCTCCTGCACTACCTGCCTTCCTCGCCTACCTTTCCTGGAGGTAACCTATCTACCTGACTGTATCTGCGGATTTTCTCCCTTCCTGTAACTGCCATCCATCACACTCCCTAGCTCCTGTAATTTCCTCACTGCTTCTAATTGCTGCTCCAACAGACTCATGCGATCTGATCGGATTCACAACCAAACACACTTATTGCAGACTTAATCGTCCCTAACATGGAAACTCTCCCTAATCCCTCACATCTGACAGGATCAGTACATCACACTAAGGACCATCTTTGCACCTTAACTATCTACAGATTCAGAGTATAGCACAGTCTTCCTGGTCTAAAAAAACACTGCTCTAGGCTAACTTAGTACTTATGTTTTATATTTTTAAAATTAATTGAGACAGATTTCAATAAAAGATAAAATCAAAAAAGAACCCACTCTACTACAGATTTACTAAGAAAACGAACAGCAAGGTTATACTTATTTAGTATTCTTTCCTTTACTGGTCAGAGCACGAGTCTAGGAATTGGGAGGTCATGTGGCGGCTATACAGAATATTGGTTAGGCCATTTTTGGAATATTGTATGCAATTCTGGGCTCCCCCTTAGCAGAAGGATGTTGTGGAATTTAAAGGGTTCAGTAAAGATTTACAAGAATATTGTCAGGGTTGGAGGGTTTGAACTATAGGGAGAGGCTGGGGCTGTTTCCCCTGGAGTGTCAAGAGGCTAGGAAGTGACCTTCTAGAGGTTTATAAAATCATGTGGGTCCCGTCTACAGTATACAGACAAAGTCTTTTCCCTGGGTTCAGTGGGGGTGGGGGGGGGAAGAGAATGGGAATCCGAAGCAAAAGGGCATAGGCTTAAGGTGAGATGGTAAAGATAAAAAAAGATACCTAAGGGGCAACTTTTTCACACAGAGGGTGGTGCATGTATGGAATGAGCTGCCAGAGGAAGTGGTGGAGGCTGCTACAGTTGCAACATTTAAAAGGCATCTGGATGGGTATATTAATAGGAAGGGTTTAAAGGGAGATGGGCCAAGTGCTCACAAATGGGACTAGATAGATTTCAGATACCTGGTTTGGCATGGACACATTAGATTGAAGGGTTTATTTCCATACTGTACATCTCTATGACTCTATAACTGTGGATGCTAGCAATCAGAAACAAAAACAGAAATTGCTGCAAATTCAGCAGGTCTGGCAGCATGGGTGAACAGAAATCAGTATTAATATTTCAGGTCCAGTGATCCATCTTAGAACTGATTTCTCTACAGATGCGACCAGACCTGCTGAGTTTTTCCAGCAATTTCAGTTTTTGTTTCAAATAATCTCTCATATAGCTGCTTTTCTCATGTAAGTAAGTAGAGGAATCATTTGATCCTTACCTACAAGAACTCACTATATTTATGGGCTGGGTATTACATACACCACCAGATGGGCAAGTAACAGTTTAGTTGCCTAGTCTGCCATCTTCCCACCCACTAAGATCTGTGTGAAAAAAGGTGGGAAGCGAAAGGGTTGTGCCTCATTTCCTTTGTGAGGACACTGTCCAACACCATCCACCCACCCCCCCACCAAAGACGCCATTCCACCATGCCTACCTAACAGAACTTGATCCTTCCCAGTGTAAAACTCAGACACTTGCTTTTCTGTGGCATTTTTGGCCCTCTTCAAACGTCTTGCAGCATTAACTAAGCTCTAGCCCTGTTGAGAGTCAAACTGGTCTGCAACTACTGGAGATCCTGGACGTGGGCCTGTCTGAGTGAGAGGCACAAGAGCAAAAATGATCCAACTTAGCCCACCACATGTTATGGCTGTGATATGGGCTTCAACAGACACGTTGGTTTCCAGCGGTCTTTACTTATGGAGGTGTGGCACAAGCCACCACCCAACCCCCATGAATTTCTGCTATGGCTTTGATTTTTCTTTTCCATTTCAAAATTCAAGCATCAGCTGAGCTGTACTATAACCTTCTTCAAAAGGAAACCTATCAGTCAAACAAAGTGAAAACAAATGAAAACAAAATCTTTCAAATCGAATTCTACTGCCTGTGCCACTTAGAGTAAGGTTTCATTGCTGGAAATACAGAAAGAAAGATTGGTTAAATGTGGCAATAGATCATGTCCTGCATAGTGTGAAATCTGTAGGCTTAATCAATTAAGCCACTCTTGCATATTTCCTGTTGGGGGGTGGTGGTCAATTCAAGATTGGGTCTTTTTCTCTTAGTAAAGGAACGCATGCACATTTATGTAAATGTTCAAAGCATAGAGGCTTTGGGGAAATAAGACTAAAATAAATTAAAGAACAAAATGAAAATATTCACGATTTCTGTAGTTATCAAGTTTATTGTTTTACAAGAATATTGGATTTTATGTCATAACCACAAAATAGCAGTTTTGTCACACCATCTTTTCTTTTGAACAGGAATTTTGATTAAAAAAAACTCTTTTAAAACAACATTTTTAAAAAAACATTAATTATTTCAATATTGAACTCCAGTGAAGAAATGATATTCAAACAGTTATATTTTTGTTTATGGATTCTTATTCAAATTCAATGCCATGACTGCTCTCTATATTGCTCTACTTAGAGTCATAGAAGTGTACAGCATGGAAACAGACCCTTCGGTCCAACCTGTCTACGCTGACCAGATATCCCAGATATTATTGACAATTTTTTTGTATCATGAATAGCTTGCGTTCAAATGGTCTCCGCCTGATTTTACAGGGTCAAATGTAGAATAGATCAACTCAGTAGAAGGAAATAAAATCAGCATATCTAAGAATCTGAAGTAATTTGTTTTCCAAGGGTAAATCAATGTATTTCTTCCAGACAACTGTCAGCTTTGTGATTGTCCTGTACACACACACAATCGGTTATAAGTCTCTTTATGGATGTTCTGAGGGACTTTAATTACTTGTATACAAAAGATTTGAAATTTTTGATTACAATTGTAAAAAAGGTTGAACTTTTTTTGATAAAAGATCTAAACTTAAGTTTTACATGCTTTCATTAAAAAGGCATTTAAAGTTTGAAATTAGGTAAGCTTTCCTATAATAGATATGTTTTTCAAGGTACTTAACTTAGTTTACCTTTCCTGGTTGGAATGTTTGACTAAGCATCAGGCCTGAAAGAGTGGGCCTGAGGTCGCAAGGCAACATACTTTTATTCTGTATTTGTAATGCAGTTGAAGTGAAGCTTTGGTGTACCATGTTACAAAGACTGGACGAAATTGCTGACGGATTAGCACAAAAATGTTTAACGTATTTCTAACACATTCCTCTTCCATTTTAGTGAACATGTTTGAACGGCTCTATTTAAATACTGGACAGAAGAATACTGACTTTTCCAAGGCTTTGTTGGTGAAGTGCTGCCTTAATGGGCTTGATACTAAGTGTAAAAGCAGGTTTTTAAGTTTGCCAGAATTGCACATCATTCGTAACTAGAAGTGGTAGATGCGGTAGAAACTTTGATCTGATTTGTTAGTTATTGGATCACTCAACCCTCTTGCATCTGATTCAAGTTAAGGAACATGGAGTTAGCATGGGGTAAGTAAGTTGAGGAAGTAGATCAGATTGAAAGGCAGTTTTTTTTATGCAAAGTGTTTCTCATGTGGAATGAACATCCTGAGGAAGTGTAGCTGTAGTTGTTGTTACAACGTTTAAAAGACAATTGGATATGTACACGAATAGGAAAGATTTGGAGAGATATGGGCCAGGAGCAGGCAGTTGAGACTAGTTTAGTTTGGGATTATGTTTGGCATGGCTTAGTTGGACCAAAGGGTCTGTTTCCATGCTGCATAACGCTATGATCTATGATTTTTTTTAGATTACTTAGTGTGGAAACAGGCCCTTCGGCCCAACAAGTCCACACCAACCCACTGAAGAGCAACTCACTCAGACCCATTCCCCTACATTTACCCCTTCACCTATCATTACAGGCAATTTAGCATGGCCAATTCACCTAACCTGCACGTTTTTGGATTGTGGGAGGAAACCGGAGCACCCGGAGGAAACCCACGCAGACACGGGGAGAATGTGCAAACTACACACAGTTGCCTGAGGTGGGAATTGAACCCGGGTCTCTGGCGCTGTGAGGCAGCAGTGCTAACCACTGTGCCGCCGTGATCTAACATTAATTTCTAAAATAATGAAACAGTGGATAGGGGAAAGATGGAAAAATTAGAATTCACAGGTCTCATTTAAAGTATAATAATATGATACCAATCCTATGCCTCCAGGTGAATGTCATACTGCTTCTGGGAATGGGAAGCAAGGGAGTGGGGGATCTTAATTGGGTGAGAAGCCAAAATTAGATACCTGAAGATAGGATGAAAATTTGCAATCAAATCTTGGAATGTTAAAAATAGATTGAGCTGCAGAACAATAAGCAGGGGTATCCTTTTTGCATACATCTTCATATTGTATATGGTCAGTAAAAGGCCAGCTCACCAGAATCAAGTATCCCTTCTCAGTTTGGTTCTTATGAGCGAGCAATATGCACTGTCAGATTTGTAGCTGCAAGAACTGCCATGCAGCAGGTGAGGTTGTCATCTGCCTGGACTTTAAGGTGAATATCCACTGCTTTATCCTCTTTCAAAACACCATGATTAAGATTGGGTAATGGTAGTCCAAGTTGCAAGGGCTACAGAAGATAGCAAAGGGAGAAACATTGAAGTGAAATGGACTTAGGTCAAGGAGGCTGGCAAACAGTAGAAAAATGTATGGCCAAAGATGTAACTTCATATGACCTATGAAAATCTGTGTCAGGAAGGGAGGCAAGCTTACTGGGGAAGGCAAAGGTGGAGCCAAAATATTTAGCTGGAGGTATTCACTTCAAGAGCCCGAATGATGTATCTGACTTGTACGGAATAAATGACTGTCTGGCTGCCCTTTAAATATAGAGTTGACCTCCAACCCAGTAAGATAATGGCACAGCTGTCAACTTCCTGTCCACCTCACCACAATATTGCACATCCGTATGTAATGAGCTGACAACCACGTAATTACACAAGAAAGGTTGACCTGCTCCCAGGGAGAAGTTGGTGAGAGGGGATCATGTGATGAGCCAACTAACCCTTTGTTGATTTAAGACACTACTTTTCCCTAGGCCACAGGATAGATGAAGGAGAACTGCAGAAGAAGCAGGACCCCTGAGCGTGTGCACTGCCTGTCTTCATCCATCCTACAATTTCAAGCTGTGTATGTCACTCGGCCATCTATACATCAGTGTTTTAAGATCCAAACAAGGAACCTCTGTCTCCAGAAGTTGTTACAAAAGTCATCCACTAACAAGTCTAAATTGTCTCAATGCTGAATCCCGAGACCTCCAGGCCCAGTATGAAATGTTCCAAGTCATCAAGATTCATATACCATTGACTTTCAAAATCACTTTGCCTATCCCCACTTTGTGTATGAATATGCGAACACTTGAACGCATGTATGACAGAGCCAGAGTGTTTTATTTTTATTACTTTTAATTAGATTGGGTAGCAAGAATGATAAATACAAGTTTCTTTTTCAGCAGCTTATAATAAAACCTATCCATGTCAGAGCATTTAAACTACTTATGGAATTGGCAAGCATATGATTTTCAAGATAGACTTGTGGTCAAACATAGAAAAGAGGGAAGCCATCCTGCCTCTACTCATGTGGTCATAACATAACTGAATACCACATATATTCTTATGGGTTTTCTGAACTTGCACTATTTATGTCAGGAGTTCATAGGTGCCATGAGCAAATCATTCCTGAGGCAATTGGCCACACCTGTTACTAACTAGGTACTGGGTTTACAGATCCTTGTGTACATAAATGCACACACACACTTAGACAACAATATGCTGTGGAAATTAATTTTTGTCATTCAGCTTATCTAATGAACTGCAAGACTGTGGAAAAGGACAGTTCTTCTGCTGATGTGAAGATTACCATTGCATGAAGAAATCTTCTTATTAAGCAATCCTTCCTAGCCATTTTAAAGAAACCTACAATATTAGATAATTTGTGTGCTTAGACATATCATGATCATGCCAGATTCCATGCTTGTAAGAGCAACTGTCTTTATCATTTTCTGGTTGAAGCACACATCAGCTGGATAAGAGGCAAAACTCTTTCTGGGGGTCAGGTTCCCTCAAGTGCAAACAACAGTACCTAAACCAGAATATTTCCTCATAACGACTCTTGGGCTACATGAATATAAGAGCATAAGAAATAGGAACAGGAGTAGGCCAATCCCTCAAGCCATTCAAAGGATGTTGGCTGATCTGACAACCCTCACATCTATTGTCCTGCCCTTTCTCTGGACCCCTTTATTTCCCAACTGATTAAGAATCTGTCTATCCCAGCCTTAAATACACACAACGACTCTGCCTGAACACTGCTCTATGGCAAGAAGTTTAAAAGACTCTCAATCTTCTGTGAGAAGCAATTCCTCCTTATCAGGTCTTAAATGGGCACCTCTTTATTCTGAGATTATGCTGTTTGCTCAGAGACTCTCCCATGAAGGGATACACCCTCTCAGCATTGTCAAGTCCCTTCAGAATCCTCTCTGTTTCAATGAGATCACCTCTTATTCTTCTAAACTGTAACGACTAGAGTCCTAACCTGTTAAATTCTTTGCTCATACGATAATCCCTGAATACGTGGGGTTATCTCGTGAAGCTTTGCTTAAATGCTTCCAATTAAATAATATCTTTGTTAAAATAAAGATGACTGAAACTCTCCTCCCACATAAAAAATACGCCCCCTACTTTTGAACTCCCCTATTGTAGGGAGGAGATTTTCACTATTCATCTTATCTATGCCCCTCATGATTTTATAAACTTCAATAAGGTCACCCCTTAACCTCCTATGCTTCAGTGAAAAATGTCCCAACCCATCCAGCTTATCCTTATATTTCAAAGTCTCCAGTCCCAGCAACATCCTGGTGAATCTTTGCTGAATCCTTTCCAATTTAATAATATCCTTCCTATAGTAAGGTGTCTATAACTGTACACAGTACTCCAGAGTGGCCTCACCATAACATCCTGTACAACTTCAACGTGACATCCCAACTCTTATACTCAAAGATCTGAGCAATGAAGGCATGTGTGCTAAACACTAACCACCCTGTCGACCTGTGATGCAACTTTTAAAGAACTATGTACCTGAACCCTAAAAGGCCAACTTTTTCATATAGAGGGTAGTTCCTATGTAGAATGAACTGCCAGAGAAAGTAGTAGTTGCAGGTACAGTTACAACGTTCAAAAGGCATTTGGATAGGTACATGAGTGAAAGGCTTAGAGGGATATACGCTAAATGCAGGCAAATAGGATTGCTTTAGCTTGGAAAAATTGGTTATCATGTCCAAGTAGGACTGAAGAGTCTGTTTCTATGTTGTATGACTCTACAACACTATAAAACTTCTCCCAATACACCAGATGTGTCTCCCCAGCATCTTGTACAGTTGCAGTAAGATAATCCTACTCTCACACTTCAAATCCCTTGAAATAAGGATTTAGATCAGTGGTGCTGGAAAAGCACAGCAGGTCAGACAGCATCCGAGGAGCAGGAAAATTGACGTTTTGGGCAAAAGTCCTTAATCAGGAATGGAGGCAGGGAGCCTCCAGGGTGGAGAGATAAATTGGGGAGGGGGGGGGGGGGGGGGCCTTGGGGGTGAAGAGAGCTGGGGAGAAGGTAGCAAAGAGTACAATAGGTGAATGGGAGTGAGGATGGAGGCGATCAGTCAGAGGAGAGGGTGGAGTGGATAGGTGGGAAGGGAGATTGGCAGGTAGGACAGCTCATGAGGACAGTGCTGAGCTGGAAGGTTGGAACTGGGGTAAGATGGGGGTGGGGGGGGGGGGGGGGGGGGGGGAGTGAAGAAACTGGTGAAGTCCACATTGATGCCCTGGGGTTGAAGTGTTCCAAGGCGGAAGATGAGGCATTCTTCCTCCAGGCGTTGGATGGTGAGGGAGCGGTGGTGGAGGCGGCCCAGGATCTGCATGTCCTCAGCAAAGTGGGATGGGGAGTTGAATTGTTGGGCCATGGGGCAGTGGGCTTGATTGGTGCAGGTGTCCCTGGGATGTTCCCTGAAGTGCTCTGCGAGGAGGCGTCCTCTCAGGAGACTGGTACTTGACTACAGAAGAAAAATTATGTACATAAAAAGCTATTATGTAGGATGCAGTCATTTTTTGAAGAGGAAAAGGAATATTGAATTTTTTGGTCCTGGCTGAGAATGGTATAATAATTGAGCACACTGATCTGAAGCTTAAATATTATGAATATTCCACTAACTTCACCTGCAATAAACGTTTGTCATCCAGCTTTGTCCCAATAACAATTTATGTGTAAGTGGACAATGACTGTTTTCAAAGCCTGGCACTTCAGTAGGCATGAAAAGTTAAAAAGAGCAGGCTGGTCCTTACTTGGAATCTAACACTAGCAAGGTTCTCAAAAGCATCAAGGTACTAAGGACCTGTTGACTCCAATGCCTTAATTGGAAGCCATCAACATTTTATATCCTGAAATATGGTCTTCAATCTCAAGCCTGACCACCCTCCTTTACTACAGTGAGACAACTAATCTTTAATTTAAGAGGCAACAGCAGTGTCACATTTACTTTTAACTAGTGTGAGCAATTGTTCACTGTGCCTGTCACCACAACATCTTACATTTTAATGGAGAGAACGGAGTCTGTGCCAGATTTTAAAACCCTCAGCAAAGTGTGTTTTTGGCAAAAATGACTGAGCAAGCCTCTCTCTCCCTGGTTTCCATTTCCACCTATCAGCCTAGTCCCTTCCCCTAGCTCAGTAAAGTTAGTTTCAGGTGACTGAGACTTCGATGCTGGTGCAATCAGCCGCTTCAAGGATTTTGATGTTTTTATGCATCTCCTCCCAGGTGATGCCGAGAATCTATCTCAAACTGTATCAATGGTATTTCTCAGGGATCTTGAGGTGGCATCTACATATAGTCCAAATTTTGGAGCCATAAAGAAGAGTCAGAAAGATGACTGCTTCATACATAAGGATGTTGATGTCAGCACAGAGGTCACATTTGTTGGAGATTCTCATCCTTTGGTGTCCGAAGGCAGCATTCGCAGATTAGGTGCAATGCTGAATCTCCACATCAATATCAGCTTTAGACAAGAGGTAGCTTCCCAGGTATGAGAAATATTTCATGTTTGGGAGGACTTTTCTGTTGATCTTAAAGTAGAAATGGACCAGAACATGACCAGGTACAGACTGGTAAAGGACTTCAGGTTAAGGTTGAGACCAATTCTTCGGAATGCTTCTGCAAAAGTATTGAGCAAGGCTTGAAGATTCAAGACAGCAGAGCTTATGTGGTCAGATTTCAATAAAATCAGTCGATAGAAGGAAAGAGGAATAATAGCAGAAATATTGGCTTCTCGGTGAAAAGATAATTAGAATTTATCATGTATAACCATGGTCAAAGGAGAGGAAGGATCAAAACCAGCTGGAACAAAAGTCTAGAGTAGGAAGCGAGATTCAGCAGGTTTTGAAATTGGAAGACCAAGGTGATTCATATCGCTGTTATCACTACAATGGGTCTTGTCAGGCAAGGCAGAAGTATGACAACGTTGATGATACCACAGGGAGACTGTTTAAATTCTAAAGCTGTAAACATTCCTTCTTTAAAATATAAAAATGCAAGGAAAGGACAGTTTATTTCTGTTAATCAAAACTTTTGCAAAAGCTTTCTTAAATGACACACAAGATCTAATCAGAGGAAAATCAGAAATATAGTTGAATTTAGGGAATAGGTATTCCAACTTCTCAATCTAAGCTAATTCTGGCTAATAACAGTCTTTAAAAATAATTGCTACATACAGAAGTGATGCCACGTGAGACCATGATTTGAATGTTCACAAGAAAAAACCTACTTTGTACAGTTACACTGCTCGACCACAAACTAAAAATGTATGAACTACACATTTTAGGACTAGGAATTTCTGAACATGTCAAATATCCAGAAGTATTTTCAATTCCAAAACTACAGAAGTTAGAAATGTACATTAAAACATACAGTTGATTCCATGTGCCAATGATTCACAAAACTATATTTTACCACTCAATTGAAAGAAAATATTCTTCCAGTTATTTTTCTAGAAAAGGCACGTTACAAAGTTATCTCTAATGATTCAGGCATTCCCTTCCTCCATAGCATTCTCAGTGCATCATGACCTCACCACATAAACATCTGTCAGTAAAACAGCCAGGACAGAATTTATTCCATAGGTTGGATGCTAAGCAGCATCTTTCAAGTTCCACAATAACAACAATCCTAATACCCTTCCAAATTATAAACTTTAAAAGATAGAAATGAAAACAGAACATTTAAAAATCTAAATCATTCAAGAAGCCGGAAGTAAATTGCTAGTTCCTCCCAAATTAGAAATTTAGACCAGATTTTTGTCTTCCATTGCTGATGTAAATTAGATCTCAAAACACTGATTTTTTTTTTGATTTGGAAAGTACTTTTGCTCTGCATTCCAGACACCATACTATTTTCATATGGCTTTCTCACAGGATGCAACGACCTTGGGTGCAAAACAGACATACACCTCTTCCAAGGTCAGAGTCCACATTGCAAGGACCACAGGAAAATTACATTCCCTCCCATACATTATTTCTATGTGTTTAAATGGGTTTGGAAGCTTTCTTTGTAACAACTTAGGGGAGAATGGAGGATTCAAAAAAACCTCTGAAAGCTAAATGTTTTCACACTTCCACATAGTATTTTTAAATACTGTCCTGCAAGAGTACGTTGACAATTACATTAACCAATTTGTAAGTGTTAACATACATTACAGTACTTTTTTTCCATTTGAGAAAGAGGCATCATTATTTACTTATTCTATTGTGCAGCATGGTTATTACCAGCAAGATTAGAATTTGTTGCTCATTCTTCATTGCTCCTTGACCTATATGGCTACTAAAACACTTCAGAAGGTCTTTAGGAGCTAACACATTACTGCAGATTTGGAGTCACATGTAGACCAGACCAAAAAACAAAAAAAGATTTCCTTCCCTGAAGGACATCAGTGAACCAATATGGAAAGTGCATTAGAAAACTTCCTTGCAATGTTAGTTACTAGAATTTAAATGCAAAGATAGCTCTTACTATGGGAGGAAAAAAAAATCATCTGCTTTTGAGAAGTAAGAACTTTTCCAAGCATATTCTCCCTTTCATAAATACTACTTTGATAGGCCGAAGATAACATCTATTCTTTCCATTATAGCCTTTGGAATTTTGAAAATAATGGCTGAATTTTCCCAGCTGCAAATGACATGAGCCTTGATGAAAAGTTGAGAAAATCATGAGGGATGGGCAATAAAGAAATACCTGACAGCAATAATCCCACTTTTCCAACCAAGTGAGAGGCCTATTTGTATACATTAACATCTCATTGTATAAAATAGCACACTTAATTAACAAAGTTTCTCATTCTTTCACCTCATAGGTTGAAAATAAATGGCAATAACTCCTCACATGAAAGTCAGACCAGTAATCTGATGAGTTTGTCCCTCTGGTCCCTTAAATGTCAGTCATCAATGGCCCAGAGCATGCTCCAAAGAGTGGCCACATACAGCCCCTGTCCAGGTCTATTTTAGCAAAAAAAGGGTTCCAATGTCCCTCTGTTCGACATGACTGGGACAATTGACAGGACGTGCAAAACAGCTCCAAGCTTCCAGCACTTAACCTGGTACGCAACTGGGATTCAGAGACAGCACCATTGCCAGGAACCCAGGAAGGTCCTGGCAGGGCCAAAATTTCCCTGTGTGGGGCAAGATGGGTGATGTGAGAAAGTGAGTGCCCCAGTGGCATGATGCATAGGTAACAGAGAGAAATTTTCCACAAACTCAACAAAATTGACACTTAGACAATTTCTGGTAAAATTCAACTCAACATTTTAACAGCTGCAGCTATTACGAATGCTTGACTGAGTTCTAAAATTGAATGATCCATTGAGTCAGCTGATCAAGAGAATAATTTACAGTGCTACCAGGTTGTAATAACATATTTTGCATTAAATATTTACAGTAGATGGCTGTTTGTTTTGGGCAACTTATATGCTACTTAAATAAGTACCTGTTTTTCAATGGAGAAGTTATTTTGCAGTGTCAATATCATTGTGTTTAAATGAGATTTTCATGTGATTGCCATAGAATTTTTTCAAAAACTGCAGCTGAGAGAATCCCTGTTGCTTTTCATGGATTTGGAGGACTGTACGGAGTGGTGAGTGGTTACAGGTGATCTGAGGGGCATGAAAGGAACATGAATTGAGAGGGAGGTCTGAGAAGGAATAGGGTAACCCGGGGACAGGAGATGGGTGACAGATGAGGTTCACGAGGAGGTACAAGTTGGGAACTGGGTTGCTGGTGGTCTCAGAGAATACAGGCCAACTTTTACCCGCCTGCCTCTGCACTCAATTTTTTCTCTCTATCATGGGTCACAAAAATGTTCTGTGAATGTAAACTTTATGTGAAAAGAGAAAAATCTCAGGCAAAGTCATAAATGGGTCAGTTTGACACTTTGAAAAGTGGCAAAATATACAAATTATGTTTTTCCTGAGCCCACGAAAACCTAGGCCTTAATTTCAACTGCCCGAGCAGGATCCCAAGAGTCAGCAGGCAAAGGAACAGGATCCCCCTGTTCATGAAATCAAATGACAAAAATAAAAATTCAAAGTTATTCAACAGCACTACCTAATCCTAAACATCTGCTGTACTTTATTTTTTAAAACATGCATTATTTCAATATGTGCAAACAATATTTTCAGCAGCAAATTGATACTGTTCCAATTCATCATTAACTCTATGCAAACAAACAATATGTTCCTTTTCTTCTGTTTGTATCAATACTTCTGGGCAAGGCCAAAAATGATGTGCAGGCAGCAGACATACTTTGAAAGTACATTGCTTGCCATACTGAATAAAAACACAAAAAAGCAGATTTTAGTCACACCTGGATGTGGAGTTGTTCCTTTTGCATATCCAAATATGTACCAGAACATGTGTTTGAAATATGCACACATATAGAATTTCATGACAATCTAAATAATATTCTTGAAATGAATCCATACTGCTCTGCACACTTTCCACTTTGGACGTAATACATAGAGTTTACCCTTACAAGTGTGCTAGTAAATCGTTTTGTTACAGAAATGGAAGGACTCATTAAATATAACAAATTCAACTTGTCATTTATCTTTTCTGAAATACTTCAGATGGAAACAGATGTTATAGTCAATGTAATCATCCTCTACATATCTTCCTTAGCTAAAACATTATCATGAATATTTTGTGTCACTTTCAACAAACTATATTAGATGGTTTCAACCCTTCAGACCTAATGGCTCAATTGCTGTGTTCATCTACAGAACTTAAGAGAATTTGCAAACTTTATAGAATTTAAGAATCAAGGCAATCAACATGGTCAAGTCCATCAGCTCGTAGGTCAACTGAGTTATATTTGCTTAGCTGTGAAAAAGAAGTTAAACTCAAGTAAGCAGGATATCACATGACAAATGTATTTCAGTAATAACTTCTTAATTCAAATGACATTTTAGAATTAAGATCAGATGACCATTCAGAACTCATCCACGCCATTAATTATTTTTAATAACTGTATGATGGACAATTGCCTGTCTTCATTGCTGTCTTGGGAAACTGTACCATGATTTAATTAGGCACTTGAGGCAATAAAAAAAAAACGTAAGAATCCTAAAGTAGCACAATGAGCATGGGATATGTTAATGACATCATGATACACAAGATGATGTGACACTGACATCAGTAACAATGTTATCAAGATTCTCAGAAGAGGATTAAATAACTTGCACTAGAGAGGTGTAGTACAGAGAACAATGCTTTAAATATAATCATGCACAAATGAAACAGTTTGTTGAAACTCTCAAGATTCAGGTAATAGACACTCTTAGCTAAGACAGAGACTGAGATGCACCTCACTAATATTTAAGGTAGCAGTCATGCAGTCCCAAACTTCATGACAGTTTAACCCAAGGGGACTGATTAACTAAGGGTTATATCAGATCAAACCACCAACTATTTATGTAGGCCACTACATTGCCTAGCTGGACAGTGCTGTCGCCTACTGACTAGTTCCATCTGAGATCTTACCACGGTAAATTTATACATTTTAAATGGAAACCTGTGCTGTTTAGGCCCAAGTGGGGACTAGTCCAGTAGGTGAAACAGAAACGTTGTTTCTGTACCTTGCTAAAAGCTTATCAAGGCTGGTCCAGAAACTTATTCCATTTATGATTGCCAATTCAAGGGGAAACTGACATTTGAAAAGTTGACAGATCTCAATTTCATCAGGAACTGGATTATGATCGGATGGTGGCTCAGGGATTAGCACTACTGCCTCACAGCGCGAGAGACCCGGATTTGATTCCAGCCTCAAGCGAGTGTGTGGAGTTTGCATGTGTTTCCTCCCACGTCCAAAGCTGTGCAGGTTAGGTGAATTGGCCATGCTAAATTGCCCATAATGTTCAGGGATGTGTAGGTTAGGTGCACTAGACATGGGAAATGTAGAGTAATACAGTAGGAGAATGGGTCTGGATGGAATACTCTTCAGGGGGTCGGTGTGGCCTTGGGCCAAATGGCCTGTTTTCACACTGTAGGGATTCTATGATTCTAATGCCACCTATGCCAGAGTTACTCACATGATATTGAGGCAGATGTGAGGTAGAGAAGGGAGAGGAATGCAATGCCAGCTTGAAGTGGAGGCATCCTCTTCCTGTGAGATTTCAGATCCCTTGTAACAAGGCATGCAAACCATTAGAAAGAGATTTTGGCCTGAAAATTTGCCTGTACCAGATGATGAAAATCTTCAAAATGCTTTTGATTTCTCAGCCAAATTATTCAGCTTACTTTGAAGGCAACCACTCCCCCTCATTGCAAGCATGTTTTTGCTAATTTTCTTACCATGCAATAATTAAAGCATATTAAACTTCCGCATTCAGCATTTCCCTGAATTACATTTTTTTTGTAAAAAGGTTAATGATTAATAAATTTAGCATAAGCTCAGGAACCAGTTTGCTCCAGATGTTAACTGCATCAATCAAGTCCAACAATCTGTACTCAAACAAAGGGAGAAGAAATTGAATTTTTGACCCTGCCAAAATTTACAGCATGCTTCTGATATAAATAGCATTTTCTGTGCTGACAGCTGTAGAAAAATCAGTCACCTGGTTTCAATTTATGAATAAGGCACATAAGTTTTGTCATTAGGTTTAAAGAAAACAGACAAATATTGTGATAGCATACCGGAGACTTTTCAATGATATTGCAGCATTGTTCACGGAATAACATTTCTCCGTAATACTTTATGCATAATATACAAAAAAAATGAACAGAAGAGATTACATCGTGTTGCTGACTTCAGTATTATTTTATAAGGGTGTTACTGATTTTGGGTGACATGCTGATCTGAACCAGGGCAAGTAAAGAATGCAGTGATTCTGTCGCAAATAGGGTGGGAAACAGCAAGGCGTGGACATACATATGCATTAAAGATATTAGTAGTGCCTGCCAACAGACTGCCATTTGAAATCTTTGGTGCAGACCAAACAAAAAAGGAAAGATAATATTACCTCAGAATAACCCTTCGAGTTTAGAACAGTTTACCCAGGTGCATTAAACTCAAGTAGATTATACAAGATGCAATCATAGTTTCCAGCGTTAGAAAGGCATTAATTTATTTGTAGACAGTGAACATAAATATCAGGTTATTTCATAAAATACTTTGGGATTTTGTATAAGAGTCATTTAAGGCAAGTATAGCATGCTTGAGAGAAAGAGATGATTCTGAACTTGTGTTTCTCAAGGCTTTCCATCATGATGAGCTGGCAGTTCTATTATTGTTGTATCATTCAACCACCAGGAGAATGAAGATAAATTTGCTAGTCTTCTGTCTTTTTTTAATCTACCAATTGTGCTCCCATAACTGATATATTTCCCACATTCATTGACTGAGTATGCCTTTACTATCAATAGGTTTAGAAGCTCTTATTTGTTAACATTAAAGGCAATGCTAGAAGGTGGAGTAGAACTATTTCACAAATGGACGTTTACCAAATGTCAGTATTACCTATTTCAACCACCTACATTGTTCTAATAAACAACAGGGGCTTGAAAGATGTCATTACTGAGGTCAGAGCGAGTTCTCAAGATCACTCATCTATATTTTCATCCTCTTGAGAATTCAAAACAGTACAAGAGATGAGGATACAAACTATAATCACGAGGGGTAGCTTTTCTAGTTGCCACTTAGGTAGATATTTGACGTGATGATTTGGTACCCATTACAGAGTTATGCTATTTTCAAGTTCCTGGAACATAAAAATTGAGGGCTGAATATTAAATTGTTTGGCTGAGTTACAATTCTTTGAGTTTCATGGAGTGTTTTTCTTTACAAGGCTACTAGGCTTTCTCACATTATCATCCCAAACTCACTTCATCAATTACCTACCCTGCTCCTTCCATCTGAAAGCTTGATTCTCACAAGAACTCACTACTGCCCAGATATCACTGGACTGACATCACTGGCACTAAGGCTCTCTTTAAGATGCTATTCCACATCTATACACACACTATCAGTCTGGAGCAGCCCTGCTCAGTTCATGACATTAGCCTTGAACTTGCCAGATAATGGGAAATTGGCACACTGCTTTGCGTAGACACCTGGACATCTTGGTGAATGCACTGGTGCAGAGGAATGCCATCCTTCTTTCCCAGGACTAGCAGAGAAGGCAATGACACTAGGCCTTGCCAACTTAGTCAGGCTCAGCCATTTGATGGAATGCCCAATAGTATAAGCATGTCAAAGGCCTTCCCCACTTCATCACGGTTACGTGCCACTATGTTCTCTCTGCTGTATCCACCCCTTACTAAGGCTCACTTGCACTATTATATGCAACATCTTCTGTCACTTGGTCTCATCTTCCAACTCCACACTGCTAATCCTGCATGGCCTTTGCAATTCCTACTCACTCTATCCAGACATCTTCTTATCACCTTTCTCCAACTTGCATCAACATTAACAGCGATGTGACCCACTTTTGTCTCCCTTTCTCTCTCTCCAGAAGAAAGCGCTCACAATATGGCACAAAGAGTAGGTTGACCGTCATTCAGTTCCTCATCTTTTATGAGTTTAGGATTCTGCCCGATATTACCCCAAGCATCTGACCACTTATGCCAAATGCCTGGGACAGGCATTAGAGGCTGCCCTGGACTTACTTCCCTGACTGTAAGGTATTTCTCTTGAAATGACTGAAAACTCCTGACAACCAAGGAAAGCTTAACAGCATGGTGCCTGTGCTAAAAGGCAAGCAAGACTGCTACATAATGAAGGTGATAGCTTTGGTTGAGGTGGAAAAATGCAAAACAAAAAGGCAAGTAAGAGAAGCTGTTAGTATCCAGGTAGACTCAAGAGCGAGTGAGTGCAAACAGAAGTAGTCAGCAGCTCTGAGAGGAAGCATGGATCAATTCATTACAATGATAGCTGCTGGCATTGCTGTGCAGCAGTATGGTTCACATGAATTGAAGATGCCATGATGATCCCAAGGTGGCAAATCTCCAACACCAAAGTCTATGGACACGGGATGTGCATGAATTCTGCCTCTGGAACCTGCCAAGATGCTGGTGCTGGTCCATGATGAAATTCTGGAGATTGAAAGGTGAGCTGGAGTCACCAGATCCCTGCTCTGACTTTCATATCAGAAATAGTCACGTCTAGTTCCTTCATGGCAGGGAAGAAAAGGAAGCTGCATATTAATAAGCCAAGAATCTTGGCTCAATGTTTGAAACTCTGTTGGAAAATGCAACTAATCACTCCTGATGTTGAGAAAGACCTCACTGTACTTCTCTTGTGATTCTTCCACATTTTTCACATATTTCCCATGAGATTCCACCCCGTGTTTTCTAAATTGAACAGAGACAGTCCTGCATTGGCAATTTTATGCCAATGTAGAAAGTTACAAATTTAATCCCCCCCGCCCCCACATGCTATCCTGGTTTTATATTTGACCAAAATATCATTGCTTGTTTATTCAATTAATGTTTTCATAACCAATAATTTTGTGAAAGGTCATTTTGTAAAAACAAATGTGAAAAATTTAAAAGGGAAGGGGCAATACAAAGTACAAATGATACGAAGTACAATACAATAAATGAAGAATAGTTCGAAATAGCAGCAAAATACCATAGCAGAAAGAGTAACAATGAAAAAGTAGAATGCTGGGTGGAAAATATGATTGGTTCTGTGGGAGGATTAAAAATGTGTAGGCTGTGGCAGACAATCCTTGTGACCTCAACTAATGAGCATAAATAGAACTATACATCCTACAGTATGGTGTAAACGAGTGCTAACAGATATCTGTGCAAAACAGCAGCCTCATGGATGCAACAAACAGCAAAAGACAACTTTCATTAACAAAATGGAATTCACTTCACAGCATCTTGCTTCAACATTTGTGTTTTGACCATTGGTGAATCAGATGTTGACTTCTTTATCAAACCTTCCAATGTATCATTCTGTATGTGGGCTGAAAGGAAGTTGCTGAAATGGCACAGGCAACCTTGTGGTTTTGGGGCTTAAGCTTCAACAGTAGAGTTTCCATATGGCTCACCATATCAATTTACACAAATAAAACTTTGCAACAGTGATATGTGCACTATTGTGGGGTATCTACTATCCTGAGTGCATCATATTGATTCTCTATCATTTTTGCAACACAGTTGAACATGTTTGAATACTGAAGGCAGTTCATTAAGCATACAAGATTATGAAAGAACTAGAAAACAAGTCCTATGAATTTTTGAAACAGGAGTTAAAATTTAATTTTTCATTGTATATTCAATAATCACTGGTTGCAAAATCCATTAGTATTTAATTTGATACACTTTCTCTCTGCCCCCTTCTCTCTCTCTCTGCACAGAACATTCTAGGATTTTCCTTATGTGGTAATTGACTCACTTCATGTTGTTTCATTTTAACATTGTTAATAAAATAGTATCATTTAATCATTTCATGTTGTCAGTTTCACTTTAACATTGGCCGATTTTTTGTTTTGTGGATTACTTGGTCAGATGACCTTTTCTCAGTGCTCTACTCACACCCCCCCTCTCTCTCTCTCTCTCTTTTGTTTAACTGGGGTCCTCAGCTTTGCTTCCTGTCCTGATTTCTGGCCCTAACCTTCTCTACTGTCTTTCTTCTGATGGTGGCTCCTGAGCTTTGCTTCTCCCTTGCCATTTGAGCTTTGCCACCCAACTGTGGTGTTGCTTCCCACCCTTGCTACCTGACATCTCCTCCGCTCAGCACCTGCACCCACACCTCCCAATCCCAACCTCTGCCACACATCCTTGCCTCCCACTCTCTTACAGGTCCTGGCGATTTTTCTCCTGGCATCATTCCTTCCTGAACTCAAGTTCCAGTCCCCATCTAGTGGTGCAAGTTTGTCAGTGCAATTTAAAATCTGAAAAGTGCAGATGCTGAAAAGCTGAAATAAGAGGTACTGGAGAAGCACAGCAGACCTGGAAACATCCAGAGTTATATTGGACTTGAAACATTAATTTACTTCACCAATGCTGCCAATTCCTGAATTTCACCAGCATTTTCTGATTCTGTCAGTGCCCATCTAAAAAGGACTGCTCTATCAGAGAGAGATTACTATTGGTGGTTTATCCTGAGGGTCACCACGCCTCAGGTAAAGGGAGGACAGTACTAGTGTAGAAGGCTGCCCTTGACTTACAGTGCTGGGATTCCCCAGAGTGAAGGCTATCCTACTTGATTTGACAGAGGTCTGCTGGCAATCATGGCAAACTTCCTGGCTGTGTGCGCGCGTTAAATGTCATGGCAAGACAGCAGAAACACAGTCTGGTTCCACTATCTGAGAGGGAAAAGTGCAAAATGGAAAGGCAAGCCAATAGAAGGCAGGGATACTGTGAGGGTTATGAAAGCAAGCGAAGCACCTGGAGATGCAGCCTGGCTCAGTCCATGAGCTGAGTGTGTTCCTCTCCCTGAGAAAAGAGAAATGTTTTCTCAAGAAGCAACTGACATGTGCACAGCACTGAGTTTGCCAATCAACAGTGAGAACATATCCATTGCAGAACACTGCAGATATTGTATTTCTGAAAAAGGATTTATGCCCAAAACGTCAATTCTCCTGCTCATTGGATGCTGCCTGACCTGCTGTGCTTTTTCAGTGCCAAACTTTTCACCTCTGATCTCCAGCATCTGCAGTCCTCACTTTCTCCAAGATATTGCATTATGCTGATAGATAATCCAGGCCCAAAGAGCAGAACAATTACAGATAAAGAACAAGTTACAAATACTTTGGAGAACATAATGCAAAGGAGAAAACATGCCTGGCATGAGGAAAGCAGTGCTCTCACCACAAGAAGAGGAATTTACACACAAATGTAAGGCAAGAAGGAAGCACATTAAGTAATTACAGAGGACTACTGAAGAGGTATCATCTGAAGATGTTGATGTTTCAGTTCGCACCATGCAACAGGCTGGTTTTAGATGAATGCGGTTTGTGATCATTGGAATGAGGATGGCAGATGGAAAACATGAGATTGATATCAAGTGTCAGAAAGACACTTGTGCACCTGGCTACATCATGACCTTCACAGACCTGTGTGAAATGGTTTAACATACCAATCCAAAAATCCTGAAAGTAAGATTGAGATAATATGTTGGCACACTACTGCTGTGAGGGCAGTTGACTCTGCAAACTCACTACAATAACTGAATAAGCATCTTGAGTCCAGATTATAGACAGCAGGCAACAGCCACTCACTTTAGGTGAAGCATCTCTAAAGCTTGGACTGGTAACCCTCGATATGGCAAAAGTGATCTGTGATGATTCACACTATACTATTGGCTGAACAGACCCCAGAGGAGTGCAATGATGTTTTTACAGGGTTAGAATATCTTCCAGGAGAATATTCTGAAGCAGTTGAGATGCAAGATTAATTCAGCATCTAGTGAAGAAAGTTCTAGCTTTACAAATTGAAAGACAAGACAGAAGAGCTGGAATGCAAGTGAGTAATCAGGGAAATGAGAACTCCTAGAGAATCCACTGGCAGCACGGTAACAGTGAAACAACCTGGAAGGTTGAGTGCATCCATCAACCAAAAGGATCTAAATCTTATCAGCCAAGACTGAATGGCAGGGCAGACCCAATGGGCCAAATGGCCCAATTCCTCACTACTCCAGATGCTCACAGGCAAGTGAAGCTGAACGAAAACATCAGCAATTACAGTCTGGACACCCTTCAGGCACGCATATGCTATTTGACATATCTAAGGCTCCAGAAGTACATCAACATAGACAACTAGAAATACCGATGTCCCTTGAATGGAAGCTATAGTGGATAACCTACTACATTGTGAATATGGAAACAGGATATGGAAGAAGCCATTTTTGACCACAAAGAAAACTCAGTGAGACCACTGCACAGAACCTATCAGATGAACCTGAAGCTGAATAAGGGAAATTTACACTTAAATATCCCTGAAATCAAACACATTGATAACAAAATGTCTTTACCCAGATTCCAAAAATGTAATAGGTGCAGCAGCAATGCAACAATAGTACAAAACCTTAACGGATTTGTCAACTGTTCAGAAACATTTTGCCCAATTTGAACCATTACGTATACTCATGCCAAAGATGTGTAATGTGGAGCACAGAACAAAAGATGTACCGTTCACAGAAGTTAAACAACTAGTGATGTCAACAGCAGTGCTGAAATCTACATTGTAAATGATAAAGTCAGCCTGTAATGGGATGACAGAGTGAACAGACTTAGAGCAACTCTAATGTTGCAAGGATAACTAATTGTATTTGCATTCCAGGCATTAACACAAATGAAATAGCGTATGCTCAGATTGAGGAAGAATATCTGATTATTGTCTTTGCTTGTAAACATTTTTATCACAAACTATTTCAAAACATTTTCCATATGTTTTCAAAGAACGTTGCTGCGTTTTTATGGACACAACATGCAAGCAAGGGATGCAGAGGTTGTCAAGAGCAACGTCCTGATGAAGAAAGTAGAGAATGCTATGACAAAGAAATCCTCAAGATTCAATACGAAACAGCAGCTCATGTCAGCAACCCTGGAAGTCATCAACTCAGTAGATATTGAATGGAACAGATAAGTGCCTTGCTCAAATCAAATGAATTGCTCAGAAAGATACAACTCACACTTAGAATTAACGGCCCAAGATGGCACATTGCTCAAAGGGAATAAAATAATTCTCACTGAGGAGTCTAGAGGACAGATGCTAACGGATGTACCTGAAGCAATGAAATCAAGGAACCACATCAGCTAGTCCATAGATTGTAATGAGTACCAAGTACAAAAGCTATACTGACATACAACAACCAGTCCATTGCTAAAATAAAACAAATAATGATGTTTGCTGGAGATCTGAAGCAAAAACAGGAATTGCTGCTGAAACTCAGCAGGTCTGGAAGCATCTGTGCAATTACAAATAGTGCATGCAAATGTATTTTGTTGTTTGTTGTGAAAAGCGAGAGGTTTGCATTGAAATGAAATCATGAACAGGTCCTTTCATCATGAGTCACAAAACCCCATCCCAAGTCAAAACAATATCATATTTGATATGTATGCTACTGATCAAAACATTTCATTTTGTGCTATTTTATAGGCACTTTAACAAAGACACTGTTTGGGAATGGCTGCTGCCTGGTGAGCACAAAACAAGAAATTTGTATCAGTAGCTTAAGATACATACAAAGGACTGAGAGGCCAATTCTTGTTCCTTGATCATTTGTATATTACAGTTTGGAACAGAACATACATTAACACAGCAAAATATTGTGTGATTGACAGTAAAATCATTCACAATGTAAAAATTCTGTCCAGTGATAGATCAGCACTGAGGACTGACAACATAGTAAAGGCATTTTTAGGTCTAAATGTATTCCTTTGAAAATAACCGTGAATTTTTAAGGTAAACTATAAACTTTTGAACACTTTCTAAAATTCTAATGAAAGAAAAAAAAACAGTGCAAGTAACTAAAACAAAGGACTTCCTTGTTCCTGTGACTATGGCAGGTTGACTTAATGCAGAGATGCCGGCGTTGGATTGGGGCGGACAAAGTTAAAAATCACACAACACCTGGTTATAGTCTGACAGGTTTATTTGGATGAACAAGTTTTCAGAGCGCCACTCCTTTGTCAGGTAGCTAGTTGGGCAGGATTATAGGACCATAAACAAATTTATCTCTTCGTGTAATTATGTCTTGTGATGGTAGCAGATTTAGTTTTATAAGCACATAAACTGGAATGACATAATCATTAACGACCAAGGCCACGTCACACTTGGAGATACTTTGCCTCAAAGGAATTATAAACCAAAGTCCTGTCTGTCCAACCTGGTGAATGTTAAAGATCTCATGGTATTGCTTAAAGAAGATGAAGACATCTCCCAGTATTTTGTCAAACAGTATTCCCTTAACAAATGCCATCAAAATAAAAACTGCTCATAAATAGGGATAAAATATAGTTTAGCAACTCTTTCAGAAGGAGAGTAGAGACAATCCTGGTAATTATAGACCAATGAGCCTTACTTCTGTTTTGGGCAGAGTTTTGGAAAGGATAAGAGATATGCTTTATAATCATCTAGAAACGAATAATTTGATGAGGGATAGTCAACACAGTTTTGTGAAGGGTAGATCGTGCCTCACAAACCTTAATGAGTTCCCTGAGAAGGTGACCAAACAGGTGGAGGAGGGTAAAGCGGTTGATGTGGTGTATATGGATTTCAGTAAAGCATTTTATAAGGTTCTCTACGGTAGGCTATTGCAGAAAATACAGGCACATGGATCGAGGATGAATTAGTGATTTGGATCAGATATTAGCTAGCTGAAAGACGACAGAGGGTGGTGGTTGATGGGAAATGTTCATTCTGGAATTCAGTAACTAGTGGTGTACTGCAAGGATCCATTTTGGGGCCACTGCTGTTTGTCAATTCTATAAATGGCCTCGATGAGGGCATAGAAGGATGGATTAGTAAATTTGCAGAGGACACTAAAATCGGTGGCGTTGTGGACAGTGCGAAAAGGATGTTGCAGGTTACAGAAGGACATAAATAAGCTGCAGAAGTGGCAAATGATTTCAATGCGGACAAATATGAGGTGATTCACTTTGGAAGGAGTAACGAATGCAGAGTACTGGCCGAATGGTAAGATTCTTGGTAGTGTGGATGAGCAGAGAAATCTTGGTGTCCACATGCATTGATCCTTGAAAGTTGCCACACAGGTTGATAGGGTTATTAAGAAAGTGTACAGTGTGTTAGGTTTTATTGGTAGAGGGATTGAGTTTTGGAGCCATGGGGTCATGTTGCACCTGTACAAAACTCAGGTGAGGCCGCACTTGGAGTATTGCGTAGTTCTGGTCACCACATTATAGGAAGGATGTGGGAGCATTGGAAAGGGTGCAGAGAATGTTGCCTGGTAGGGAAGTAAGGTCTTATGAGGAAAGGCTGAGGGATTTGAGGCTGTTTTTATTATAGAGAAAGAGGTTAAGAGGTGACTTAATACAGGCATACAAGATGCTAAGAGTATTAGATAGGGTGGACAGTGAGAGCCTTTTTCCACAGATGGTGATGGCTAGAATGAGGAGACATAGCTTTAAACTGAGGGGCGATAGATATAGGTCAGATGTCAGAGGTAGTTTCGTTACTCAGACAGTAGTAGGGGCATAGAACAGCCTGCTTGCAACAGTAGTAGACTCGCCAACTTTAAGGGCATTGAAATGGTCATTGAATTAACATATGGATGATAACGGAACAGTGTAGGTTAGATGGGCCTCAGGATTGGTTTCACAGGTCAGCGCAACATCGAGGGCTGAAAGGCCTGTACTGTGCTGTAATGTTCCCTTCTATGATAGAGACATTTGTGAATTGTAGAAAGTCACTATAGTCCTATCAGACCATAGACCAGTCCTCTCTCGTTAGACAGGAACAACGGTGGCGGTTTAGCCTGAGCATCACCATGCCTCAAACAAGGGGAGCAGATGAGAAAGTCTTGTATAGTAACATTAGTTGATGTAGAAGTTGAATCCATGCTGTTTCAATGCTAACCAGTCATCCAACCAACTGAGCAACTTTGCTGATAGATTTGAAAATACCAGTCTTGTCACCACTGTATAACTGCATGAATGACTTGCTTAACCTGTTGTTTTATTTCTTTTTTGGCACTATATCTTTCCAGAGTTATGTGCAATAGACCAGATGCTTCTCCGTTCCAAAAGTGGCAGCCTATGGGTCCATTTGTGAGTCAGTACAATACACAACAAACAATAATCAGTTCAGAATACCCACTATCCCACAGGATAAATTTGGTGAGCCATATTTTTGCTTCAAGCTTAAAAGGATGAGCAAGTAGTTACAAGTTATTGATAAGGCCAATTTTTGAGTGCATGTATGTTGACTACCACATGTGGGCTTAAGGTAGATAACACTGCAAAGCTGATGTATCAACCAGCACGTTGAGGAAAGGAAAAGCATCAGAGTGCTCCATTTCAGATGCAAATGTGCGTATGGTATGAATTATACTAATGTATGAAAAGAAATCCTTACAAATACCTGCAGTTTCAATGATTGTAAATGTATCATCTACCTGTCAGAAATATGCAGATGGTAGGAAGTTGGGGTTCGTTCTATCAGAAATGCATTTCTTGCGATATTAATGGAGATAAAACAGACCAATAGATCGCAGTACAGGCCCTTCAGCCCTCGATGTTGCACCTCTCCGTGACACCAATCTGAAGCCCATCAATCCAACATTACTCTGTTATCGTCCATTTGTTTATCCAATGACCATTTAAATGTCCTGAAAGCTGACGAGTCTACTATGGTTGCAGGCAGGGCATTCCACACCTTTACTACTCTGAGTAAAGAACCTACCTCTAACATCGGTCCTATATTTATTACCCCCCCAATTTAAAGCTCTGTTCCCTCATGCTAGCCATCACCATCCGAGGAAAAAGGCTCTCACTGCCCACCCTATCTAATCCTCTTAACATCTTGTATGCCTCTATTAAGTCACCTCTTAACCGCCTTCTCTCTAATGAAAACAACCTCCAAAACCTCAGCCTTTCTAGTGCAATTTATAAGTGAAGGCATAACACTCCCTACGTTTGTATTCAATTCCCCTCATAATAAATGATAATATTCTATTACTTTTCCTATTTACTTGCTGTATCTGAGTACTAGCCTTTTGCAAGTCATGCACTGAGACACCCAAGATATCTCTGCATTTCAGAGCTCTGCAATCTCTCACCATTTAGGTAATACACCTCCTTTTCTTTATTCCTCTTACCACAATGGAAAGTTTTTCATGTTTTACTTCATTTGTCAGATCTTTGTTCATTTACTTAACTCATCTATATTTATATTTTGAGTCTTTGTATCATTTTCAGAAGATATTCTTTTCTTTCTCTGTGTCAACAAATTTGCCAATTATACCTTCTGTTCCTACATCCAAATAATTTATATAAATTGTTAAGAGTTGAAGTCCCAACATCAATCCCTGCAGCAAACCACTCATTACATCCAAATTTTTGCTTCCTGTTAGCCAGCAAATGTTCTATCAAGACCAATATGTTACTTACTATACTGAGACTTTATTTTCCACAATAACCTTTGACATAGCACTGTATCAACTGAATTCTGGGAAGTCTAACTACAGTACATCCAATGCTTCCCCTTGATCAACACTATATTACTTACCCTAAGAACTACAAAAACATTGGTTAAGTATGATTTCCCTTTTATAAAACCATTTTGATTCAGGACTTCAAAGCTTGACAGCCCACAACTCCAAGAATTTACTCAGTATTACATTTCTGGTGATAATAATTTTTCTGAGTGCCTCATTTCTTTCCCTGATCTGATTTATAGCTGATTCTTAGACATTATGCACATTCTGAGCTCTAAAAACTGATGCAAACTAACTATTTAATTCAGCAGCCATCTTTTTATTTTCCATTCTCAATTCCCCACTCACTTTTGCATAAAAAATTATTTATAGAAACACTTACTATCTAGCTTTTTGGATAGCTTTATCCAGTACTCTATTTTTCCCTCCTATTTATTTACTCTACTTTTTTCTATATCCTGGTCAATCATTTGACCACCTGTCTTTGTGTCATTGTCTTTTCTTTACGTTTGATACAGTCTTTAACCCTTCTAGTTAACCACAGATAATGGATCTGTCTATTGGATTTTTTTCTTACATGTTGGAAAGTATCTATTCTGTTTATTCTATCTTTAAGCATCTGACAATACATCTCTATTGACCTATGCTTTAATCTAATTTGCAAGATCACTTTAGTACCGTCTGATCTCATAGCTGCCCCTTATTTAGATTTTTTAAAAAACTCTCCTCTTCCTAAATGCAAACTTCAATCTTATCATAGTTGCGGCTAGCTAGAGGCTTTTTTCACCATGAGAACATTTACTAACCCTATCTCATTACACAATACCAGGTCTAGCATAGCTTATTCTCTGGTCAGCTCCAGAATGTGTTGTCCTAAGAAACTGTATCAAAAACATTTGATGAACTCATCCAAATAAGTTTTCCCATCTGACTTTTTAGTCTATATGTAGATTAAAATCTCCCGTGATTGTTACTGTTCCTTTCTGACAACTTCCCATTATTTCTTCCTTTAGGCTCCACCCTATTGTGTAGGGGGCCAATGATGACTTCTGGTGAACACCATATTGTAGCATAAGCGTTAGAATTTCTTCCCTTTTTTAGTCCCTCTATATAAACAAATACACATGCAAATGTTTTTACTAGTAAGTAAGATCAGCAGTTGAACTGAGAAATAAAAAGAAATGAGTACTCACTTTACGCCCAGAGAAGATGAGGCACAATTGATGCATAGAACCACCATCTTTCATAATAGCTAGCTCCTTTTTGAGAGTTGTTGGAGAGGGAGGAGCCCAGTTGGTCTTTGCCTTCTGACCATCACACCCTACACAGTTGAGTGCATTGTCAGATTTAAAACATTGTGCCTTAGCTTCCTGCTGAAGGCTGCCCTCACTATGGGTTCGACGTCGTAGTGAGTTCTGAACAGAAAGTGTACTATGTTTCTCACAATCTGATGTTTCAATCATACTCCGTCGTTTAGAAGTGCAACTGTCCAAATAACAATCATCACTATCATCATCATCATCATCATCATCTTCCTCCTCCTCCTCCTCCTCATTATCATCACCACTGATCTGTAACATTGGTAGTTCATCTGCACTTTGGCTGAAGCTTCTGTCAAGTCTGACCTCAGGTATATTGAATGGCATTCGAGGATTCTGTGACTCTATGGCACTTGGATTTTCAATATTTTCTTTCACCCCTTCTACAGAATCATTTTCTCCTTCAGGAACTTGTTCTTTTTCCGAGATGTTCTCATTTTCACCATTTTCTTTACCAGTTAGCTGGGCACTACTAATTGGAAGCTGTTCCTCAGACAGCATTTTCGACTGTTCATCTGATTTTGGGTCAAGCATCTATTCAGAGGGGAAAAAAAAATGGAATACATTGATCTAAATTATCGTGGTTTAATCTGAAATGGGGAAGAATTCATTGATATATCAATTACATGTTCAATTATAAAACTTATTTTTTTTACTTACATTTACAGAAGATAAATCTGTTCTCAGTGCTAATAATAAAAAAATTAGTGATGTTGACTGAAGTTATAAGCAAAAATTCAAACACCCAAGTATTTACAATGGCTGGTTTCATAAACAGGGAATACAGTTTCCGACGGAAACCTGAAAGTCCGGGTTCCCCTGCACGTCAAAGTTTTAATTCTGTGACATGAGCATTTGTACTTGTCGTGTCTCAATAGGAACTCAGCCTGATTGACAGATATATTACATATTATACAAAAGTGAATAAATTCAGAAATGCAGACTTTAGAATGCTAATTTTAACTTTAGCCATCAGGTGGAATGTGATGCACACATCCAATGATAAGTATATATCCATTAATTCCAAAGGAAATTTTTTGGGGCGCAGGGGGGAGGTGGGTGGAAAGAGAGGTTGGTTGGGGCGTGGATGGTTGGTTCATAATTAGCCAGCTGATCAAATCACTGCACTTTCCCAAGCAGGGTTACATTAATATGTGCCAAATATGATTTTTAAATCAATGGGTCTGTTAATACTTCACACTTGCTCCACATCAATCTTGTATCAATGACTTTTGTATTGGTCATTTCAGTGGGAACTGATATATAATTAGGCAATGATCTGGTTAGCAACACACAACCAATAACGTTTAATGATTTACCTTACTTACATTTTGCAAAGCCTAGTTTGTCCACTTTCTATATGAACAAAACAGTTCATTCTAAATACGTTAACACCTCTGCTAAAATAGTGCACGAGAAACACCTTGGAATGTGTTACATCCTCCTCCATTAATATGCTAACCAACTTTCTAATCTCAGATATTCAGCTTTTAAAAACTGAAGTACTTTAAATGCAGGTTCATCAACATCTAAAAATTCAAAACCTAATAATGATTAGATTACAGAACTAAGCTTTGTTTGAATGAAATGATCTCAACTTATTTTTCTTTCAAATCTAAATAAACCCCAGACTATAGGATCCAGAGTCAAGATTGAGGCAGTTTTAGTTTGTGAATCAGGAATTTGTTGACGGTGGGTTGCTGCAGATACACATTATGACAAAAAAATATAAATTTCATACATTTATATGATAAAACTTAGCTTAGATTCCTATGAAAAACTGGACCCTGCAAAGTTGTGACAGTTGGGATTTTTAATGTTAAAACTTGAAATTCAAAAGCAGGATCCATAATCCCAGAAGTGCATATTATTGTCAAAAATCAAGATCTTCTGAGATACCAAGCAACTTGCTTTCAGATTTTACCTCAAAGTTAAATTTGGCCCTTTGAGCATTGACTCTGTTTCAGTACAGAATTCAAATGTTTATACTAAACTTATGTTTGGGAATGACATCACTGGTAGGACACAACTTGAAATCCATCATGGGATGCTCTGGAGATACTGAGTTAACTACATTGATGTGAATGAAGCAGTGATGACAGGCTCAACAGCCATGGGCAAATCTGCCTTCACCTAACCAGCTGTCATCAGGCCCTCTGTTCCTTTAAGGATGGGCACCTATCCCCAGAAGTTGCCAGCAAATCCAGCAATTCAGCAGTGCCATTAGGAGAACCAGCTACTACTAGGACGGTCTCAAGGAGAGATGATACTATGAAAACATGCCCCTCTCCCAACTGGATAAGCAGGTTCTTGGAGCGTGAGGACCAGTCAGGAAGACCTTATCAGGGGAGGGGAGTACAGTGATGATGGGAGAGATTGTTGAAAACAAGGAGAGAAGCAGCCATGGAGGCAGCTGTCATTCACTCAGTGAATCATAGTGCCCAAATAGCAGCCACCCCCAACCATGATGGCACAGGAAGGCTGACAGGATTCATCTGGAGGGCATCCCATGTCATGGAGGGGTCATGTGTCACTGTTAAAATACCACTGTCGGTGGAAAGATACCCTGAAATGGATTGATTGGTCTCTAGGTAGATAGGTAACCCTCCATGTATTTCATTTCTGGCAACATTGTAGGAACTTGATGAACACTCCAAACAACCTCCTCTCTTTGACAACTGTCTTGCCTGCCATTTAATTTTCTAGCTTGTCCCCAGAGAGTTGGTAAAATGCAGCTTACTGTGGAATGGAGGCAGCTGTAGTTATAGAAGGTAATCTGTATGATTACCTTCTACGAGCGAATCAGTTAACTTCTTTTCCTGCCAAAAAAATAGCAGTTTTGTCAGGCCATTTATCAAATAAAATTCCTTAAACTGCTACGGTTCTTAATTTGTGTCTTTATGGTCAGTATGGCAGGACACCTTAAACTGATGTGCTCATGACATCATCACTGTAGTGTATCATCTGACAGTGCATAAAGTCATACAATTGATAAACTAGCATCTTGTGAATTCTATATTTTTAATTTGCAATAAAATTATCAAAAATGAGATAATTACAATGTATGTTCTGACACTACTGTCAACATCATATTTTCAGCTAAACTCTGCTGGTAATGTTTTGGTTAGCAGGGCAAAGGGGATGGTGTGTGCTCCATTTTGTAGATCTACCACACCTATCATAACCTCAAATCAAAACTGTGTAGTTCTAGAATTTGTTGTTTGTTTATAGCAATGGGCTTATGAAAACAGACAGCCTTGGTTCTTTATTATCGTTCTTGCCTCTGAATAGGAAGCTTGTATGTCAGGTTAAACTACAGGCACCCCTGGTGGGTGGAAGTGTGAATTTAGATTTCTGGATACTGTGATGTCCAGTGAGATACCTGTATCAGGTAGTAGAATGGAGATACCATCATAATTTTAAGAGAAAGAGAACAGTGTTTTATCAAGTGAACACATGGTTAACATTCAATTAACATTTAATTGATGTAAGCAGAACACAATTCCTTACTGCTCCAAGCCTATCCTCCCTGAGCAGATAAAAGTATACCCACTGTGCCCAATAGTGTGGTGGGGACAGATTGTTTTGTTGATCTTTGTTTCATTAAAAACCTCAAATTAAAGGTGTGCACTTTCCACATTTTCCTTAATTTAACTAATGTCAAAAGTTTGGTTTTAAGTTGCACCTTAATGATGGAGAGAAATTCAAATTATACATATATGGAATTTAGCATAAAATAAAAAAAATTATCCTCAATTTGAATGAATCTTGGTTAATCCACCTTGAATGTTGGTAACAGTCCTAGGCACACCATGAACGGCATGGTGGCTCAGTGGTTAGTACTGCTGCCTCACAGCACCAGGGTCCCAGGTTCGATCCCACCCTCGGGTGACTGTGTGGAGTTTGCAAATTCTCCCAGTGTCTGCGTGGGTTTCCTCTGGGTGCTCTGGTTTCCACCCACAGTCCAAAAGATGTGCAATTCAGGTGAATGGGCCTTACTAATTGCCCACAGTGTTAGGTGCATTTGTTAGAGGGGAAATGGGTTTGGGAGGGTCACTCTTCGGAGGGTCGGTGTGGACTAGTTGGGCCGAAGGGCCTGTTTCCACACTGGAGGGAATCTAATCTCATGAAAGAAATGAGAATCATGGAAAGGGTACCAGGATGAATAACTGCAACTCTACCAGGAATTAAAGTTTGCAATTATCAAGGAAAGTTTAAAAATGTGCTGCTGGAGGTTTTCAAATTTGCTGCAAGTAGCGAGTACAGCGAAGATTGATTCAAATTCTGCCAAGAGATGGAGCTGGGAACCAGTCACAAACTGTGATTTTTCTGGAGGTGGAGCTGCTAATTAGTGGAAGAATGGATTGAACAGTCAATTGGCAGATGTGAATGTGAGACTCTGCAAGTGTGGGCTGAAGGGCATCATGCAGCTATTACCATAGCTGCCATTTGGAAGAGGCTTAGCCAAGCCAGGGCAGTGCTTCCCCTCAATTCTCTACTGATAGACTTCAAAGTCCTCTTTAGGGGCTGTGAGGGAGTGATTAACATAGTTGGAGCTATCTGAAACAGTCAGCAGCAAAACTGTGGTCCAAAGGTATTGACACCAGTGCCATGAAAGTTTCAATGACCTTCTTCATTGAGGAACAATGAGTGCAAGGCTTCTGGGTAATTAACTTCCACCAAGGTACCGAAAGATACATGCTGTTCCTGAACATATGAGTAACGTGTGCCCAGAGTACTTTATGATTAGACATGGCTCATAATCCTAGTAATTGTTGTGGACTTGCCAAGCTGAGACATGCTCCTTCATGCGTATTAGTCATTGGAATTGTTCAGAAAGACCAGCATTGTTTCAACCCCATCTTTCTCTTTTGACCTTGCATGAAAAAGGGACATACAATGTTGGAATTAGGCTTTGACTGGAGGAGGTAAAAACAATGACTGCAGATGCTGAAAATCAAATACTGGATTAGTGGTGCTGGAAGAGCACAGCAGTTCAGGCAGCATCCAACGAGCAGCGAAATCAACGTTTCGGGCAAAAGCCCTTCATCAGGAATAAAGGCAATGAGCCTGAAGCATGGAGAGATAAGCTAGAGGAGGATGGGGGTGGGGAGAGAGTAGCATAGAGTACAATGGGTGAGTGGGGGAGGAGATGAAGGTGATAGGTCAAGGAGGAGAGGGTGGAGTGGATAGGTGGAAAAGAAGATAGGCAGGTCGGACAAGTCAAGGAGGCAGTAACTGAGCTGGAAGTTTGAAACTAGGATGAGGTGGGGGAAGGGGAAATGAGGAAGCTGTTGAAGTCCACATTGATGCCCTGGGGTTGAAGTGTTCCGAGGCAGAAGATGAGGCGTTCTTCCTCCAGGCGTCTGGTGGTGAGGGAGCGGCGGTGAAGGAGGCCCAGGACCTCCATGGGCGTAGCCATGGGCACACGTATGGGCCCCAGCTATGCCTGTCTCTTTGTTGGCTATGTAGAACAGTTGATCTTCCGTAATTACACCGGCACCACTCCCCACCTCTTCCTCCGCTACATTGATGACTGCATTGGCGCCACCTCGTGCTCCCGCGAGGAGGTTGAGCAATTCATCAATTTCACCAACACATTCCACCCTGACCTTAAATTTACCTGGACTATCTCTGACACCTTGCTCCCCTTCCTGGACCTCTCCATCTCCATTAGTGACGACCGACTTGACACTGACATTTTTTACAAACCCACTAACTCCCATAGCTACCTGGATTACACCTCTTCCCACCCTATCTCTTGCAAAAATGCCATCCCGTATTCCCAATTTCTCCGCCTCCGCCGTATCTGCTCCCAGGAGGACCAGTTCCACCATAGGACACACCAGATGGCCTCCTTCTTTAGAGACCGCAATTTCCCTTCCCACGTGGTTAAAGATGCCCTCCAACGCATCTCGTCCACATCCCGCACCTCCGCCCTCAGACCCCACCCCTCCAACCGTAACAAGGACAGAACGCCCCTGGTGCTCACCTTCCACCCTACAAACCTTCGCATCAACCAAATCATCCACCGACATTTCCGCCACCTCCAAAAAGACCCCACCACCAGGGATATATTTCCCTCCCCACCCCTTTCCGCCTTCCGCAAAGACCGTTCCCTCCGTGACTACCTGGTCAGGTCCACACCCCCCTACGACCCACCCTCCCATTCTGGCACTTTCCCCTGCCACCGCAGGAACTGTAAAACCTGTGCCCACACCTCCTCCCTCACCTCTATCCAAGGCCCTAAAGGAGCCTTCCACATCCAAAGTTTCACCTGCACATCCACCAATATCATTTATTGTATCCGTTGCTCCCGATGCGGTCTCCTCTATATTGGGGAGACTGGGCGCCTCCTAGCAGAGTGCTTTAGGGAACATCTCCGAGACACCCGCACCAATCAACCAAACCGCCCCGTGGCCCAACATTTCAATTCCCCCTCCCACTCTGCCGAGGACATGGAGGTCCTGGGCCTCCTTCACCGCCGCTCCCTCACCACCAGACGCCTGGAAGAAGAACGCCTCATCTTCCGCCTCGGAACACTTCAACCCCAGGGCATCAATGTGGACTTCAACAGCTTCCTCATTTCCCCTTCCTCCCACCTCATCCTAGTTTCAAACTTCCAGCTCAGTTACTGCCTCCTTGACTTGTCCGACCTGCCTATCTTCTTTTCCACCTATCCACTCCACCCTCTCCTCCTTGACCTATCACCTTCATCTCCTCCCCCACTCACCCATTGTACTCTATGCTACTCTCTCCCCACCCCCACCCTCCTCTCGCTTATCTCTCCATGCTTCAGGCTCACTGTCTTTATTCCTGATGAAGGGCTTTTGCCCGAAACGTTGATTTCGCTGCTCGTTGGATGCTGCCTGAACTGCTTTGACTGGAGGAGGCCCACCCTACCTTTCCATTGCCACTGCTGTGGAGAAGGCAGGCATGAAAACTGCTCACGTGATCCCACAGAGCGATCCACACAAGGAGAGATGAGCAGATCTGGAGCAAATATGATGATGTTGCTATCTGTGGATGAAGGGGTGAAATGCATTGCAGACCCAGCTGCATTGGGAATCTACAGCACATAGGGGCTTCTATTTGTAAGGTTTCCTTCTTCTCAGGTTCTAATATAGAGGCGGAATACCCAGTCCTATCATGGCATTGGGGACATCCCAAAGAACCAAGGTAACAGACCCTGCACTGTGACATCATTCCAATAGTGCAAATATACTCACATAAGTGAGTTCTTTCACAAGCTTAAATAGAGTGATAAAGCACTAGTGAGCAGGACAGGATAGATAGAGCTAGCTGTGAGCAGCCCACTTTGGATGATGGAAGACAGCTATCATCAGCTGCACATAGATGCAGAGCTTCAGGAATTATAGGAAAACAGACTTAACAGACATATCACAGATGTATTCGCATGTCAGAATTTACAGAGGCAAGCTGTGATCATTGGCTGAGAATGGAAGATTCTATTCAAGTCATATGGGCCAGCAGGACTTAGGACTTTGAATGTATGAGATTTTCCCACTGGTAGAATATTCAATCTTTTAGATTAATCCTCAGCCTGGAGAGTCAAGACTCTCTGCATTGCCTGACCACTCTCCTTGTATCCGGTATACCTATAACCCAATGGCTGAGAGCACCTCTCAACCATATCTCCTTTCACGGGCCTACCTAATATCCTGGTACAATCATAAATAACATGCAGCTACATTATTACCTTTGTGCCCTAGGCTGCATCCAGCTTGCGACCCATTTGCCTCCACCAAAATTACAACTATCCCTTAACAAGGTGACAACCTAATAAATCAGATTCATTCAAAATTTGAACAGGCTCCTAAAGTCTGCCTTTCCAATCCTGAGGGAGAATCACTGATGGCAAGAGTGGCATCATAAAACTAGCTAATTGGCCAGCTACACTATTTTTAAAGCCTGCTCATCTCTGTCCTCTCCCCTCAACGCTGCATTGAAAAGATCTGTGATTAAATGTATTTAATTTCATGTAATTTAAAACAATGCAAGACAGAAAACAAATACATGTGCCTTCGCTACCCAGACAGAATGGCCCTGTTTGAGATTTTGAATCTAACCTTTAAAGTTCTTGCCAAGTATTTGTCTGCTGCAGTTTCATTACCATGAGCTTGAAGGAAATATCTAATACATCATTGCACAGCAGGAGGGGTTGATTTACATACTATATTTAAATACATATTTAAAGAATAATACTCAGGTGGACTAGCAACAGTTATTATTTATCTTATTAGACGCACTGAATAACTTAACAAAAAGCATTCCTTCAGTATTGTCTTAATTATCGTACTGTGATGTTTCCAACTTAACGTTTTCAGAGCTGAAATGATTGATTCTGGCACTGTTGTTAAGTTTGAATCAATAGTTTAGCATTGATTAATATTCATTATTTAAATATTCCATGGATTCAAAATGTACCTCAAAATTTATTATGTCTTTAACACGTGCATCTGCTTGTTTTAATTTACGTAGATGAACATTTATAAATTGGAAGGTTCAAAAATTTCCAATGAAGAATTGGCAATGAAATTTAGACTGAGACTGCAAAATACTATGATGTAATGAAACAGATATTACGCTGGTTTGGTCCAGCGTAGCACATGTACATATCCGAAGATCCCATGGTATAAAGAAGAGTATGGTATTTCCAGTGTCCATACACCTTGAATTAACTCCACCAAAAAAATCTCATTGCTGTTTCTGTTCATACTATTCAATATGACAAGTCAGTACACTCCAAAATAACATTTGATGGACTAAACAAATTTGTTTCTTAATTTTGTTGCAGAATATTCAAGCTGGTATTATTTACATGGTGGCAAAAATCCTAGCATATAGTTAATGAATTACAATAGCTCCCAATTACCTTGCCGTAAGTCATCCAGATGAAGATCTGATAGCGCCAACATCTCAATGACAAGATTTTGTGTGTTGCTAGGAATTCCACCACAACTCAACCCAGCAAGAAATCCACCCTGTGGTGGGGGCCTGCCATAAAGCCATTTAATGTACAGAGGGACATTACTTGGCTGTGGGTGAGACTTCTGTTCATGTCAAGGTAGAAGTCTCAATTCACAGCAGTGCCAGTCAATTGAAGGGCTAGTAGCTCTCTCTTCCCACTGGTGCCACTGGGAGCAGTGGCTGCTGTTGGGACTGCAGAAGGACACAATGGAACTGGTCACTGGAGCTAGATGAAGTACCAAGTTGAGGTTACATCATTAGACCCAGTGAGGAGGGTCCAATGGAGTGGTGACTCAGGTGGACAGACTGGGATGTGTGAGGTGTGAATAGATGGGAGATAAGATATGGAGAGTGAATGTACAGGGACCTCCAATGCGTCCAAAATGCCCAAACAAAAAGGTACCCCTTTTCCTGCCAACAGCCTTAACAATGACACCTTTTCGGCTTCAAACCTGGCTTCCTCTCCACTTGCTGCAGAAAAAGTACAGGTAAGGCTGGAAGAGGCTGTCAAGTGGCCATTAATTAGTGGCAAGATACCAGAAAAGGTGTCCATGGCATTATTCTCAATTTTATGGTCTCCACTCACCTATGAATCCAGCCACAGGGCAGAGTGCAATACTACCCTATGCTGTTAATGCCCTCACAAATAAGTCAACGCTATGATGCTAATAAATGATTAAGCGTAATAGTCCTGGTTCTAAGATTGACAATGCAGACTTTAGACAGGGTCATCAGATTTGGAGACTCAATGGTCATTTACACATGCAACATTGTGTTTGTTACAACATGTGTTCAATAATGTCCTGACTTCTGGGAAACTTGTGCATCTAGCATAAACTGACTAACTTAAGTGGGGTTATGAAACAAGCCAGCAATTTCAACTCCATACACACAATAATGAAGTAGTAAATAATTTACATATTTCCCTCAGTCATGGAACACAGGAGAACTTAATTAATTACCTTAACCTCGAAGACTATTAGACTGTACCACTACTGGGACAGTTTTGAGTGTTACTATTTGGTACACTTCACTAATAAAATGCAATGAAAGGACAGGTTCCATATCAAGCTTTTGATTTATTGACCATTGGTTGAATAATTTTGCCTAATGTCTCTTTTCCCTTACTTAACACGTTGGAGAAAAAAAATATATAATTAGGCTCATTAACAGATTTGATTTTATAAAAGGCAAGCCTACTGCACAATTACCAAGATGGATAATGAAGAATCAAGATCAAAATGCAACAGAAATAATTCATTCTGGGGTTAAAAAAAAGCACCCAGTACAGCCAGGATTAAGATACTATCTGCAGAGGAAAATGCAATCTCCTACACATGCATAATAATCTAGCAAAATACTAAAGAGTTCAAAAAATTCTGATACACACAAACAAAAACTGGCAATCAATAATAGCTGTGACCATCAGGTCATATTGTTCCCTCGGATGGTTGTGTGAAGAAATTAAGTGATATTCCATACGTTGAATGCTCGTGTTGCCATAATTATGCCAACTGATGGGTTAAGTCCGATATACCAGGAAAGTTTTACGGGCATCCTCATTCACCAGACAAAAATAGCACATTGGACATAAACCCAGAATTCAGAACATGAACAAAAAACTGAATAAACTGTGAATGCTGGAAATCAGAAACAAAATCAGAAATTGCTGAAAAATCTCAGCAAGTCTGCCAGCATCGATGGACAGAAAGCAGAGTAAATCTTTCAGATCCAATGACTCTACTTCAGATCTGATGGTAGTGAGGAAAATGTGGGTATTTATGCAGAAGTTGGAGTGGAGGAAGGAGGAGGAGTAAACGATAAGTGCAGATAGAGGCCAAACAGAGAAGAAAAACCATTGATGGTGGAGTGGGCAAAGGTCAGTCTGAGGTAATGAACAGCTAATAAAGGGGACTATTACTAACTGACAATAGGTTATGTGTGACAGCAGCCCATGTGATGACAAGGTTTGATGTGAGAGGTTGGGGTAAGGACACGGGAGAAAATGCCTCAAGCCCTAAAATTGCTGAAATTGATATTAAGTTCAGAAGGCTGCAGAGTTCCCAACTGCAAAATAAGGTGCTGTTCTTCCAGATTGCACAGTGCAGCAGGCAATTGGAAAATCAGGTCTTTTTTTACAGACAGAAAGTAGGTGTTTGGAAAGTTGTCACTCAACCTGTGCTTTGCTTCCTCAATGTTGACAAGATGACATGGGAGTAGAGAATACAATACAGAATACAGTAGAGAAGATGGAGTGAAGTGCAGGCAACGCACTTTCACCTGGAAGGTGCATTTAGCACCTTGGATGTTGAGGAGGGAATTAGTAAATAGGCAAGATTTATACTTTCTGCAATTACTGGGAAAGCTGCTGAGAGCGAAGAAAGTCTGGACTAGGTGGTCACAGAGGGAATGATCCTAAAGTTTGATTTTCATCTGTTGTGACCATTTGGAATGAAGTTCAACTCCTATGCTTTCTGCAGTGCCACCTCTAAGCAAGAAGTCTCATTCCATAGAAACTGGAATGATTTGCCTTATTTAAGCTGCACATGGGCCTAATGTTAAAAATGTTTCTACACAGTATTGTGGCAAAAACTGCAAGGACTTCATCTTACTGCTGCAGGTGATAATTCCTACGTACCAGATGGTTTCAAAACAGTTTCTACTGTTAGAATATTGAATGGACTCACAAACTCTTAACAATCGCCTGTACCTGTGCTTTTGTTTTTGCTGCTGTTTACCTATTATTTATTTATCTATGCTACTTAACTCTGATCTGCCTGTATTGCTCGCAAGACAAAGCTTTTCACTTTGCCTTGGTACACGTGACAATAAATTCAATTCTAAAAGCATTATAAGAATATCCTTTCATGCAATAGTGCTCACTGGTGCAGAATCAAGCATAAGAGTGACAGCAATGGTGGACTGCAAATACAGATAATGAATTCAACATGTTTAATGCAAGTATATATTCCTACAGCACAATTACACTCTTTATTCATTAACTGGATTTGTACACAGCTGGCCAGGTGGACATTTTTGCCAAAACTACTTGCTGTCAAGATGATGTTAGTAATCCATCATCCATCGTCTTCAATTTCTGCAGTCCGTTAGAATTACAGCTTTACAATATGGTTTTGATACAGAGTGGCTTGCTAGGCCATTTGGGAAAGTAGCTGAGAATCAACCATTTTGCTGAGACTCCGGACTTTTCCAGCAACACATTTTCAGCTCTGATCTCCAGCATCTGCAGTTCTCACTTTCTCCTTAGGTCAGAGCAGGAAGGAATGGCAAGTTTCCTTCCCTAATCTACATGAATATTGCTGGAAAAAGACACTTTATTGAAACTTTTCATCTTGCACTCATCAGGACAATTCACAAGAATACACATTTAAAGAGAAAACCAATATTTATACTGTACAAAAGGAAACTGCAGATTGGTTAGTGAATAGATTCTGATTGATAGAGGCATTGCTATGGAGAACGCACCCATAACATACACAATTATAATTTACATGAGTGAACCAGAGTTTTTACAAACTTCCTATTCCATGGCTAACATTATTGTTACAAATATTTGTGTCAGATTACAGTCGATTCTGCTGTAACACAGCAGTTCTGTTTTCATTCAATCCAGGTGTTATAAGAAAATCGCTTAACAGTGACACCATTTAAACTAACTGGTCCGGAATTGCGTTATGAACAATGCATGCTTTAAAAGTTCGCGCTTTAGAAACAGTGTCCCCAATACGTCAATCGTGTTACAGCAAATTTGCATTAATGAAACTGCATTATAGCAGAACAAGTACCCAAATTCCCCAATTCTGCTGTATGATTTGAACCCACATCTCAAGATTATTCACCTACTGTAGATAAGCAGTAAAATAACATATACTATGGGTGTAATTTTCCGAGCCCCTGAAAGACATGGGCATTAGTGAGTCAGATGGGAAAAAGATGAAATCATAAAACTCAGATTCTCAATGTTGAGGGAGAAAAGAATTCAGATTCTGCAACCAGGTTTCGAAGGACAAAGCAAGAATCTTGCTTGAATGTATTTGCATGCCATCTAGTCTCATTTCATTGATAGAGGGTTTTTTATTCCCTCAAGTTGAATAGAAACTAGATGGCAATAATTTCTGACATGAAACTCAGAGCAGATACCTGACAGCTCCAACTTACTGTTTGTTCCTCCAAGCCACCATTTTGGAAACCAGTTCCTAACATCGTAGGTTATGATCCATGCGCAAGAACTACCTGCAGCATGTCCATGGAATTTGGCATTGGACATGCACCAACCTCATACATCATCATGGCTCATCTCCACTTGAATACTACACCCTGGAGCACACCAGCATTTTTCATTGTAATGCTACTGCCAGGACATTTAGCATGCACTGACAGCACCCACATCAGACTGGACTAGGGTGCACTTTAGGGCCCCTCCCTTGCTATCTTAGCACTCAATCACTGTGTGCCGACACACATCTCTGCTTTGCCTTATCAATATTGTCAGGATTGGAGGGTTTAAGTTATCAGGACAGGCTGAATATTTCCCTGGAGAGTCAGAGGCCGACAGGTGACCATATAGAGGTTTATAAAGTCATGGATAGGACAAATAACCAAGGTCTTTTTCCTAAGGAGTCCAAAACTGGAAGGCATAAGATTAAGGTGAGGTGGAACGATCAACAAAGGACCTGAGAGACAGTTTTTCATGCAGAAGGTGGTGCTTGTAAGGAATGAGCTTCCAGAGGAAGTAGTGGAGGTGGATACAACTACAACATTTAAAAGGCATCTGGATGGGTGCATGAACAGAGGCTTTACAGGGATATGGGCCAAATGCTAGCAAATGGCATTAGGTCAGACTGGGATGTCTGGAAGGCATGGACAAGTTGGACCAAAGGGTCTGCTTCCATGCTGTATGACTCTATTTGTGTCTTGTTACCTCACTTAAAACATAAAGACCCACCTGATTTGTGTCACTTTGCTGTTTATCACAGGCACAAAGTTAGGCAGCTTGTCATGGCTGCCAGCAGTGATCAGTCAAGACGACTGGACATATTACTATATGGAATTGTGCTGCTTCAATGTCACACCCACATAATGTCAGTAGCTTATATGACAAACTCATCGAGCATCCTTCAGCCAAATGGAAATGTCTCCAATTCTAAGTGGCATAGTCTTTGGTCAAGGCAAGGGAGCCAACCTTCAGGCAGAGGTCCCGGCACAGCAAGTCAAGGGCAGTTTCTGTTCTTAACCCAGGAGTTTGGACATGGTCAGCCAGACATTTGGGGCAGTCAGGATCAGGGTTCCAATCACTGTAGTCAGGGAACTGGGCCATGGTCAATCCTTCATGTCAAATACTCTGAATCCTTGTTCTGGTTGTAAGTCAGTCATGGAGCTGCACAATGGCCCTGTCATTTACCAGTCAGGGCTGCCTGTAAGTCAATCAGGGAGCAGGGCCACTGTCAGCCCTGGAGGTCAGCTCAATGAAGGTCAGGCTGGGGGGGGCGGAGGGGTTGTTATAATGTGATTAAAAATGTTGAGGAAATTGGCATGGCTAAATTGTAGGATAGGAGCTCGGAATAAAATTGGGAATGAAGACATTGGTTGGGAATATAAATGGAAGGTCACAACTGATAGGATGGACATGAATTATAAGGAAGAAAGGAATCTGGAGGTATGGAGGATAGGCCCTTTGATTACTACACTGAACACGTTACTTTTTCCAAAGTGAGTGAGGACTGCAGATGCTGGAGATCAGCGTCGAGGGTGTGGTGCTGGAAAAGCACAGCTGGTCACGCAGCATCCGAAGGGCAGGAGAATTGACATTTTGGACATATGCCCTTCATCAGAAATGAGGCTTGTGGGTCTAGGGGGCTGAGAGATAAATGGGAGGGGACTGGGGGTGGGGAAGGTAGCTGACAGTGCGATAGGTAGATGAAGGTGGGATGAAGGTGATAGGTTGGAAAGGAGGGTGGAGTGAATAGGTGGAAAGTATGCTAAGTGTGAACTGCATTGCATCCCTCGGATGCAAATATCATGCAAATCATTAATAAGCAATGGAAATGGACACCCAGATTGAGTTAAGTGTCTTGTTTTTGTCTGAAGCATTGTAAAAGATGTGGAGCCCTTTAAGGTGCGATTGCATTTATTAGGTATGCTTATGACACAGATGAAAGTAATCTTTAAAAATAGTATCCTGCACATGAAACATATAATGTTCAACTGTGTTGGATACAAATCCTAGTTATAAGCACTCTAGTGATCATATCACTAGTCATTATACATTGAGTACAGTCAATGCTGTGAAGCAGAAACAATCACAGGGACCTTAATAGTCTCACCTACTTGCCATGATTGACAATCCAAGATCTCATAGGATTTCACCTCCACACCCATACGCAGCCTATCACCTTGTGCTGTACATATTTGCCCTTAAGTACAACGTGGCCTTTTTTGAGCGATCTAAGAAGTTGCAGGTGGTTGGGGAAATCAAAGTTTCAATAATCCTACCATAGTTACAACTTCTTACTTGGGATGTTTGAGAAGATTTGTAGTTCATGTTGAGGTTCAGGTTGTAAGTTTGCTCACTGAGCTGGCAGGTTTGTTTTCAGACGTTTTGTCACCGTGCTAGGTAACATCATCATTGAGCCTCCAGTGAAGTGTGGCGTTCTGTCCCACTTTCTATGTGCGTGTCTCAGTCTCTTAAGGTTGGTGATATCATTTCCGTTTGTTTTTCTCAGAAGTTGGTAAATGGGGTCCAAATCGATGTGTTTATTGATGGAGTTCTGGTTTGAATGCTAGGTCTCTAGGAATTCCTGTCCATGTCTTTGTTTAGCCTGTCCCAGTTGAAGTGGTGCCCCCCTCGTCTGTACATAAGGATATTAGTGGTAGTGGGTCATATCTTTTGGTGGCTAGTTTTCTGCCTGTCTCTCTGATGTAGTGTTTGTTACAGTCCTTGCATGGTATTTTGTAAATGACATTTGTTTTGCTGGTTGTTGGTATAGGGCCCTTTAGGTAGATGAAGAACTACTGATGAACCTAAACAACCCTATATGAGTAAACAGCAAAACGAATGTCATTTACGAATTACCATACAGGTAATACTACCTCGGACGGACAGGCAGAAAACTAGCCACCAGGAGACTCGAACACCAACTAGCCACCAAAAGGCATGGTCCATTATCACTAATATCCCGCCTCAGGCGACTGACTGTGTGGAGTTTGCACATTCTCCCAGTGTCTGCGTGGGTTTCCTCTGGGTGCTCCGGTTTCCTCCCACATTCCAAAGATGTGCAGGTCAGGTGAATTGGCCATGCTAAATTGCCCGTAGTGTTAGGTAAGGGGTAGATGTAGGGGTATGGGTGGGTTGCGCTTCGGCGGGTCGGTGTGGACTTGTTGGGCCGAAGTTTCCACACTGTAAGTAATCTAATCTAATCGCCTTATGTACAGACGAGGAGAACACCACTTTGACTGGGACAGCACATCCATCCAAGGACAGGCTAAACAGAGACACACATGAGAATTCCTAGAGGCCTGGCATTCAAACCGGAACTCCATCAATAAACACATCAATTTGGATCCCACTTACCAACCTCTGAGAAAAAGAGCAGGAAATGATATCACCCACCAAGACACAAACAGAAAACTGGACAGAACACCAGCGCTTCACTGCAGCCTCACTAATGTTATCTAGCATGGTGATGAAACATCTGAGAACAAATCTACCAGCTCAGTGAGTAAACTTACAACCTGAACAATTTGCTACTGTATATGCATGGTATAGCTTGTGCTGCATACATAAAAATAAAGACCTCTATGTCAAAATTCCAAACCTGGTCGGCATGGATGAGTTGGGCCGAAGGGCCTATTTCCTTGCTTTATGACTCTAAAGCTACATATTAATGAGGTGAAATTTAAAGTTAATAAGGTCATTAACAAGCAATAATCTCCGTTAATACGGAACTCACGCTGCCCAATGAGAATCTTTCCTTGACACCATGACTTGCATAATAGTTGCAGTGAGTTTCTTTTGATAGCAAGATAGGCCATGCTGGGCTTATGCAATTGTGTCACATTTTCACCATAGCATACTCGTTCAGATCCGTATAAGATTCTGCCAGAAATATTTATTTGGTTTTTCTGCCATTTCCTTATCCCCCATTATAAATTCTCTTGACTCAACTTGTAATGGTACCACATTTGCTTGAACTAATCTTTTCCATTTTATATATCTGTAGAAGCTGTAATAGATCATTTTATGTTTCTGATCAGTCTACTCCCATATTCTAATTTTCTTTTCTTAATTTTTTATCTCATCCCTCTGTGCATCAAAATACTCTCTTCACAGATTTCCTAAAACCTACAACACAATGGAGCTAATCAACTGTCACTCTTCTAACTGCCTTGTGTTTATGGGTAACATGGAAGCTGAGGGACAATGTGGAAGGCTTCTCAACATATCCCAAGATGTTGTTTTCTACATCTGCTACTAGACAACCACATATGACTGCAAGGACTGACAGGCAATATCATGCTTGCTGCATTGAAATTAACAGCAGCCCTAAACTATTATATAAATGGATCATTTCTGGAAGCCACTCAGGACCTCTGGAAAAGGTCTTTATTTCCAAAGCTCTTTATAGTCAGGACACATTTTTTCCATTACTCACATAAATTATGTCCAAAGTCCGCAATGGCACGATCTTAAACCCAGCATATGGTAGCAAATAAGGTCACTGTCATTGAAATCAATTTTGTAAGCATTAACTGCGATCCTCAAGTGCTAGATATAAGCTTCACTACGTCATCCAAACAATTTCAGGTACACACATTGCTGATGATGTAAGATACTATAAAGGTTCAAGATGGAATACTTGCAGTACCTTCTGATGGACAATTCTTTTACTTCACACAACCATGTCAACATCCAATGGCGTAATGTTACAACATTGCAAGTGAATGCATATTTACAGAAGTACAGATGAAATATATACAATAAATACTCATGTCACCTTTGTGCCCTCAAGAAATGTCTTCTCTGTTTACCTACCACTATATCTAGGTACTGCACAACATACCTAGCTAAAGGTAAAGACGAGTGACATGAGGACTTTGATGCATATCCTCTGGGGGCTTGAGGCCTAGAGTGTACTAGCCTGCTGACAGTCTCTGTGCTAAAGCTGCACCCTCCTCAATCTGGCATCCTATAAGCAACTGGAAGATTTTGCTATTATTTTCAAATGTCAATTTTTGTGAAGTAGTAGGCTAGTTATTTAAAAATAAATTTATGAACACTAGTAAAATTCATCAGAATTGTGCAAACACAATTTAACTTTACCAGTCCACATCAAAAGTTCTTAAAAAAAAGCTAGCGTACAGTTTTCCTCAGAGCTGTCATACCATTGTGAAATTAGAAATAAACTGACTTGTTACATTCACAGGATAATAAACAAAATTACTAAAACAAAGTCTTGCAGGCTAGTAGTAAAGAGTTTGGTTGTTGTAAAGCATGATAGTTGAATTGAGATAATTTAGACATTTGAAACTTATGTTTCTTTACTTAATTCATCATATTATTTTTGTACCTTTTTACTGTTACACAGGTATATTGAAATCTATCAATAGATTGTTAAGAGAAGAACTCCAAGTCGGGAGTGACAATTGACTATTCCCTTTTCAGTGAATAACATTTTTTTATTACCTGGTCACAAGTTGGCAGCAAAATATAAACATTAATTTTCCTTTGCATTCTATCAATTACTTACTTGCACTGAAACTCAACTGAAGATATTATATTTTTGAGGCTGCTGGTTTAGAAGATTGGTGTTACACATGCAAATAGGAAATGTACATTGCATATGTTAACTTTGAAACAATATCATTGCTCTGAAAACATTAAGCATAGAAACACATGTCTAGTTTTCAATTTTAATGACTTGCTAGATAACCGCAGCTTAACAAAATTCAAATCGTTCATAGTGTAATCGAGTCAACTGTTGTCTGTTTTGGTTCTAGGGAGAGTCACGTAAAGATTACAAATTTTCAGAAAAAGCATCTAGTGTTTCAGTCATAGAGTTCCAATGTAATTTGATTAACATTTCAAAATATTTTTTGTTGTTTGACACTAATAAGTATTTAAGTGTTACTGCTAAAACCACTTAAATGCACAGCAGTATATCTCATGCAATTCTGGACAAATGTAAATAGGCTATAATTGTTTTCAATAACTTTCTAAACAAAAAAATAACAAATTTTTTATGGTTAGCAAAGGGTAGCAAACTGTTCCTTCATTATCACATGGCTAGCTCTGGGAATAACTAAATGCTTTAGAAGAATTAAAATTACAAGTTTATCTGAATTTTCCATCTTCCAACACATTAATCTCATTGAAATTAAACTGATAGAACTTGAATGGATTAATGGAAGATCAGTATTTTCAATTAACAATGCAACAAAAAAAAAATCACCAAATGTTTTGATGGCTAGTCATCAAAAACTTCAAAGGCAGCTATTTGAGGAACATTGTGGATGGAAGGCAAAATGTTCCATTACTGGAGTTGAACCGCCCTTAAAACCAAACCACTGTCTCTGACATGCAGCAAGACCTGGCTCTGCCTCTTGAGCAGAAATCTGAATGCATATAAAAACTAGGCTGGGCTGAACAAAATAGAATCCCTAATAACCAAATCTGCTTTTAACTTATTAAATTGCTGATTGAAATCTAAAGACAGAAGTCTAGTTGCAAGCAGAAAACTTGTACATACAATGTCAACAGAGTAGCAAAAACAAGAATCAACTAAATATTCATTGCATTTTTAAATTTGGTTTGGAAATGGCAATATGCAATACACAACCACCCTTAGGTAAACACATAGTAAATAAGTAGTAGAAAAGAAGTTCACTTCAGTAGTTTAAAAGTCATCAAAGCATAGTAGTACATACCTTAGGAACATGTATCAGGAAAGGCAAAGCAGTGTGAGGTGTTCTTGAAATGAAAGCATACTAGACCAGAAATAATGAAATTCACAAGGTGCCCTGTGACAATGCAGTTAACCGTTTTCCATTGTGAAAAATTAACAACCCACTACTCTGATGTGTACATAAGGATAAATAATAACAATGACTGAAGGGAGGAGATAAGCAGTAACATACCAACACATCAGTAACCGCTTCAAGGCAATGCTTCCGGGTCTGTCAGATCGCCAGCCATTTATCAAATTACATGTCAATATGTAAAGCTAGAAGCTGCCTATGAAACACAGTCACTCCCCAAGACATTTTTCACACCTCTTTATGTGCCACATTTATCTAATATTAGCCCTGACTGTTAAGCCAGTCCCAAAAGAAATTGCTTTCTGAGAAAGTCATAATGATTTATAAATAATTAAGTGCTGTTTAGTTCAATCTTCATTTACTAAAATGTGACCAATATCAAGTCATTTTTTTCCATTTTATGTACTAAATAGTAAATATCCCTGAGATGATAGCAATAGATTTTTCAATTCCTAACAATAACAATTACTTTGAGATTATGCCTTGGGTCATCCCTGTATAAACATTTACAACATGCATTGAAAGCTCAGTTAATTTAACTGATGCGTTAATGCATTTATTTCAAAAAGAGGTTACACGTTTAATAACGTTACAGAAAGAAGAATTGCACTTTTTGCACTTGTATTCCTCAGAGTGACTTCAGGACAAACGTTAACAAAAATGATGGAAACATCACCATCAAACCAACTAATTAAAGATTTAAAAGTTAAGATTTATTAGATATGCTATGCTTGAATAATGGATATTACTGCAGCTTCCTCATCCAACTAGGCAAGCAACCACTTCAGCTTTAAGCAGTATGCCTCCGCTTATCCTTGCTTTCTTTGTTTTCCTCAGAGGTTTTGTTTGTTTTAAAAAAAAATCAAAATAAGGAAAAAACTGCCTATCATTCTTCCTCTCAATTTGTATTTTTCTTTCATGCTTTCTAACATCAGAACTTCTGTGTCTTGATGGAAGCCATTAGCCTTGACCTTTTCTATTTTCAATATAATACAGATGAAGTAATTAGCTGGTTTCAAAATGCAATCAGATTTCTTTTCTTTACAAATTGATGCAACATTACATTGTAATGCATTTTCTCTCTCCATCAATGCAATCTCTCTGACCTAAGTGTATTAACCTCTACTCAATCTTGGATGGTAGTCTTCCGCACGCAAACACAGACACCAACCTTCTCAACAAATATCACTCAACATCATCCTAATATCATTAAAGCTTTTGAAATTTGTTCTTTAGCCTTTCTTCAAAAGCCAATGTTTGGTAATTCAAGTTCTAAAATGATTAGTTTTCAAGGTCATTCGACTACTAGCAATACATTTAATAGACAGTTAGCTATATCTTCAATATGTTAAAGTGACTTTCATGATAAAGTACCTCACATGATTTATTAATTTATAACAATTATACTAATTGACTTGTAGTAATTTGTCTACAGTAATCTCTGACTTGTAAATACAGGTGGTGATAATATTTGTAGTATTATTCATCATCATATGGGACAACGCTATAAAAAAATTTAAGACCCATTACTAAAGAAGAAAATAAATCGAGTAAGCAAGTTCCATTTTTCATAACATTGATTGTAATCTTTCAGTTTATACATTTCAAAAATCTATTACATTTAAAATAATTTCATTAGAATTGTTGTGGACAGGTGATCTAAATAAAAGACTAACTCTTTTAAAGAGTCATCTAACTATAGATTGAGCTTTTAAAATAAGCATTTACAAAACGGGCTTTTAAAAGAACCTATCATCTCCAGTCATAAAGAGCTTTAGAATGGTGTCACCATAATCTCTAGACAACAATCAGGACATACTGCCTGAAGGTTCCAATTACTGGGACAAAGAGCTGGGGATTCTCTTGTTTGTTATCCAGGATTCACTCACCTGTTTTGATTACTTTAAAATAGCTTATGCAAGGTAAGAAGTCCTTTGAACCTAATAGAGGAAGATTTCATGAATAAAATGGACATATCTCTGTTAGATTACATGAGCATGTTCTGGGAACAGCTCGCAAGAGCTTGTAATGTACCTCAGATTACAGAAAAGTCAAGAGAATTGGTGAGGTGAATTATTTGATTGATGTACCAGACTGCCAATACAAGAGCTGTCTGTGTCACATCAACATAGCAAAACAATACAATCACTGGGAGGAGGATAAATGAGCACAGGCTTACCAGACAGTGAGGACAGTGGAAAATTATAGGGATAGCAAGTATGAGGCAGAGGGAAGCCTGGATATTTCTAAAATTGAACCTTCTAAGTTACCTAACTTAGACAAATTATTAGTCAGTTTAGAGACCATGCTCTCTCATTTAGTTGCAGAACTGTAAGCAGATCTAACAAGGCTACTCAAAGCTTTTAATGAATGTCGTAGGTACAAATCATATTGCACCAATTTAGCTATTCATATTATGGATATAGGAATATCCCCTTCCATAAAACAGCAAGCATCTTTATCGTCTAGGTCTTGAAAAACAAGTCAATGTGAAAACAGAAATCGAACACATTTTGGAAAGCCACATGACAATGTTAAGTTATGCTATTTAGGCAAAAAAAATACTTTGGGCACTTTCCAGAGAATAGAGAACTAAGTAGTGGTGTTCCCAACTGTGTAGCTGTACTGGGAACACGTGGATCAGGTGGAACCCTTTTTTAAAAATTACAATTATCAATTGGTAACAGGTAAATCTTGCCAAAAGCGAGTTTGCAAAAGCACAGGTAACCTACCTAAGGCATATAATGGATCAGGAACATGTGCCATGAAGAGCAGCATGATTACAAGTATTGATGTAGTTCCCTGCCCCAAGACCAAACTAGAAATCCTGATTTTTTGGGGGGGATGTGGGGTTTCTACCTCAAGTTTGTATCAAACTACATTACAGTTGACTTGTTACAATAGAAAACCACAGCAATTAGTCACAGGAATGCCAGGAATCTTTTGAGAAATTGCAACCCATTTTAATCAACAATGCAGTGCTGGCTGCCACAATTTCACTAAGTCCTTCAAGGTAACAATTGATGCAGGTGATCTGAAAATAGATATTTCTGGTTCAAGAAGATCGAGAGGCTCGTGGGATATTTCTCTAAAATGTTAAATCAACATCATACTCCACTGTGGAGAAGGAAACCCTGGACCATTACTACATTTTTTTTAATAGTAAAAAGAATAGATAGTTACACAATCCAAACTGCTAGTCAATAATCTATTGAACTTCAAATGAGTGTTACTTCGTAATGAGCCATTAATTACTTGTTGACTAAAGAAACTTGGCTGACTTTTTATTAATACTGAACCTGACAAAACTTGAGACTTGTGTAACTTGTTATACCACTAACCTGGTTGAATCATCATTTATAGAACCACAGAATCAGAGTCATACAACATAGAAAGAGACTCTTCAGTCCATCCAATCCATGCCGACCATAATCCCAAACTAAACTAGCCCACCTGCCTATGCTTGCCCCATATCCCTTCAAACATTTCTTATTCATTTTTATAAAAATGGAGGAGTGGGGCTAGAAAAGGAAACAATGTGTCCTCCAATCTCAGTTGCAACAGAATCCTGAAAAAGCAAATAAAATTCATAGTGTGCAATGCAATTTGACTACAACATGCAGTCAGCTTTCTCCTCAGAACGTTTCCCTTTAAATACACTGCAGTGAGTTTATTTTTCAGTTAGTTCCCCAACATGCTGACATTTTTGTGTATGCCACCATGTTCTTATGATTTAAAACATTAAGGGTTTAGTCAGTTATTATTGTCTATTGGCAGGCAAAAGAACCATGCTACTATGAACAAATAGTGAAGTGAAGCTGCATACTGACGGATAAGATAATTTTCTATTTTTCTTTGAAAACATTATATATTTGGCAAACATAAAGGTCCATTATGAATGGAATTACATAAATACAAGTAGATGGGCCAACAACTGAAATACCTTTCACAATCTACTGGTCCTTACTCCTAATCACTTAAACCATTCTTTTCATTTAATACACACACTTTCTTAGATGACTACAATGTACTTGAATTCTGACTAAAATTATGAAGTCCACCATGCTATAGATTTGGGGAACAGGGAAACAGATGAGTATAAACTGATTGCCAAAAAATGAAAAACAAGGAATTACTTGGAAGCTTTGTGAAATAAATAAATATTTAAATAACCAGCTCTTAACCATAAATTTTACATTAAAAATCACATAAGGCATACTATTATAAATAAAAAAAATGAAAATAAAACCTAATACTAAGTTGGAAATTTGAAATAAAAACAAATTATTGAAAAGCATAGCAATAAAAAAAACTTGAAATATTAGCCCTGTTTCTTGCTTTACGTATGCTGTGTCACCTGCTGAGCATGCTCTAGCATTTCCCATTTTAATTTTAAAGTTGAATGTTTACGGAATACTTCAATTCTATTGAAGAATTCTCAAAATTAGAGCAGAGGATATATTTATTAGCAAGATTACTGACCTAATGAAAAGCTTACTGTAAAATTAACTTGCTAGTTTCTGTTATAATGTTTGAACACAAAGCAAATAATTTGTGGAGAAGTCCTCAATTTATGCTTACGCCGTTTAAACTGATTTTTAATACCACTTGAAATTTAAAATCACAGAATTAATACACCTAATGCTACACAATAACTCCAATTTGCTCCAATCTCATCAAACCATTTCAGCCTTTGTCAAATTCAATTTCTTTCCTACAGTAGCTTCAGAGATTGTTACATTAGTTGTCCTGTTATTGCAATTGGAAATGGAGATGTTGTTTTTCCAACTTGCGCTGAGCCACAGTGGAGCACTGCAGCAGGTCAGAGATGGAAATTTTGACCAGGGAGCACGGTAGTTTGATGAAATGGCAGGCAACTGGAAACTGTTGAATCCTCTCACCATGAAGGCCAACAGACCATTTGACTTCTTCACTGCCCGCTGCATCTATGTGATTACTTTCAGTGACTGGTGTACCTCCTGCTTTCCCAATCTATCTAACTCAAATACTAATGTCTGTTTGTGCTACTAAATGGACAACTCACATTTATCAACATTTTACTACATCAGCAATAGATTTGTCTACTTACTTAACTTGTCCATATGACACTGTACTTTCTCTGCATCCTCCTTACAGTGTACTCTCCCACCCAGCTGTGTGTCATCTGCAAACTTACAAATATGACATGTGGTTTTCTCATCTAAATCTATGAACATATGTTGTGAATAGTTGGGGTGCAGGCACTAATCCCTGCTGTATGCCACTAGTCACTGCCTGTAACTTGGAAAAAGACCCATTTCTTCTACTCTGTTCCCTGTCTGCCAATCAGTTCTCAATCCATTTCAGTACACAATCTTCAATACCATGTGCTTTAATTTGACATTGTGGGACCTTATTAAAAGTGTTCTAAAAATTCAAGTAAATCACATCCGCTGACTCTCCCTTTTCCACTCTAGTAGTTATATCCTTAAATATTTCCAGCAGATTTTTCCAGCACAACTTCCCCTTTATAATTCCATGCTGACTATCCAATTTTGTCACTATCTTGCAAATGCTCTATCATATCATTTATAATAGACTTATGGATAACAATGCACCTGGCGATTTGATAGAGTTGACTGTATTAAAATACATACTGAATTTTTGCAAGCATTCTTATGCTGTACTTCTAAAGATGTTATATCCAGAGGATATAATAACGCATCAAGAATATCATCTATTATAGTTAGCAATGTTACAACTACAATTTTATGGTGTAATGTGATACCATTTATCATTGATCTGGAAGTAATTTTAAGATATTAAGGAGAATAAGTGAATGCAGGGTATTCAGATGTAGTGCAGAGGTATACAGGATGGTACTGTAAAATTTAGTGTAATAAACCCAAGAAATTTATTATTGAAAAACTGTTTTGTTTACCAATATTTAAATCAGTGTTTCTATTAATTGGTTCAACCTGTCATTTCAGAAAAAAATGTACTGCTGTTTTTCTGACAGTATTAGGAAAATTTCTGTGAAATAATGAGAAAATATGTTTGCTTGTTCAGAGAAATGACCCTTTAAACCGATACTGGAGTCTAGCTGAAAAACTAGTGATGTCATTGGCTGGAATTCATCTGCAGAAATAAAGAAGCAAGGCTGAAAATTTAAGGTCAGCATTTTTTGAAACCATTTACTTCTCACTACGAGCCTAACAAATTGTTGTTTTCCTAACATACAAATTATAATACTCTATTGGACATTGAGTTTCTCTTTCATAGACATCACACTTTGAAGTTTTTTATTGTATAGAGTTAATCACTTCCATCATCATACAGATTATAAATAAATAACTTTCATTAAACTACGTAGGTCAAATCTACAAATAGGAGATAAAGTTCAAGAAATGTCAAGAATTATAACTTTTAAACACAAATGTAGTCTTCCTATGGTCAAAAAAATATACGGTTCCATTCCACATATAATCGAAGTCAATACAGAACTAAAATATTAAATTATTTCTGGATTAACAATACTCTGCATATACTAAATCCAATGACTCAACATAGAACACCCGGACCTACCGTTAGTTTCATCTGCATTATATGCAACTTCTGATGGAACTTACCAGCCATTTATACAGCTTTTTAATTCCTCTGAGTCAAGTTTCTTTAGTAATGCTATTGTACTGGGGAGTGCAGACAATAATCAGCTCTTGGTGCAGAGAAACATGGTCTATTTTTACTTTCATGCACCACACTTCATAAACACAAGGCCAAAATAACTGAAAATTCTAATTCTGTCAGGTTACTGTTTGACTCTTTAACCTTCTCTGCAGTTGTTTTGTGGCATTGCTTTCTGTTTATAAGAAATGAGTTTGGCTACATACTGCAGGATAAGTCATATTGCTGTCATAGACTATAATTCATAAGGATTGATTTTTCCCTTTACAGCAAAGTCTATTTTGCTGCTCGTACCCTCAAACATAAAGTAGCAGATGTTTAAGGCAAAAGTCTAGTGTTACCAAAACAATGAAAAAGAACGTCAGGCAGAATGCAAAATGAGTCACCATTTACTTTTGTCCATTTTGTTCTATTGCAAAGACAAATCCCAATGTTTCTAAGTAAAAGATAGGATATAAAAATGAAAACTGTTTTTCTTGAATTAATTCTGCATTTAATTTATAGTAATTTAAAGAGAAACTCAGCAGGTTCCAGTGGCATTAGGTAGGAGGGCATGCATTTTATAATGACAAAAGGATTACATTACAAAACATACTCCTGAAGTGGTTTTGAATTTAATTTTAAAAGGTTAATTGCAATTAATAACTCCTTACCAAAGAATTTAAAGCTTGGAAATAGTGTAAATTACCTGCCCAGATCAAAAGAAAAACGGCCTAGCCCGTATTCACCAGCCGTCTCTGCTGACCCAATCTTTAGCACATTTTGCACTATCAGGAAACCCTGTCATCAGCAGTTCCTGGTTTTACATTCCTGTCTGAAAGTAGGTTGGAGTAGAATTTCTGCTTCTGATATCAGTACGTATCGGGAAATCACTCAGCTTTGTCTGTTATCTTGCATGCAAAGAGATAGAAAATCACATGGGCTACAATTCCCTGGTAGGAACTTCTAGCATATTTTATGATTGCAAAAGTCCAAGATCAACTCTTTAGTCAGATTAATGAGTCATTACTTTAATGAGTCATCAGCTTTCTACCTCAGTGTTGACATGTCGGTCTGACCCTGAACAGTACCTCTCCACCCCCAAGTGCCCATACCACTAACACCCAGGCTTCGTACCTTCACAGGTCATTACCCAAGCTGGGTAAATGAACCTACATCTGCCTCACATACCTTTCTCCCCCCCAGAGTGGGGGACTCAATTACGAGGGTTCATGAGTTCAAAGCGAGAGGGGAAAAGTTTAGGGGAGGTATGCGTGGAATGTTCTTCATGGAGAGAGTGGTGGGTGTCATGAATGCATTTCCAGCGGAGGTGGTAGAAGCAGGCATTGCAGCGTCATTGAAGATGTGTCTGGACAGACACATAAATGGGCAGGGAGCAAAGGTATACAGACCCTTAGAAATTAGGCTGAAAATGTGTTGCTGGAAAAGTGCAGGTGGTCAGGCAGCATCCAAGGAGCAGGAGAATCGATGTTTCAGGCATAAGCCCTTCTTCAGGAATCCTTGATTCCTGCTGCGCTTTTCCAGCAACACATTTTCAGCTCTGATCTCCAGCATCTGCAGTCCAGACTTTCTCCTCTTAGAAATTAGGTGACAGGTTTAGATAGAGGATCTGGATCGGTGCAGGCTTAGAGGGCTGGAGGGCCTGTTCCTGAGCTGTAATTTTCTTTATTCTTTGTTCACTAATCCCCACACCCACTTCTCCTTTTCTTATGTGAACTGGGATGAAGGGAAGAGTGTGGCCTACCTCTCAGGTGACTTGACCAACCAGCCTCAGCTGCCACCTACTCAGACCCTGAGTGTGGCAGACCTCCCTCTCGACCAGCCACCTACATAGAAAAAGGGCATATCGGCACCAATTCACTGTATAAAGCCACCCTGACTGGACACCTGCCCTTGGCCAATACCTGGGATGGTACTGGAGGCTGCCCTTGACTAACCACTCTGGATCCCCTGGACTGATAGGAGCCTCCTTAGAGTGGGGTGCAACCAATCCCTGAAGACTTTCAGGCTTTCTCGCTGCTTGACGTGTTTGCAAATTGAGTTTGACACAAATACTGCCACCACGTGACACAGGTAGTAGCATGACGTTGCTCGCTTATATATGAGATAATGGAGGTGCCCTCGACTCTGCACTACTGCATAGCATTATCGCATGCCTGATTGTGTAATAGCATAGACTGCCAGCCCAAGACACGGCAGGGCATGGTTTGCATTTTGGAGATACTGATGGGCACCAGGCAAGTGTGTGCCCAGACATCAAGGGAGCAGCTCTGATGGGCAGCATGATACAGCCTTTCCCTGTGCAACTACTGTACAGATGCAGCTTTATACTGCTAGTTGCCAATATGCCCTGCTTCACACATGCAATATTGAAGGGCCTAATGCTGTGCATTGCATATATGCCAAGGTGGCAACAATGGCTCCCTGAAAGAGGGTGCATGTGGATCACTGCTTTGCTTCTTGGTAGTGGGAAACATTGAGGTCATTTGGAGCAAACAGCAAGCTGAACCTGCCAAGTATCAATACTGATTTCCATGGTGAGTTTTCTGAATCACTACCTTATTTGGCACACTTAGTAACGCCACAACCTGTGTCGAGTCTGGCTGCTAACAAGTTTTTTTAAGAAGCAATAAAGAGTGTCAATTGGGAACTGACTGCTGCCAGGTGAGAACATTGCCATGCTGCTTGAGGAAAGGGATGGATGTTACGGCAAGATGATCTCAACATCGTTATGATCATCTTGTTCATTCTACTCTACTGCTCATTTTGACAGTGCTCCTATTTGACAGTTGCTTATAAATTTCCACAAATTGTCTTTTATGAAGTAATCACTTATAATTTTTAAGCTTTAATTTATAAATGCTCCCTTAGCATCTTAAATAATTAGTATTAACTGAAATTTGCTTTGCAATACCTAATGATAAATCAATTATTAAATAAACTTCTGTTCCCTTTCTGTATGATCAACAAAGAAATCAAATGAATATACTATGCTCTGTACAAATATTTGGCGTCTAGAACACACTGTCTGGGATAGTTATGGAGGCAAATATGAAAGAGGTGTTTAAGGGACTTTTAGATAAGCATACCAATATGCAAGGAATGCAGAGATATGGATTAAGGGTAAGCAGAACTGATTCATTTAATTTTGCGTAATGTTTGGCCCAACATTGTGCATAACAACAAAGTAGCAATTTCATTGAATAGACAATACAGAAAAAGTCCAAATAATCCAAGCAATTCACTGTTTGCTTCCCTGTCAGGGCTGATCTAGTCAACAACACCACTCCATTGATCAATTTGGAAGCATGGCCCTGATTGAAGGCCGACCATACCCCTGACTGATCTCTATGCAGCACCTTGACTGACTTATTGCTAATCCCTGTATTGGGTACACTGCAGGACTGACTGTGGCCCATTCCCTGTGCTGTATTGAGCTACTGCCCCTGAGCATGACTACCCCAAACAGGGTGACTGAATGTGGCCAAGGGTCCAGGCTGTGCATGGATGCTGTCCTTGGCAGACTAAACCAGGACTCCCTAACTGCCAACAGTGCCCATCGGCTACATTTCAGGCTACTCCCCCTCTGACTTTGAGAAATGGCCAATGGGTTGAAGCACATACATGTGTTTGTAACACAAGCTGTAGGTGAGAGATTGTATGCAAATGTGCCACTTAAATGTTCTGTGCATGTGATCAGTATCAGCACACCAAATACTGATTTTGGAAACCTGTTCAGCTGGTTAGAAATTAGAGGGAACAATGCTGATGACTGTTAACAGGCATGACCAGCGGACTGGCTGTGTGTCGATGCAAAGTAGCAAGGCGAGCCTTTAAGCTGTGCCAGAGGCAGCACTGCAATGCAAGGCAAAGCAGGCCATGGCAGTGATGCTGTGAGCATCCAGGTAGATGCCAAGTGAGCAAGCACTAAGGAGGAAAGTGAGCAGGCCTGAGATGCACCCTGGTCCAGTGAGCTTGGTGCTTGCACCTGCATGCAGAGTGCCCTGGCATCAGTATTGTAATAACAGTTGCCAGTGCACCACAAAGTACAGCACTACAGTGCAGAAGGATACCGCAAGTAGATCAGACATGTGCCATGATGATGCACCAAGGCAGACATGTGTCTGATGCAAGCATCCATGGATGTGGGGTGCATGATGCCACATTCCTTAAGCTTACCCTGAGATGTGCTGCCAGGTGGATGGCAGTCTGGAGGAGCAAGTGGTGAGTCACTCAGTACTCACTCTGACTTTCATATCAGGAATTCTCAGCATCCAGGTTGTAGTAGAATAAGAACCTGTGTACTAGAGGTGATATTTTGAGTTGATGAGACTGATGACAAACAATAGGCACCCACTATTGAGAATCGCATATCAAAGTTCAGAACAATATTGCAAAAAGCGATTTCATGTTCCTGACTTTGAGAAAGGTCTCACTGAACTTCTACGGTGATTGTCCCAGATTTCTCGTCACATTTTCTTGATTACCTATGTCATTCAGGGCACTATAAGATCCTGCATCTTGTTTACATTACGAATTCCCTAAACTCACTCACCGACTCGAACTTGCTATAGTTATGTTTTAAGAAATAATTATAAAACTATTGCTATGTGTTTTTATATAGCTAGTTTCTTTTCCTCATACTCTAATTTCATCCTCTTCATCAATTCTTCCAGTCCCACTTTGCCAGCTTTTAAAATCAGTTCAACGCCTGACCTATCATTAATCTTCAAAGAATTAGATGTGATTGCATTGAGATTGATATTAACTTTCATTTTCTTGTTTAACCACGGATAATGCATCTGTGATGAAATGGCAAGTAAATGAGGAAGGTGTTCAAAATTAAAGTGTTAAATTAACAATTTCCTTTTAAAAAAAAAATTAAAAGATAAAGGAGAGCAGCCAGGCCACCATTATGAGTTGGAGAGTTTGGGTGGGAGAGTAGAAAGAGTGCAGGGGCAATGAATTCTTGCGCAGGGCAACCTTTGGCTGCACCCACTGCCAGGGGAAAGACTTGCCAGGAATGCACGCAGTAGGTGTGACTTCTGTTACGTTTATCGATGCTAGCTGGAGGACTATAAATCAAGTTGGCTGCAGACGGGGAAAGATTTAATTCAGATATCTCTCTGACCTGCTACTGCCTGACCTCAACTCAGACTAATCCTAATGGAGTTATATAGTGCAGAAAAAGCCCTTTAGCAGATTGAGTCTGCACTGACATAATTACCACTGTTAATCCCAATTTCCTGCACTTTACCCCATGTTCTTGGTGTGTTATTATATTTCAAGCTCTCATTCAAATATAGTTTTAAATGTTGTAAGGTTTCTGGCCTCCATACCTTCCCAGGCAGTGCTTTCAACATTTCCAACACCCAACATGTTCTTTTTCTCAAATCCCCTCTGAATCTCCTGCCCTTATCCTAAAACAATGTCCCCCTTCTCAACCAAAGGAAACAGCTGCTCTCTATTCACCCTACTCATGCCCTTTAATCTTATACACATCAAACATGTTTCAGAACTTCTAACTTAGAAAATGTTTACACATTGCTGTCATTTGGTTTGGAGAGCAATTAAAAATCAAAAAGGAAGCTCCAAGAAAGGAGGCAGACTAAATGCAACCTCAGAAGAACATCAGAACAAGGAGCAGGGATAGGCTGTCCGGACCTTCGAGCCTACTCCGCCACTCACCGAGATCATGGCTAAACTTTTCGTGGACTCAGCTCCACTTACCCACGGTCTCACCGTATACCTTAATTCCTTTATTTTTTTTTAAAAGTATCTATCTTAGCTTTAAAAGTGATTACTGAAGTAATGCCAACTACTTCACTGGGCAAGGAATTCCATAGATTAACAACCCTCTGGGTGGAAAAATTAGTTTTCAGTTCAGCTCTCAACCTGCTTCCTCTAATCTTGAGGCCATGCCCTCTTGTCTTAGTCTCATCCAGCAGTGGAAACATCCTATCTATTTCTATTTTATCAAATCCCTTCATAATTTTATATGTTTCTATAAGGTCGCCCCTCATTTTTCTGAATTCCAATGAATATAATCCTAATGTACTCAGTCTCTCCCCTCAACTCCGGAATCAACCTAGTGAACCTCCTCTGCAACCCCTCCAGTGTACTGGCAAGTACACATCCTTTCTGAAGCAAGGAGACCAAATCTACAAACACTACTCCAGGTGTGGCCTCACCAGCACCTTGTACAGCTGTAACATTACCTCTCTGCATTTAAACTCAACCTTTAGCAATGAAGGACAAAATTCTATTTGCCTTCCTAATTACTTGTTGTACCTGCAGACCAACCTTCTGCGGTTCATGCACAAGAACAGCAAGGTCTCTCTGCAAATCAGCATGCTGGAACGTTTTACCATTCAAGTAATAATATATTTTGAAGTTACTCCTACCAGTATGGATGACTTCACATTTACTAACATTGTATTCCATCTGCCAGACATTTGCCCACTCACTCAATGTACCTATACTGCTCTGCAGAGTTTCATAGTCCTCTGCACACTTTGCTCTGCTGCTCTCTGCGTCATCGGCAAATTTTGACACTGTACACGTGGTCCACAACTCCAAATCATCTAAATAAATTGTAAATAATTGTGGTCCCAACACCGATCCCTGAGGCCACTAGTCACTGATTGCCAGTCAGAATAGCAGCCGTTTATCCACACTCTTTGCTTCCTGTCAGTCAACCAATCCTCTATTTACACTAATACTCTACCCCTAAAATTGTGCATCCTTATCTTATGCAGCAGCATGTGCGGCACCTTGTCAAAGGCCTTTTGGAAATCTAGGTACACCACATCCAGTGCGTCCCCGTTGTTCACCTTGCTTGAATGTCTTCATAGAATTCCAAATGATTTGTGAAGCATGACCTGCCCTTCATGAACCCATGCTGTGTCTGTACGATGGGAAAATTTATTTCAAGATGCCCTGCTATTTCTTCCTTGATAATAGACTCAAGCATCTTCCCTAGTACAGAGGTTAAGCTCACTAGTCTATAATTCCCCATCTTTTGTCTACTTCTCTTTTTAAACAGTGACATCACATTTGCTATTTTCCAATCTGCTGGGACTGCCCCAAAGTCCAGCTAATTTTATAGAATTACCTGCTATTTCTCCTGCCATCTCTTTTAGTACCCTGGAATGCATTCCATCAGGGCCAGGAGACTTATCTATCCTTAGCTCCATTACCTTACCCAACATGAACTCTTCCATCGTAAAAATTGTTTCCAGGTCCTCATCTACCTTAGTCTCTTCATCACTTACCAGTGTGTTAATAGTATCCTACACTATGAAGACCGATGCCAAGTATCTGTTCAACGCCTCACCAATTTTATCATATCCCATAACTAACTGCCCCTTCTCATCCTCTAAAGGACCAACATTTATTTTAGCCACTCTTCTTCATTTTATATATTTAAAGAAAATTTTGCTATCTGTCTTTATATTCTGTACTAGTTTTTTTTCCTCATACTTTTCTTTATAGCTCTTCTTGTGGCTTTCGGTTGACCTTTAAAGTTTTCCCAATCTTCTAGATTCCTGCTGTTTTTGGCCACTTTGTATGCGTTCTCTTTTTCTTTGATAGCCTGCCTATTTCCTTAGACACCAATGGCAGATTACCCCTCCTCTTACAGTCCTTCTTTGTCACTGGAATATACTTTTGTTGAGCACTTTGAAAAATTTATTTGAAGGACCTTCACTGCTCATCAACTGTTGCACCATAAAGTCTGTTTCCAGTCTACTTTAGCCAGGTCTTCCCTCATTCTATCATAGTCCCCCTTATTCAAGCACAGGACCCTGGTATTGGATTTTATCTTCACACTATCCAGCTGTGTTTTAAATTCAATCATACTGTGATCACTCCTTCCAAGAGAATCCTTAACTATGAAGTCACTAATTATTCCTGTCTCATTACACAGGACCAGATCTAGGATAACTTGTTCCCATGCCGGTTCCACTACATACTGTTCAAGAAAACTCTCACAGCTAACTCAATGAACTCTTTTTCAAGGCTACCCTGACTGACCTGTTTCAACCAATCTACATGCAGATTAAAATCCCCCATGATAACAGCCGAAACATTTTTGCAGTCATTAGTTACTGCCTTGATTACTGCCCGCCACAATGTGATGTTATTATTTGGCATCCTATAGACTATGCCTGTCAGTCAGTGACGACTGCTTGGAATTCCTAATTTCTACCCAAATGGATTCAACCTCATGCTCCAAAGAACCTATATCATCTCTCAGCACCGCTACAATGTCATCCTTGAATATCCAAAGTACACCACCGCCCCTACATTGCTGTCTGTCCTTCCGATATTTAATTCCCAGTCATGGCCATTCTGCAACACTGTCTCCGTAATGGCTCTCAAATCATATTCATTCATGACGATCTGTGCCGTTAATGCATCAACCTTATTACAAATGCTACGAGCATTCAGGTAAAGTGCCTTTATGCTAGCTTTCTTACCGTCATGATTCACACTCTCTCTAATATCTCCTGAGTTATCCTTCATTTTGTTCCTTTCACAGTCTGCCTTGAACTTCAACCCTAATGCATACATGCTAATCTGCTGCTTAAGTTGCTTTCCCTTTCCTTTCTCCCCGACTCAAGTTTAAAGTCCTAGTGAACATACTATTTTTCCTTTTCGCTAGAACACTGGTTCCAGATCGATTCAGATGGACACCATCCCATTGGTGGTACAGATCCCCCTGGTTCCAAAACTGATGCAAAAGCCCCATGAAATGCGAATCCCTCTTTCCCACACTATTCCCTGAGCCATGTGTTTACTTCCCTAATTTTCTTGTCCTTAAGCCAATTTGCACATTATATTTGGGTAGTAATCCGGAGATTATGACTCTTGACAACCTGTTCCTTAATTGTGTTCCTCGATAATCCCCAAACAGGTCCCCATCCTACACCTGCCTATGTTGTTAGTCCCAGTGTGGAACACAACAACTGGATCCTCCCCCTCCCGCTCCAGTATCCTTTCAAGCCGGTCAGAAAACATCTGCTGTTTTCCTCAACTGCCTGCTGATTTTCCATTACAGATTTATGATGTGATACAGATGGATTGTTGTAGAATTCAAGTCACCAAATATGGGAACATGGGATTTGGAACCTATATCTGATGTGATTTCCAGACCATGAAATAAGACAAGTTACTTATGAACAACAGCAACGAAACCTATTCCAACTTTATAGGTCACTAGATGTTACTCACTGCAGAATATAAGGCATCTGGGTTATCTTTGATAGTGGCATACACATGTAAACAAAATGTTAAATACACGACTATGACATTGTGATAGCAATTCATTTCTTACAGTATTTTGATCTTTTGAGACCAGTAACCCATTTAATTTTGAAACAAAAAGGTGAAGTCCAAAAATCACAGCTATTTACTGAAAGAATGAAGCAACTAGAGTCCACGGTGTAAAACAAAAGAAACGTCATATAAGAATCAAAAATAAACATTAAACATCTTGAGTAGTCATATACGAGACACATCAAGGATCAACAACCAATAAACATGAATTGACAGGCAAAATACAGTGAGTTATGAAGTATAAATTACATATTAAATGGCAGATACAGTCACATCATATGAACTGGCTTTGCAGTTCATATGTAATCAGTCTTATCCATGATGTCATCCAAACTTTTGCCATTCTCATGAAGAATTTAATCTCCTCTTCTTTAAGATTCTAGCTAGATCTCCAGCTGACAGCAGTATACAATGAACAAAAAATAACACACATCTGCAGAACATCCCCAACCTTATTTATGATGGTCCAGATGGTGTAGATCCATCAACATTATCTTCAATTAACAAAAACCTCCTCAGCAGCTGTTTAATTGCCTGCCCATAGCTTCTCAATGCAACCTCTGTATTCTTCAGCCTGTCTGTCCTACACCAGTGTCACCATTTAGGGTCTCACACATGCACTATATAGTTTCAATCAGTTTTAGTCTCCCCAAAAATGTTGGTTTCCAATCTCAGTTTCAGTAAAAGTTCCCTTCGAATCTGAGATTGCCAAATTAGGCTCGGTCCCAAAAATATAAACTTTGAAACTACAGATCGCATTACAACATGGATATATGTACTTGATAGACTGTGTATTCTTCATATTGTCGAAGTCCAGCCATAGAAATATCAAAATAGATATCAGCTTCCAGTTCAAGCAATAAGCAAAATCTAAAATGGTAGTTCTGCTCAGGGTATGAAGATACATGGAAAGCATAGAACCCAAAACATCTAATCATCTTGCATGCTTTACTATTTTAAAGAAAGCACAACTTGCAGTCTATGGATTTTATAGTCTTGTATAAGACAGCCTCCCTATGTTAACTCCAGAAGTAGTGTAATTTACAAGTAATATTCAAGAACAGCTGACAATTAATTTTGTTCGGAGTCCACAACACATATACAATCTAAGCAAACAATTTACTGTATTCTAATCGCTCATCTCATTTGAAGTCTATTAAATGCACGCACATAGACCATAAGGTATCTTTGGAGTAGTAACTGTTGACAGCAGCTAATGGTGTCAGGAAATTTGCTGTCAAGGTATGTCAAAGAGTCATACAGCACAGAAACAGACCCTTCGGTCCAACCAGTCTATGCCGACCATAATCCCAAACTGAACTAGTCCCATCTGCCTGTGTTTGGCCCACACTCCTCCCAACATTTCTTATTCATGTATTTATCTAAATGTCTTTTAAATGTTGTAACTGTACCCACATCCCACCACTTCCTTTGGAGGTTCATTCACACACAAACTACTGTGTTAAAAGAAAATTGCCCCATATGTCTTCTTTTTAAGTCTTCTCCTTTCACTTTAAACATATGCCCCTTAGTCTTGATGTCCCCCATTCTAGTGTAAAGGCACCTGTAATTCACCTTGTCTATACCCCTCATGATTTTATAAACCTCTATAAAGCCACCCCTCAACCTCCTATGCTCCAGTGAAAAAAAGCCTCTCTCAAATCATCTTTGGATATTCAGTGTAGCTCATCTGCAACCACTCTGATATCCATTAATCAATTACACCAATATCGACCCCTCTTTTTGCTGCCTCTATTTTGCCCTCACAAATTATTTCTGTGGCTTTTGAGCTCTGATCAAATTACCAAAATAGTTTCTTTACTGGATGTTGTTTTTTCAGAATAATTTTTGCTTTTCACTTATCTTATGGACTGAGTATGAAATTTTAAGAATATGTCGCCCCAGTCACATTTCAAAGACCTCCATCTTCTTCCTTATTTCTTTACTTATTTCTAGAGAATAGAACATAAAATAATTTCCTTGTTCCAGGCAAAGTTTCCTGTTGTTAACCTTCATGAAATTCCTTCTGGCTTTCTCAATCCTTCTGACTTGTACCATGTCTACAATCTACTATCTTTTAACAATGATAGATAGAGGTACAGCAGGTTACAATGTACAACATATGTGACGGTTATTGATGAAAAATAATTTCAAAAATGAGCTTTAAATTTCCAAAAATTATTGGAAAAAAGCAGGGTCAATAATTATACTCAAAATGCTAGTAAAATCATTATGATATTGGTTGCTGGGATTTTCATTAATAATTTCATTATACATTCTGCAGAAATCAACTTCCAAGAGAACATGGGTCAACAGAAACCATTACATTATAAACCTCCATCCAGAGAACTGGGCAAATGAACATTTGCTAACCTTTGATTCACTATTAGTTCACTATTGCACAAAAATGCATTTACCAATATTCATATTGCCCTAAAGTATATTAATTTATTACCATGGCAGAGAGCTTTCACAAAAATAACAACAGGAATAATCCTGAACATCTCAGACATGTTGACAGCCTGATAGAATAAAGCTGTGTTTCATTGGTCAATAGCAATTTAAGAGATTATATTATTCTGTTCAATGCAAAAGGGTATGTTTGATATCAAAGCAAACAAGTGCTTTCCTTTGAATACATTTTGCTTTAAAGCGAATAAGACTGTTCCTTTAAAATCTGTACAGTAGTTTGCAATTTAGGCTACTGTCAGCAGCATGCTGATCTGCCATGGCTTTCTGTGAGTTTACCACTGCCTCAGCTTCTCTTGCCCCTTTGTGTGGGTGGTGAAATTCTCTCCACTTGTGTTTATCTTGAAAATAGTCTTTCATTTTCCAAAAGTCAACACAAATTGCAAATAGTGATTTCAACAAACACACAGAGTCATAGAGATGTACAGCATGAAAACAGACCCTTCGGTCCAACTCATGTGCTCACCAGATATCCTAACTTAATCTAGTCCCATTTGTCAGCATTTGGCCCATAACCCCCAAAAGCCTTCCTATTCATATATTCATTCAACCAGATGCCTCTTAAATGTTGTCATTGTACCCACCTTCACCACTTCCTCTGATTATTTAATGACTACATCTGTTGAGTTATACATGCTGAGTTGGGAACCTTATCTGCCCCTTAACAAAACTAACATTAAAATCTTTCCTTATGGCTGCTGCAAGACAGCACCAATGTAAACATTATAGTGTAACTCTTAAGATCAGAACTAATCTAATCCTGGAGTGAAGGTGAGTGTGTTCCTGAGCACTGTACTACAGCTTTCCTCCTTCCTGAGTCAGGTTAGGTTGTGATTCTGAATTTTCAATGCAGCTTCTGAACTGAACCTCTGTTACACAGCACGGTGGCTCAGTGGTTAGCACTGCTACCTCACAGCACCAGGGACCCAGGTTCAATTAGAGTCTCCACACTGCCTGTATCAAGTTTGCACATTCTCCTCGTGTCTGCATGTCCTTCGACAAACCAAAGATGTGCAGGTTAGGAGTATTGGCCATGCTAAATTGCCCATAGTGATCAGGGCTCTGTAGGTTAGGTCCATTAGTCAGGGGTAAATATAGGGTAAGGGAATGGGTCTGGGTGGATTACTCTTCAGAGAGTTGGTGTAGACTTGTTGAGCCAAAGGGTCTGTTTTCCCACAGTAGGGATTCTATGTTCGTGTAAATGAGGTTTTATTTACAGTAAATGTCTCTTCAAAATGCAATTTTCCACATTTTTTAAAATCTGTGTTTTTAAATTTTAAGCCATGCTCAAAATATGGCAAAAAAGGTATACTTGTAGGCAAGAAACAAAAACAATTTTTTAAGATACATAAGATATTTGTATTTACATAGAATTGTAAATTATAAAAATAAACCTAATGATAGGATAGGTCGTCATATAATTGTAAGTCTTTCAGTTACTGTGTTCTATTTTATATTTTGTTGTTCACATTTCTTGCAAAATTATCTGGTTCAAAGTGAAAACTTTGCTTCGGTTTTCTCCGTGAATGGAAAGGTGTAAGAAAATGAACAAGAAACCTCGGAGAAGAGTAAAATAATCTTTTAGCAAAATTGCTTTGCACCTGGGTGAAAAAGACTTACCTTGCTCTCTGTTTCAGCTACTACTGATCTTTGTTCTTGCTTCTGTTTGACAATGTTCTCCGATAAACACTGGCACACTTTTCTCTTTTGCTCGGTTGAGTAGGCCTCCAAACCCAAAATGCTTGGTGATTTCTGATAAAAACAATAAACATTTTGTCAACACGAGTACTTGTAGCAATGTTAAATTCTGATTTAGAGCAAGATCATGTACACATTATATTTAAATGAGCATTTAACTGTGAAAAGAAGCCTTCCTGATTTCCCCCCACCACATTGAGACTAGAGAAGCCTTTGGGTTTTTGATATATTTCCCATATCTCCCTTCCTCTGCCATTCTGCTGTAACAACTTATACCTCCTGTAGATTCATCTTCTGTGTCTTAACACCTTCTTTTACCTTGCAATATCATTTTCGCAAACACTCTTGACTTCTACTCTACAAGTCTTTCCTTGACCCTCTTTGAGCCAGCTTTGCGCTTCCTTTAAAGCTCTCAATTTTCTGGTTCTGATGAGAAGTCACTGTTTTTCTCCTTGCACCTGCTGTGCAAAATTACCCAAACTTACTGTTTCTAATTTTAAATTCCCAGAATAAGCCACATTTTATATTCATTTTGATTTTTATAAGACATCATTTAATATGTCTCTGTTAGATTTCAAGGTCTCCTCTGTTCATACTTCCTGCTGATCAAGTGGTTGGGATATCTGGTGGGCATGGACGGGTTGGATCAAAGGGTCTGTTTCCATGCTGTACATCTCTATGACTATGACTCTATGGCTGCTGAGTACTCACTACTGGCATTATTTGTATTATTGCCAGAATATTGTCAGGACCCATAGGCCTTAGTCAGGGCCTCCGACCATTTATTGATATTAGAAGAAGTGAATCAAATTGACAAAAGCTTGGCATCTGTGATGCTTAGGATTTCTGGAGGAGGCTGAGACAGATCATCCATTCAGCACTTCTGGCTGAAGATTGTTGCAAATGCTTCAGCTTTATCTTTTGCACCAATGATGCAGGCACTCCCATAATTAAGGATGGGAATATTTGTAGAACTCCTCATTCAATGAATTCTTTAATTTTCCACTATCTTTCACAACTGGATGAGAGAGGATTGCATAGCTTACATCTGATCAGTCGGATTGTGGGATCGCTCTCCGTTGTCTATCACTTGCTGCTTATGCTGTTTGGCCACAAGAAGTCCTGTTTTGTAGTTTTACCAAATTGATACTTTTTTTAAGCTAGCTGCACCTGGTGCTGTTCTTAGCATGTCCTCCTACACTCTTCATTGAACTAGTGCTGATCCCTTGGCTTTATGGCAATGGCAGAGTGAGGGACATTCCAGGCTTTGAAGATGCAGATTGTGCTGGAGTATGATTCTGCTGCTTCTGATGGCCCACAGTGCCCCACGGATGCCAAGTCATGAGTTGATAGATCTGACTGAAGGCTGTTCAGACTCCAAGTTGGCTGTGTGTTAGACTCTCGCTTATATCTGTTTAGATTTAGTCCATACAGTCCCATTTAACACAGAGATAATGTCACAAAATATAATGTAAGGTATTCTTAATATGAAGATGGGTCTTGGTCTCCACAAAGACTGTGCGGTGGTTACTCTTACCAATAGTATAATGGACAGATATATCTGAGGTAGCAGATTCGTGAGAATGAAGTATGTTTTCCCTCACCATCTGCCGCAGACTCAATCTGTAGCTATGTCCTATAGGGCTCAACCAGCTCAATCAATAGTGTTGCTGATGAACCACTCTTTGTCTTGGACATTGAAATCCCTCACCCGGAGTATATTCTACATCCTTGCCACCCTCTGTGCTTCCTCTAAGCTTTGTTCAACTCCACTGAGGAGCACTAACTCATTAGCCTAGGGAAGACAGCATATGTTAACCTGCAGGAGGTTTCATGCCATGTTTGATCTGATGCCATGGCCATGAGATTTTATGGTTTCCATGATCAATGTTGAGGACTTCCAGGGCAACCCCTTCCCAAATGGGTATCACTGTGCTGCCACCTCTGGTGGCCCTGCAGGTGGACAGGACATATCCATGGAATGTGACTGGTGGTATGTGGAACATCATCTGTAAAGGATGATTCTGCAAGTGTGACTATGTCCGGTTGTTGCTTCCTTAGTCTGTGAGGCAGCTTTCCCAATTTTGGCATCTGCCCTTAGATGTTAGTAAGGAGGACGTTGCAGAGTTTACCAGTCTATTTTTGCCATTATTGTTTCTGGTCCACAGATTGTTGCCAAGTAGTCTGTCCATTTTCATTTTCTTTTCCTTTCTAGCAGATGATACAATCCTATAACTTGCTACATCATTTAAGAGGGCAGTCAATATTGCTCTAGGTCTGCAATCACATGTAGACAAGACCAGACTGCAGAGTTCCTTCCTAAAGGACAGCAATGAATCAGATTAACTTTTATGACAAACAACAATAATTCCAGGGTTATAATTCGACTCTTATTAAGTATCATTAGAATTGCATTAGAAATCAAATTCTACCATCTGCCATGACAGTACTTAAACCCGGGTCCTCAGAACATTACCAAGGTCACCGAATTAATATTCTAGTGAATAATACTGTTTGGCCATTTGCTCCCTATCAAATAATGAGTCTCATTAACCACAGCTTAAGCCCAGGAGAGAGAATATAGTTCGGCATCACTAAAAAAAAGCATTAATTGTCACTGGGTTGCCAGCCTTCTCCTTCATCCTGGAACAGAGGAAGGATGCCAAGTTTCTAAGAATGATTGTGCTTTGGCAGTTACCTGAAAACTTGATTTAATGGACAAATTTCTTATGTTGCTAGTCACATATTATTTGGAAAATAAGGTTATGGAACTGCTTTGACATAGAAAGTTCTCAGAATTCTAATTATCTATACGCATGAGGTACGGTTTCAGTGAAATGTCCTTAAAGAAGTGTAACCTTCTCAGTAATGCTTTTCTATTCATTTTAGTAAGCAAGAGAGATATAGTTTACAGACTCTGGCAGAAGGACACCTGTTTGTTGGTTGTCTTCTCCATTGGTACACAGTCTTATTTTCTATACCTCTCAATTCTTTTTAATCCTGGTCCTGTGATGAACGCCAGATTTTGGAATGCTCATAGCAAAAGTTACCATTATGGCACAATGAAGAAATGGGTGAGCAAGAAACTTAACTGAAACCTTTGTAATGCAGCTTATATAATCCTTTCTTACTACAAGTGCAAAAAAACCTGAATTGCTCCATCCAAATATCAGACAAAATACTTGCACACAAGCAGCTTGTGAAATCGACTTCTATTGGTTTCTGCAATTTTTTTTGGAAACCAGTGTCTGATTTATCTAGATGTAAATCAATTTACATGAAGTTTGCAGAAATGACAGCTTGTCATAGAAGGCATTATCCTATTGTATATAATTCTTATTGTTGGGACAGGTTTTTCTTTCACTTGACATCATTTGTTATCACTTTTGCAGTCTTCACAAACGCAACAGGAGTAGCAGAACTCTCTAATGTCCTTCTCCAAATTTAATTGCTCCATCACAAAACTCTTTACCTTTAAAGCTTTTCAACAAATGAACACTCAGAGCAGGAAAATTAATGTAACAAATTCCTTGCAAATTACATGGAGCTTATAAACTAGAGCTGCAGGAGTTCAGAAGCTACAACCAAGGAGAAAAAACTCGAGGGGGCAATTGTAATGAATATTGTGTCAATTGTATTACTTAATAGTGAATATTTTATTTCATAAATATTTTTCCTCATGCATTAACACATTTGAAAACATCAAAATAGTAGGACTTAACATGAGGGTGTACAGGTCCAAGCATACAACTATTTAGTGGTGAATTCACCAGCCTGCAGAAAGCATGTTTAAAGTGATTGATGTCTGTGTGTGTGTTGAAGTGTTAGATTTGTTTGTTGCTAACTTCTACTTCTAACTTGTCATGTGCCTATTTAACTACTGCCATGACTGGGAAATCAATGTTTTTCCCATTTTTGAGTTTACTCATAATTAAGTACTGAAGGTTATTGAGAATATGGCTGAATTCTTCTAATTTTACAGGGGTAAGTGTAGGGGAATGGGTCTGGGTGGGTGCGCTTCGGCAGGTCAGTGTGGACTTGTTGGGCCGAAGGGTCTGTTTCCACACTAAGTAATGTAAAAAAACTTTGCATCTGTGTGTCCAAATATTCCACATATCAAAACAAATACACAAAGCATTGTTACTAATTGACTGTGGTACCAAAGGAGGTTATTGAGACTAATAATCAAAAGTAGCTCTTTAAAAAATATTTTGAGCCCTGTGTCAAGATCAGCATCAAGAAAAAATTGAAGTAACCAGCCAATTCCAGCAAGGATCTATATCAAGCCCTAGATTTCAATCTAAAGCCCGAATTACAATGAACTGCATGCAAGAATTTCTGAAGCAAGCATAACCTTCAACAGACTTTGAACATTAGTTTGGGAACAAACCGGAGAAGGTCTTGTCTTCCAAACTAAAGTTTATGCATACCAAAAATGAACAGTGCACCAGCGTCATGCCAAGAAGGTCAACCACTACCTTTTGAAGCTTCTGAAGTCCTCGTGGCCAGACAAAATGTCAACTATCCAACTCAGCTGTGTGCAAAGCAACCACACCACGTAAACAATCACGACAAAATTGGGCTGGTCATTTAGCCGAAGTACCTGACAATTATTCTATGCAGAATTTGAGTCCAGGGTGTGTTCTCAGTGGTCACAGAAAAGCACTACAAGGACACTCTAAAGGCTTTCTTTCAAAGTTTTGATATTGTTTTAACTTGCTCAGTTTTGTTATACCTGGAGCACTCAAATAAACAGGCAATGAGGCTTCCTCTGTAAGCAAGCTCATACCAGAGGCAAAGAATACACAGAGAGGAATTCACAAGCCAGGAACTGGGCCAAAACGCAATCGTCTGGTATTCTGTCATTTATAATTCTAAGTAAAATTAGCCTTATCATTCATCTATATACCCAACACTACACACCCCAGGTGATAAACACAGTCATCTTTGCCTTGATGTAGGGATAAAACACCAAGTGAAGAAAATCAACCTTGCCAGTATACATTCAGTATTAGTCAAGTCTGAAAACAATAATACACATTTATACTGCTACCTATTTATCTAGAATGAAGTTTGAACAGCTTTGATGCAATTGATAATAGCTGACATTTTCATGATACGAGGTTCTATAGCTATGGAACACAATATTAGCTTGCTAATATTACACATCAAGATTGGGCAAATTATGGCTTGAAACAGATCGTCTTTTGTATTTTACTTTATTTTTAATTGTGGAGTGAATTGGAGAAAGGACTGCTTGACAATAAAGGACTAAGGAAGGAATTGCTGTACTTTTAAAAAGCAAATACGTGAAACTCATGACAAAACATGTTTTCACTGCTGTTTTATTCAAGTAGTAGAGTAAGCTGTCTGTAGACAGACCAGCAGCAGAGTAATTATAAAGAGAGAGATTTGGCCAGCAACAGGTTGCTGATTGGTTTGTAGCTTTGTGATCTGGTGGCAAATGACACCTATCTGATTGGATTATGGGCAGCTGAACAGCTTGTGGGTGTGAATGATACTGACAGAATCTTTCAGACACTGAAGGGTCAGATGATGGTGTGTCTCTTTATTCAGTAAAAAAAATCTAAACCCTGAAGAAAGTCAGTTTATTTTCTCCCACCGGTGCTTTCAACCAATAATCCATGAACTGGTTGCTCTGCACCGCCTGTGGAAAAAAGTGAAAGATAGATCAAAGACCTGAAGCACTTAGGATACAAAAGGTACACTTTACCAAATTCTGAGGGTTGGTACTACTGAAGTTCTTCCATAATATTTATTTTCCATCCACCCATAGCACCATTTTTTTTCTGACTTTGTATGCCTAGGTGTGTTTACTAGAGTCTACAATTACCATTCGACTGACTGGATGTTTTGAATATTTTCATCTGCTTAGAGAATGTCAAAATAGATTTGTAAAGTAGAAACTGAAAGTGTTTGGCAGGTCTCATAGCATCTGTGGAGGGAAAAACAGTGTTAACATTTTGAGTCTAGTATGGCTTCTTCAGAACGGATTTGTAAAGGACAGTCATTCCTTATGAAAACTGACTGAAATTTTTTGAAAATATAACTAAACTTGTGGATAGTGAATATTATTATTACAGATTTTCAAAAGGCATTTGATGGAAGTAATACAAAATAGAATGCTAGCTAAAATCAAGGCTCACTGAAATGCGTATTATTTAAGGAGCTAGTCAGGAGATTGAATGAGTAGCAGAAAACAGAGCAAAGATACTGGCAAGGTCACTTAATGGGCAGGATATTAGAATCATAGAGTCATCGAGATGTACAGCACAGAAATAGACCTTTCGGTCTAACTTGTCCATGCTGACCAGATATCCCAAACCAATCTAGTCCCACCTGCCAGCACCCGGCCCATATCCCTCCAAACCCTTCCTATTCATATACCCATCCAGATGCCTTTTAAAATGTTGCAATTATACTAGCCTCCACCACTTTCTCTGGCAGCTCATTCCATACATGCACCACTCACTGCATGAAAACATTGTCCCTTAGGTCTCTTTTATATCTTTCCCCTCTCACCCTAAACCTATGCCCTCTAGTTCTGGACTCCCCACCCCAGGGAAAAAGACTGTCAAATTATCCTATCCATGCTCAAGATTTATAAACTCCTATAAGGTCACCCCTCAGCCTCCGACACTCCAGGGAAAACAGTATATTCAACGTCTCCCTATAACTCAAATCCTCCAACCCTGGCATCTTCCTTGTAAATCTTTTTGAAACCAAATTTCACAACATCTTTCGATAGGAAGGAGACCAGAATTGCATACAATATTCCAATAGTGGCCTAACCACAGTGGTGTACAGCCGCAATCTGACCTCCCAACTCCTATACTTAATACTCTGACCAATAAAAGGAAAGCATACCAAACGCCTTCTTCACTATCCTATCCACCTGCGACTCCACTTTTAAGGAGCTATGAACCTGCACTCCAAGGTATCTTTGTTCAGCAACACTCCCTAGGATCTTACCATTAGGTGTATAAATCCTGCTAAGATTTGCTTTCCCAAAACTAGTAGTGACTCACAGGGATTTGTAATGGCACAACTATTCACTACTTATTAATGACTTAAGTGATGGAACAGAAGTCACATATCCAAGTTTGCTGATTACACAGTGATATATGGTATTCATGAAGTTTAAATGCAATCTTAAAAATACAGTGATTTTAATAGATTAAGCGGTTGGATAAAACTGTGATCAGTGAATTTTAATAAAGATATAACCTTTTCTTTTATTTTTGATTTTGAACCATAAACATGGGAAATCAACTGATCGAAAGCAAAAACTGTGGAAGGAGTTGGTGTACTTTAAAAATAAAAATTAGATCTCATTGAGTTGTGTTTATATTGGTGCTTTGTTCAAGCAGTGGAGGAAGAGGTTAAAGACTCCACGGCACTGTGGGTGTTTGCAGAGCAAGCTTCACCTAGATTCAGACTGCTGACTTATTTGTGCAACAAAAACAAGATCTGGAGACCAACAGCCATAAGCATTATATTCACTCTCTAATAGGTTCCTAGACAGGTGAGTGGACAATTCAAGGGAGAAGTTTCCAAACTGTAATAGAGAAAATGTATTTCTCTTGAATGAAGTAACCAAAACTTGGAAGACATTCTGTTCCACCAGTTGCTATAGGCTGTTGTCTCTAATCAGTGACAGAGAGACCATATAATTAAGCATCAACCACCCTGTCTTCAGGGAAGAACCGAGAGAATCTGGCTGAAGAAACAAGGGAACAGAAGGTCTGGAAAGAAGCAAATAGAACACAGCATTTAATGCTGTGAACTGGTTATATTGAAGTGTGTTTCCTCAGTACTTTTCCCTCCACTCAGAACACTAATATTTGTTTGTTTGTACCTGTCTGCATTTATGTATTAGGGTTTAGGATGGGGTTAGAGTTTCAGTCAGTGGACTTATAAGTTGGCAATTTTCCATTTTGTTTGATAAAATAAAGAACTGCAGATGCTGGTAATCTGCAACAAAAGCAGAAATTGCTAGAGAAACTCAACAGGACTGGAGAAAAAGCAGAGTTAACATTTTGAGTCCAGACCTGAGTTTCTCCAGAAATTTCTAATACTTCTGTTCATCTGTTTTAGAGTTAATTCAATGATAATAAAGAGTATTCATGTTAAGTTCAGAAATGTGTTAAGTGTTTTCTATTAAACAGAGTCCAGACAGGTAAATTGGAAATTTTGAAAAAAATTGATTCAATTTTCAATCCTAGCAACAGTAAGACTCAAGTATCAGTATATTTTCTCAAGTGACAAATGCAAGTATGGGTCATTTACTGTGGGCTTACAAAGGCTCAATCAGAGTACCTTCATGTCAAAATGGAGAAGTGCAAGTCAAAAGACATTTTGGTGGCTAGATCATGGAGATGTTATTATCAGGTACAAAATCCAATAAAATGGCTAATAGAATGCTGGTCTTCATACTGAGAAGATAATAAGGGTTGGAAATCATGCTGTAGCTAGACAAATTCCTGGTGGGTTTGCATCTAAACAAAATAAAAACAATTTACAGAGTCAGAAAATCGACTCTTCTAAAATATTTTACAACCATTTTAAGGATAACTATGTAAAACATTTTTACACTTCATATCAAATATCAGAAATGAATGTCAGAACTAAAACCCTCAACATTTCTAAGTGATATCATAATTACTTCACTTTAAAATTTATCTATGCAAGCATGAGGTACAAATCATTTACTATATTGTTTCAATGTCTTCTTAAAATGCTTTTTTTTTGTTAAAACACTAGGCATTTATATCTTGTAAAAATAGATGAAATTCTGTATGTTATGATTAAGTGTAATCCCAAGGTCTTAAAGCTTTCTCAATGGCTCAGGTTATATGTACTTCATTGCTTTAGAAAGTCATTGCTGCACAGATTTAACTTTTAAAGAATTTAAAAGCTTGAAGTATGCCTGGAGCTGAAGCCGTGCGTGTCAATGAAAACCTATTCTCCTGTATTGATGTACTTAAGGGATACAATAGAAGTGATGAAATAGAAATGAAATAGAAGGATATACTGACAGGTAACATGAAGTGAGTAAGATATTTATTTGCAGCAAAAATACTGGCTCAACCAAGTCAGACAGAAAACCGGTTTCTCAGCTATAAGACTTAACTATTTTAATGGTTTTACCTTTGTAAACATAAACTGATCATTCTGCAGATGGAAGTACAATGAGCAATACAGCATACTTCAATATTGGTATTAATATTACTGAATCACAATGACAATTAATTTTCAATTTCACAGGAAGCAATAGGGCTGATGCAAGTAACCTAAATAAAGCAGGTTCCAGTATATCTAAGCCACATTTTCACCCATGACAATTTTGACTGTCATGGTATAAAACAGAAGTAAAAATAATGTAACATTTAAAATTGCAATACTACCACCCACAATTGTGTTTATTTTATGACGATCGCATGTATGCTTATATCTTAGTCTTTCTAATGATTATATAATTAAATTCTTGCCGTTATGGCAAATGGATTTCATTATCAAGACTGATAATTAGAGTATGGTTCTTACAAGTTAATTCATGGGATGTGGGTATCACTGGCTCGACCAATATTTACTGCCCATCCCTAACTGTGCTCGAGAAGGTGGTGGTGACCTATTTTCTTAAACTGCTGCATACCCATAGTGCTGTTAGGTCATTTCAGAGGGAAATTATGAGTCAACCACTTTGCTGTGGGTCTGGAGTCGCACATTAGCCAGGTCAGATTATGATGGCAGACTTATTTCCTTAAAGAGCATCAGGAAACTAGATAAGTATTTTTATGGTCATTGACAATGGTTTTGTGATCAAAATTACTGAGACTAAGTCCAGATATATTAACTCAATTTAAATGCCATCAGCTGTCATGATGGGATTTGAATTTATCAGCAAAGCATAAGCACGTGATTCTGAAATGTAAATTCTGTGACATTATCACTATCCCACCTCCACACTGGCAACCATATCCCTTAGAACTCAGTCAATAGTGGTACTACTGAGCTACCCTTGAAGTCACCAACCAGAGTCCATTCTATGTCCTTACTACCCTCCGTGTATCCTTCAAATTCTGTTCAACATCGAGGAAAACTGACTCATCAAGTGGTGAGTGCAAACAAAATTCAGCCAAGATAGATCTCATTCTTCATTGTTAATTTTACAGCACAGAAATAAGATGTAGGGCCGAACGGCCTACTCCTGTCCCTTGTTCATTTCATCAGTCAGCTCACCAGATCTATGCAGTGAGCATTAGCTTACAATTTTGGCACAATCACCTTCTTTTGTGCTTTTAATGATGCCACTTCTTCTCTCAGGCCCAGTACCAGGTTGACTAAAATCAGGGATAAAGCAAGACATACTAGTACATAGTATCAAACTTAGGCTACGATTCTGAAGTACAGACATGCTCACCCACTCAACAAAAAGACTGATCAGCTGACTCATTTCACAATCTCCTGCTTCCCCATTTTAGTTTTACAAGCAGCAAGCCCAATCTTCAGGATGACAGCTTATTTGGACCTTGATTACTCTTTGTACCCACTTGAAATAACTCATTTCATTCTACAGTGATGCCCTTTGTACTCCAAACTCCTCCAAATCAATGAGATGTTTGTATTCCTTGAATTTTAAAAGAAAAAAAATCAGCATCCCTGATCTTGATTGTTCCACGACTGCTGACCTAGCCTTCAGTTTTCTATGCTGTAAAACTCTGTTGCTTTACCTTGAGTTGCACCTTGACATCCCTCCATAAAGCCTACTTCTTTGACAAACATTTGCTTATTTACACTGATATCTCTGTAAACAGCTAAGTATCATATCTTCTATCATATCGTGTACCAATAGCACACAATGCTCCTATGAAGCTTATGGGACATTTATTGCATTAGAAGCAGTACATGAATGCAAGTTGCTGTTGTTAATGGGGCACTTTGCAGCACTCCAAACTTAGCAATGAATTTAATACTTCCAATTAAACTCCATCTTGTGTTTCTTTATTTGTCCCATTACTATCTCATTTTACTTTGCACCATTGTTTATAATTGAATCACTTATATCATTTAATTTCTCTTGTCTTTCACATTACCTCAGACCTGCACTTTGAGTTTTTTCTCCCATTTCTCAGCTTCTGTACTTGCATAAAGCCAGTAACATTTACAGTATTGATGAACTTTTACAATGACTGTCAGCATTTATTCCTACAGCAAAGTCTTAAAGGGTGTAGGCTAGCATTTGGTGTGCATGCTTGCTTGATGTCATGTTAATCTCTTAATTTTGCAATCCTGGTCAAGCATTAAGTATTTCAACAACACAATCAGGATTGGCTGTATGCTTTAAACAATGAAGTTAGATAGCGGCATAAAATGTGCATGCTGACTTCATCAAAATACCTGCATTCCTTTTCATGGCCACCCTACTTCGTCCCCTCAGTCTGTTTATGGAAAAAAACCTGCTGTCGGGAAATGAATATAGTAAGGGATGGACAGAAAGCCTCAACTTTCAACAGAAGTTAAGTCCATTTATTTCTGTCTCCTACAGCAAATCCTCATATGTAAGTTAGTCATCTCATGGTCCTGCCCAGTGAATGCAGGACTTTGTGACTTTATCATCAAATTGTGCGTAAATGACATCCAAAAATACAGCTCTAATTTGGTAAACAGATTTTCGAATTACATAACATACTGCCTGGTGAAAATATTGTATGAGCTTTTCAATTTTTAAAAATTATCTAAAGTCAAAATACATGTCCTCAAATAAAGCTCCAAAACATGCAGCCAACAGAATGTTTTGGCAGGACATCAACAACTTCAAAGTACAAAAGTTCACTGCTGAATGAGCATGTGCCTTTATTCATTTCTGGAAGAATGCTCCCACAGTACCTGATTCTTTACCTGCCTTTCTACAGCGTGTCACAGGTCTTTAAAAGCCAAATATGTCAAATATTATTTGGGCTCCTTACGAAATACTTAAGAACAAATTATTGCCTATTCGGTTTCTCTAATGTTGGTGTTTACATAAGTCCCTGTGCATTTTTCACTGCTTTGGGTAGTCAATTAAAGCTGCTCAAATACAAAGGGCGTGTAACTTACTTAATAATACCATTATTATTACCTGCAAGTTACATTGTTTTGATTAGATTAGATCCCGTACTGTATGGAAACAGACCCTCAGCCCAACAAGTCCACGCCGACCTTCCGAAGAGTAACCCACCCAGACTCATTCCCCTACCCTATATTCATCCCTGACTAATGCACCTAACACTATGGACAATTTAGCATGGCCAGTTCAGCTGTCCTGCACATGTTTGGATTGTGGGAGGAAACTGGAGAACCCGGAGGAAACCCACACAGACACGGGGAGAATGTGCAAACTCCACACAGACAGACAGTCGCCCGAGGCACATATTGAACCCTGGTGCTGAGAGGCTGCAGTGCTATTTCAAAACTGTGCCTTCTTTTAAGTAACTACATTGTAAAATGTTCCTTGAGTATTTTGGTGAAGCAAAGTGCACAGTGGGTCAGATAGATCAATGCAGCATGTCTGCAGGCAGGGGAGCTGTAAAAGGCCATGGGCCCCCAACCCACAAGGCCCAAATCTGTTAGCTGTGGGAGCTTTCCTACGCTTGGGCCAACGAAGCCCTTGAGAAATTACTCAATGGGATTTAAACAGTGATGGGAGAGAGGTACGTCAAGCATCCGGTTTTGTAGCTTCTGTTGTATGGGTTGGTAGTGGGCAAGAGTAGGCCAACCGATTTATGGGTGCTTCCTCCCCTACTTAATTTCCCCGACTTTCTAGGACAATAGTACAGACCACGCTAGCCCACCAGCGAGAGAGAATGGGGCATTTAAAATAGAACTTGTGGTTAGCCCACGGTCTGCCCACCCACAACTTAATACAATAGTCAAGTGAAGCATTAGGCAGCCTGACTGTCCTTCAGCCTACTGATGTCCTTCATGGGTAATTAATGCTCTGCTGTAGTGACGTATATGACCGCGGATAGGCAGAACAAAAAAAAGTCCCGCCCACTAATTTACCATTTTACGTAAAAAGACAGAAAGAAAGAAGGGTACCTTCTCTGGAAATGCTCTACCCCCACAAAGGCTCCCTGTACCTCAGTGGTTGAAGTCCTTCTTACCCTATTAAGACTGCCCCAATGTATTATTGTTGCAAGGCAGCCTCTTTTAAAGCTGTGACGAACTACAATAACAGAATCCAGCCTTTGGCTGTAGTTCAGCTCTGCAGTTGTCTGCTTTGCAGAATGGATGCAGTCCTCGTCATTGTCACATCTTCCAGTAGTGCTTCGGCCACCATCTGGCAGAATGATAACAGGGTCTACAAGAGTTCGTCACCTACTTGGCACTGGTTACTGCTTTGGAGCAGTGGGCAAAGTTGGTTGGACTCTGCCTGAGCACCACAGAAGGGTGTAACTAGAATTGGCGGTTCAGCCCTCAAAAGTTGAGGCCACTGGAGTTGCAGAGCAGAGGCAACTAGCATAGGATGAGCAGGAGACCACGCATTAAGAGGTTAGAGGTAAGGGATGAATGGTACAAAGGAGGAGACATTACTTCAATCACAGGATATGCCTGTGAACCAGTGTGAAAGCATACATCTCTCCAGAAGATGAATCCAAATATCCATAACTTGTCAGTAAGACCTCACAGCACTGATTTCCAGTTCTGTTAGAAGCATTGAAGATATCCAATTCTTTTGTAAGCGAATCTTTTCAAGGAGCAGCTATACATCTCTGCAACATCTCACAGGCCTCTGCATGCGAGTGAATCATCCATGTGGCAGAAGCCCCCTTTATCATGATTGGACAACTCACCAGTTTCATAAGTGATGGGGCATCATACACTCCAAAGGGCATTATGACTCATGCCTGGACCATTAAAGTAATGACCTTGAACACACATTGGCTAGGGTATTTAAAGCATGTTAGTTCACTTTTGCATATGACATCAAACTTCCCATTAGGAAAGTTGCAGCAGAAATGCACACATTCTTTACACCCACCTTTCTCTTGTCTGGTCGATTCCTGCTTCAACTTTGTATGTTGGCAAGAGTAAATGTCTCTTTATTCATTCAGAACCTGGCAATGACATTTTTTTGCACTTGGCATAAAGATGCAATCAATCATCATGGAATGATTCTGTCAGATGGAGGGTAATCCATCTTCCTATTCTCAATAATGCCACTTAACCCCACTCTTAGACCATGTCATTGAGACTACAGGGCATTCAAGTATAGCATGATAGTTGCCTTCCTCTGCAACCTCACATTATAGAAAATCGCGCTGTAGAAGATCACTCTACCTATTCAGTAGAAAGTTTGCGTTATCCAAACATCATCCACAGTTTGTTAAGTGCGTTATAGCTAATTCGCATTAACAAAACACGCATTATACTAGAACAACCTGTATTGCATCATATATTCCATTTCTAGTTTAACTTGTCGTTCCTCTTAATTATTATGAACTTGTAAAAATTTTTCACTTAAGACAGATTGTTTTGTGGCGCATACACCCACGCAACCAATTCCAGCCTTTCCAAATTAATTTCACCTACAATTTACTAGACTATCAAACTGAGTTTGATTTAAACCAAAGTACTAGTGGTGAGAGGATATTACTAAATCTATAAAAACACTCACAATAGTACAGCATGTGTCTGTCTAGGTTACTTTGAAAATCAAACAAAACAGTTAACAACTGAAGACACCTAATCCATGTAATTTTTTTCAAAAAGTGAAAACATCAGTCATTAAAACAACAGCTTATTTTATGTAGCACCTTTAAAGTACAGGATGTTCTGCTATAACATGACAGTTGTGTTCCTCTGCAACCTTGTACTAAAGAAAATTGTGACATGAAAACTACAATAGAAAATTGTGCTGTAGAAGATCGTTAATAGAAAATTGCTATAGCCATTCAGTGGAAAGTTCGCATTATCCAAACAACGTCCATAATTCATCAATTGCATTATACACAATTTACGCTGACAAAACATGCGTTATAGCAAAACTACCTGTAATGGAATGTCTGAAGGCTCTTCACCTGGACATTAAATTGTTTGAATTTTGTTTTTGTTACATTGACAACTAAAAAGAGAAAAAAAAACAACCTTGCAAATTGTTGACATTCAAAAAACACTTTACAACATGAAAAATATGTAAACCTACCTCAGCATACGTTACGTAAAACTGCAAGTCTTCCGCCGCACCTGTTAAAGCAATTTGGATATTAGTACTTTTTAAAATGAATTACACTTTGCTTTGTAAAGTTGCACACACAAAAAAAGTTCATCTAAGATTTATAGAGGCATAATAAGAGAAAAAAAGCTTATCTATTTCCTCAGTAACCGAGAAACAATATCCTGCCACAGGAACAGCTAAGCCAAAGAAAAGAACAGTGCTAACTGAAGATACAAATAGCTAATCTATGTCCTGGGAATTTATAAAGAAAATACTAACTGACATCTTGAATACTTTAACTTTTCCATGATTAGTCTTGATTATAATGTCTCCATTTTATTTTGTACAATGTTATAAAAGTTTAGATAACCAATGCTACCAAACCAGTTCTTTTGGCTTGTTGTACTGCATGATTTAGCCCAAATGCCCACTCCTTAATCATCTTCCCCACACTTAAAGCCAAAAAAACTGGTCCAATTGTTCATAAATGTCCGGACCACGTAACCCGAACTTGAAACAAATTGTTGTGTCATATGATCGAAATGTTAGGAATCTCTCTTTTGGTGCTCCCTATTCTTGAAGCTTTGTCAGGGCTCTCAGACTCTTTGGTCTTCATTCTCATTCCACGAATAGCAGATGTTCTCACTTTCCAGCACTCCTTAATCTCAAAGTTGACAGTGTGGTCAGATGGGCCGACTGAATTCCATTTGCCTCCAATCTGGATAAGTAAGAGGTGATGCATTTGGGTAAGGACAAACAAGGCAAGGGAGTACTTGGTGAAAGGGAGGATTCTGGGAAACACTGAAGATTAGAGACACCTTGGTGTACATGTCAATCAGTTCCATAAGGCAGTGGGATGGGTGGATAAAGTGACTAAGAAGACATTAACTTTACTAGTTAAGACAGAGTTTAAGAAGAGGGAGGTGATGCTAGAACTGTATAAAACACTGGTTAGGAGACAGAAAATATATTTCTTCCAATCAATATCTTAACATTATGCCAACCAAAACAATGGGAGAAAGAGGAAGCACTTCTGTGGTTCCCGCTCAATGTTCCAACCATTTGGTTCGGACGAGTGCAAGTTCCACATTCCAATGATTGGCCGAGAAGATCAAAGGAAAAGTTGACATTGCTGAGACAAGCTGCCACCTGATTGGAAAAGCCAATACTTGGCATACAGAAACACTTCTGCCAAATTCAAGTAACTATTCTGAAAATTTAAAACTACATTAAAAACATGATGTTTGTCTATCCATGTAACCACCATTTCCATCTCCCCCAGAATAGATGCTAGGTGTAACAGAAATAGTAATGTTGTTGAATGCTGAGGGGAGATAGTTAAATTCCATCTTGTTGGAGAAGGCCATTGCCTTGTACTTGAGAAGCATAAATTTGATTAGTCACTTATCAGCCCAAACCAAATGCTGTTCAGCTCTTGCTTGATGTGGGTGCATATAGACTTTCAACATCTGAAGAGCAACTGATGATACTGAACATCATGGAATCAAAGTGTATTTGCTAGTAAAATGATCATTGCTGAAGCAGAATATTGGTTGGTTGGTACATGTCATGGCTTGCTAGCCCATTTCTAAGACCAGTTAGATGGGAGTTGTATTGCTGTTTGTCTGTAGGTGCATGTAGGCAAGTCCAGGCAAGGATGCAATTTCCTTCCCCAAAAGTGAGCCATGTGGGTTTTTCTGACCGTTTCATTAGACTAGACTGCTAATTCCAGAAACATTAAAAAAAAATGAATTCAAATTCTACCATCTGCCACAGCAGGATTCAAATCTGGAAACCCAGAACCATATAATCTGTTCTCTGGATTAAAAGGAGAAAGTGCCTGGTCTCGCCTACATGCACCTACAGACAAACAGCAATACAACTCACATCTAACTGGTCTCAGAAATGGGCTAGCAAGCCATTCAGTTGTAACAATAGCTAGAAAGTCCTAATAATAATGAAAATTTGGACTAACTATCTGGCAATAATCAAGGCAACAGAAACAATAGCAAAAACCCTCTTGACTGCAAAGAGTCTGGGGCTAATATCAAAAGTGAAAAAACATTCTCACACGCTAGTCAAACAACCATCTGACAGTCATACCTTACAGATTCATCCTAGATGCCACCATCATAATTTCTAAATATGTCCTGTCCCAGACGCAGTAGAAGAGGTAGTAAAATGGTATATAGTTTTAAGAAACTTGCCATGGGAGTCCTTAACATTGTCTCCAGACATCATGAAGTCTCATGCATCAGGTCAAATATGAGCAAAGAAACCTCTTGGTGATTAGCTTGCATGTCCTCCCCAGGCTGATCAATCCATGCTCTTATGTTGGAGGAAGTGCTGAAGGTGACAAGTGTGCAAATGTACTTTGGGTGGAGGATTTCAATGTCCAAAACCAACAATAGCTTAGCCAATCAATAATGATCCTCTTCGAACAGACCAAGCAAATCAAGACTGGCCACCCATGAGAATTCAACTCAAATACACAATCAGGAGTCTCATGGCTCATCCCAACACCAGTCTACCATTACCATCAAACAAGGAGATTGACCTTAATTTAGTGAAGAACGCACAATGGCATGCCAGGAGCAACACCAAACATACCTAAAGATGAGGTGTCAACCTGGAGAAGCTACAAAACAGGACTACTTGTGTGCCAAACAGCAAGTGACAGAAGTAAAGCCACAACCAATGAATCAGATCTAAGCTCGACAGTCCTAAAATAACCAGTTGAGAATGTTGATGCCAATTATGTGCCAGAGGCGACTCCCCAAATATTCACATCCTTAATGATGGGGGAGCCCAGCACATCAGTGGAAAAGATAAGGCTGAACCATTTGAACAATCTTCAGCCAGAAGTTCTGATCCATCTTGGCCTCCTTCAGAGTTTCCCAGTATCATTGATGCCAGTCCTAAGCAAATTTTATTTACTCCATGTAGTATCAAGAAACAGTTGGAGGCACTGGATAATGCAAATGCTATGGGACTTTACAATATTCAGCAATAGAACTGAAGACTTGTGCTCCAGAATGTGCCACACTGTAGCCAAGCTCTTCCATACAGTAGCAACACCAGAGAGAGATGAAAACTTTGGCGCAGGAAAAACATAGCAGGTCAGCATCCGGGAAGCGAGAGAGTTGGCATTTTGGGCATAAGCCCTTCATTTTGGGGGGCACAAAGGGAGCTGAGATAGGTGGGTGACGTTGGGTAACCAGGAAAGTGATACACATGCAGGTGGGGCTGATTTTGATACGTCAGTGGGAGAGAATGGAACGGATAGATGGGAAGGAAGATGAACAGGTAGAACAGGTTAAGAGGGTGGTGTGGAGTTGGAGGGTTGGATCTGGGATGAGGTGGGGGAAGAAGGGAGATTTGGAAACTAGGTGAGGTCTATGGTGATGCTGTGTAGTTGAAGGGTCCCAAGGCAGAAGATGAGGCATTCTTTCTCCAGTCATTCTTTGGAGATCTGTCTTGTTAATTTCCTCAGGGATGCTATAATATGGTTTTCTAGCTGTGGAGTCGGGTCAATCGCCACCTATTGGTAGGTATCTGTATCTGCGAGTAGTGTGTTTGCTTTTTCAATGTATTGGGTGCAGTTCAGAAAATTCTTTGTGCTCAAAGAATCAAATCTGAACGGATCCAACACACCCAGTTTCTACGGATTACGAAAAAGGTACATAAACAAAGGGGCCCTATCAGACCCACGTACACCGACATACAGACTAGCAAAAGACCTGCAACACAAACTGAAACACCTAGTAGAAGACTCAAGCCACTCCACCCAGGAATTCCTTAACATCAAAGACACCAAGGTTGAGGACGGTGATGTCATGGTTGCCTTCAATGTGACAGCCCTATTCTTCACATCAATAAACATCACCCTAGCCAAAAAAACACTGGCCTCACTGCTAGATGAGCCACATACACAAGCACCTGACAGCACCAACTCCATTAGTAAGGACAGCATCCTCAAATTATTTGATGTGTGCCTCACAACCCACTTCACATTCAACGACAAGATCTACAAACAAATCAATGGGAAGCCTGTGGAATCACCAATATCAGAACTCTTAGCAGAAGCAATTATGTAGAGGTTAGAACCAACACCCTTCCCACAATCCAGCCCAAGCTACAGATCCGCTATGTAGATGACACCTTTGCTACCACAAAATGCAACAAATTAGAAGATACCCACAAACACAAGCAACAACCTTGCTGGTATAAAGTTCACCAATGAGGAAGACTACAACAATAGAATCCCCTTCAGAGACATCACAGTAGAACAAAAAGCCAATGGAGAGCTGCAGACCAGCATTTACAGGAAAGCCACACACACAGACCAGATACTCAACTACAAGAGCAACCATCCCAACACCCACAAATGGAGCTGTATCAGGACATTATTTAAACAAGAACAACACGCTGCAGCACCCAGGAACTACGGAAAGCCAAGAAAAAACACCTATAGAATACATTCAGGAACAATGGGTATCTAATAAGTGCAGTCTGCCAATTTCTACACATCAGACCTAAACAAGAAGACACAACATGCTCAGAGACTCCAGCCACACTACCATACGTTAAAAACATCTGAGATGATGACCAGGCTACTCCAGCCCGGAGGCATAGAGTCATAGGAGATGTACAGCATGCAAACAGACCCTTCGGTCCAACCCGTCCATGTCGACCAGATATTCCAACCCACCTGCCAGCACCCGGCCAATATCCCTCCAAACCCTTCCTATACATATACCCATTCAAATGCCTTTTAAATGTCACAATTGTAGCAGCCTCCGCCACTTCCTCTGGCAGCTTATTCCATACATGTACCACCTTCTGTGTGAAAAAGTTGCCCCTTAGGTCTCTTTCATATCTTTCCCCTCTCACCCTAAACATATGTCCTCTAGTTCTGGACTCCCCCATCCCAGGGAAAAGGCTTTGCCTATTTATCCTATCCATGCCCCCCATTATTTTGTAAACCTCTATAAGGTCACCTCTAAACCTCAGACACTCCAGGGAAAACAGCCCTAGCGTATTCATCCTCTCCCTATAGCTTAAATCCTCCGACCCTGGCAACATCCTTGTAAATCTTTTCTGATTTCAAGTTTCACAACATCTATGCGATAGGAAGGAGACCAGAATTGCACACAATATTCCAACAGTGGCCTAACCAATGTCCTGCATAGCCGCAACATGACCTCCCAACTCCTGTACTCAATACTCTGACCAATAAAAGAAAGCCTTCTTCACTATCCTATCGACCTGTGACTCTACTTTCAAAGAGCTTTGAACTTGCACTCCAAGGTCTCTTTATTCAGCAACACTCCCTAGGACCTTACCATTAAATGTCTAAATCCTGCTAAGATTTGCTTTCCCAAAATGCAGCACCTCATTTATCGGAATTAAACTCCATCTCCCACTTCTCCCATTGGCCCATCTGGTCAAGATCCTGTCGTAATCGGAGGTAACCTTCTTCACTGTCCACCACACCTTCAATTTTGGTGTCATCTGCAAACTTACTAACTATACCTCTTATGCTCGCACCCAAATCATTTATGTAAATGACAAAAAGTAGCGAGCCCAGCACCAATCCTTGTGGCACTCCACTGGTCACAGGCCTCCAGTCTGAAAAACAACCCGCCACCATCACCCTCTGTCTTCTACCTTTGAGCCAGTTCTGTATCCAAATGGCTAGTTCTCCCTGTATTCCATGAGATCTAACTTTGCTAATCAGTCTCCCATGGAGCACCTTGTCGAACGCCTTACTGAAGTCCATATAGATCATATCTACTGCTCTGCCCTCATAAATCTTCTTTGTTACTTCTTCAAAAACTTAATCAAGTTTGTGAGACATGATTTCCCACACACAAAGCCATGTTGACTATCCCTAATCAGTCCTTGCCTTTCCAAAAAAAATGTACATCATGTCCCTCAGGTTTCCCTTCCACCACCGACGTCAGGCTCACTGGCTTATAGCTCCCTGGCTTGTCTTTACCACCCTTCTCAAACAGTGGCACCATGTTAGCCAACCTCCGGCACCTCACCTGTGACCATCGATGCTACAAATATCTCAGCAAGAGGCCCAGCAATCACTTCTCTAGCTTCTCTCAGAGTTCTCAGGTGCACCTGATCAGGTCCTGGGGATTTATCCACCTTTATGCATTTCAAGATATCCAGCACTTGCTCCTCTGTAATATGTAAATTTTGCAAAATGTCACCATCTATTTCCTTACATTCTATACCTTCCATATCCTTTTCCACAGTAAATACTGATGCAAAATACTCATTTAGTATCTCCCCCATTTTCTGCTGCTCCACACAAAGACCGCCTTGCTGATCTTTGAGGGGCCCTATTCTCTACCTAGTTACCCTTTTGTCCTTAATATATTTGTAAAACCCTTTGGATTCTCCTTGATACTATTTGCCAAAGCTATCACATGTCCTCTTTTTGCCCTCTTGATTCCCTACTTAAGTATATTCCTACTGCCTTTATACTCTAAGGATTCACTCGATCTATCCTGTCTATACCTTACATCATGGTAGCTCAGAAACCACCACAATGAAACAGATCCTGATGAATTTAAAGGACCCCATACCAACAACCAGCAGAATAAACATCATATAAAAAAATCCTGCAAGCACTGCAACAAACATTACATCAGACAGACTGGCAGGAAACTAGCCATCAGGATACATGAGATCCAACTAACCACCAAAAGACATGACCAGCTATCACTAGTATTCATACACACAGACACCTTCAGCTGGGACACTCATTCATCCTGGGACAGGCTGAACAAAGACACACATGGGAATTCCTAGAGGCCTGGCATTCAAACTGAAACTATTAACAAATACATCGATTGGACCCCATTTACCAACCTGTCAGAAAAATAACCAGAAGTGATATCTCCTACCACAACAGACCAAGACACGTAACTAGCAAGCGGGACAGAACATCATGGTGGCACAATGGTTAGCATTGCTGCCTCACTGCACCAGAGACCCAGGTTCAATTCCCACCTCAGGCGACTGTCTGTATGAGTTTGCACATTCTCCCCGTGACTGCATGGGTTTCCTCCGGGTGCTCCAGTTTCCTCCCACAGTTCAAAAATGTGCAGGTTAGGTGAATTGGCCATGCTAAAGTACCTGTAGTGTTAGGTGAAGGGGTAAATGTAGGGGAATGGGTCTGGGTGGGCTGCTCTTCGGAGGGTCGGTGTGGACTTGTTGGGCTGAAGGGCTTGTTTCCACATTGTAAGTAATCTAATCAGCTCTTCACCAGAGGCTCACTGACGATGAAACATCTGAGAACAAATCTTACCAGCTCAGCGAGCAAACTTAGAACCTATCCCTTCAATGTTGTTGGGTCAAAACCTTGGAAATCTTTCCTCAACAGCTTTGTTGATCTACCTGTAGCACATGGAGTGTAGAGATTGAAGAAGACAGTTTACCATCACCTTTTCAAGGACAACTAGGGAGAGAAAATTAATGCTGGCCTAGCCAGTGGCACCCGCTATCCCACGAGTGAATGAAAAACTTGGCTGATACTCGAACATGCACAGTACTGGACTGGGAAATGACTTGGCTTGCTTCTTGTGGACAGGATATCTGTCAGCAGAGCCAATGTTGTCCCTGTGCTAGAACAGCTTGCGCTAGGGGCACTTTTCGTTCTGGAGCACAATATCGAAGTACTTCGACTGTTATATTGTCAAGCACTGTAGCTCTTGCAGTATTCAATGCTTCCAACTACTCCTTGACATCACAAAGAATAGTTGCTATTAACTGAAGATTGGCTTTTGTGATGGTGAGGAAACCAGGAGGAAGCCATTCAGCATTTCTGGCTGAAGATAGTTGCAAATGCTTTAACCGTGTCATTTCTTTTTACTCTGATGTACTGGGTTCCACATCATTGAATAGTGACTTAAAAGTAAACATATATTGAAGACAGCATTTAAACAGCAGCATTTACAACACAAAGTACAATTATAAATAAAGTTTAAAAATATCTTGTTGGTACTATGTAGATGTTGTTTATAATCAGTCTTCCTGCACTACTTAATATACTGAAAAGGTTTTGGCAAAAACAGTGAATACTTCAGTACTCATTCCTTTGAGAATGAGGAAAGCATCATAGACTAAATGTAACTTGTGTGTCGGATCTTTGTTGACTTCATCTTATGGTCTAATCCAGTTTGCTGTAAACAGCATTTGTGAAATAGAGGCTCGAACCAGGCCAATTGTAAACCTCACTGCACAGTGGCAGTTGTTGCAAAACTGAAGGTAACCACAGGAAATGTGCAGAGAGAGGATATCATTTGAAAAGAAATGCCTTTTTTGTATATAACTTTGAAGAAGTCATTTGGACTGGGTGAAGGATCATTTTAAAATATACAACAATGCATCACAATAGTTAAGCAAGAATAAACAACATGAGATGGCTCATTTAATTTGTGTGGTATTTCAAGCCTTTCTTTCCAAAAAGATGACTAATTAAATTACTCTGCATTTTATCATCAATTCCATCGACAGTGCCTGGTTCTCATACAAAGTGAAAAAGCAGAGAAAGAGACAATAAGCACAGCCAGTTATTTAAAATTCTCATGGTATAAGTTTGGCTTGTTCAAATACATTTATTTAATGAATTTCAAAGTATCTTAAAGTATTTCATAGGCACCTAAGATGGAAATGTGATATTGCTTTCCACAAATTAAAGGGCACTTATTAGCTAAAGAAACTAAAGTTCCACTGAAATACTGAATTAAACTGAAATGATGCAGTGGGAGATTACAATTTTGTTCATAGTTAAAGATACTCCTTTATACATTTAAATATGACGACAAATCTTCTTTTATTTCAACTGTAAATGAAGTGTATTAATGGAACTTAAGGCCTTTATGCAAATTATGAGTTTTAAAAAGTCCAAGCCTTCGTGCATTAAGCCGACATTTATTTTAAAACTCAACAGCAAAACAGGCCCAGGTTATAGGCATGAAGTCATAAGGGACTTACTCCTTTTAAGACATTTCTTTTAATGGCAAGATATACAGCTCCACACACACATTCACCACTGTACCCACACTAGACGGACAGGTCAATTACTCAAACCACCAACTCAGGCACAACATGGTCAGAAGAACCATGTGTAGAAATATCAGTTACAGGCAACGTATGGTTATAGGTATTCCTGAACAAAATGGAAAGTGATCTAGTTACAGAGTGGTCTCTATTTGAAGCTTGAAGAATGACAAATACTGGAAATATAAGACAGGCTGTTATAAAAGTATGGTCTTCTGTATTCTTTGAAATAATTTGCATCACCATACAAAAATGAAAACTGCTATTTTCTTGTCATTTGAAAAAAATTGATAATGGGAGTACTTATTGCAATAAATTGATATCTGCATGCGATTGCTTCATCATGTAACTTTATGGCCAGTCTTCAAAATTAGGTGGCATCATTAGCATGACGTAGAGTACGACAAAAGCATCCCCTTGTAACAGGAAATGGATAATTGTGTCATTTGGACATACACTTCATCTCCTCAAAAGTAAGTCAGGGAATCTTTGAGGAGATGCTGCTTCACTTGAGTTCATACACCGTTTTACTTTAATGAGTGAAAATAGGCTTCAACTGGAAGATTGTCTTCAATTCCAAACAATACCCTTTAATAAGGATGTCAGGCCCTAGAGAAAGTGCAGAAATTTAAAACAACAACTTATAGTCGCATAGCTGCACCAGTGTAGGAAACAGCATAAAGCTAAATCATAGGTAAGAATCTAAACAATGCTTTTTTTTCTCAAGGGCTATTCTTTAATTATTGGGGGCTTTTTTTGACTTGATATTAAACCTGTTTTTTTCTCTAGAAAAACTGATGTTGGGTAGTCAAACGTGAACCCAATAACAATTGAACAGCTTTCCTCATGCACTACCCATACCCACATCATCATCCTCCCAGATGATATTAACATAAATTTAAGGCCCTAGAAGGGCAGATTCTTCTGGGTTGATAGGATTTCCAGTATTTTCTCAATAATTGTTTTGAAGAAAATATATGTACATAGCCAGAAAAGCCTGTCCACAGACACACTTCTATAGCAGAAATACTCAAAAGGAAACCTCTTTAACACTCTTAATATAATTTATTCAATGAATAGAAAAGGAACAAAAAAGACAAAGAGAAACTTCTTTTTTGTTTGGCTGTCCAATAGTTTATGATTGTGAAGACTTAGCCTTGTTGAAGAGTTTTAGCAAGAAAATTACTTATTTTAAGAAAACATGTCAGGAAAACATTTACATACATAAAATAAACTGCTAGTGTGCAAGTGAGCTATGTTGTCCACTCTCTTTCTGGTCCTGAAAGGTATTCCTTCTCCCCTAATCCCTTGATGCCTTCTTCAGAGTCTCCTTTGTTTCAAATGATGTGTTTTAATTGCAGCCACAGACTGCTTATAAAAGGCACTTGCAACAGAAGTAGATGGTGCCCAACCGCAGCAACACAGCCAGCACATTAAGTACAACTGCATTCTTCCACTCATTTCCTTTTAAATAAAGGAAAAAAATTGCATATACTATAATTTGAAGTTATAAATTACACAAATTACTCAATATAGTACACATGGTAACAAAAAAACAGTATTATTCATTTACAAAACAGTATTTTAACTCAAGTCAATTCCACTTTTATTAATCTCCGCATATGCATTACACACACACACACACACACAGTCTTTAATTCAGGCAAAACTCAAATGGTATGCGAGAGAGATGTCACTGGTTGTTCTGGTACCTGCCCATTCCTTGGATGATATTTCTTTTCTAAGCAATTCCCATGACACTAGTGTTGCCATGGAAACATCTGCTGCTCCATGTTGGTTGCTAGGAAACAGTGGCCCTCTGGAGCTCCAGTACTCTTCTCAAGCAAAAATATGTTATTGATAGTTTCAAGCCACGTTTTCATTACTACTTCTTGCAGTATGTGGAGACTTTCATCTCGCTACTTTTTTTGTTTGATTGAAACGAGAATCTTACCTTACAGGTTCAATCTGCTGGCTTGATGACTATTTGTTTCTCATTGAATCATGAAGTTTTCATAATATGCTTTAACCTCAACTTTTTTTCCATAGGGAGTATTGTTCTTAACAGCACATTAGCAACCTACATCAATTTCCCATGCTTGCATGTCATGTCAAGAAACTATGCCTGTAAGCGAAGTGACGTTCTTTAGAGAAACTTTGAAATAGAAAGAAGTAGTTGAAGTAGATGTTTTGAGTGGTTTGGGGTCATAGTCCATGGTCAGTTTGTCTCTGCCAAATAGGTATCGATTAAAGTGCTCACAATCAAAGACAATAGTCAGGTACTTTTTTCAATCTGACAGTAGCATTTTTCCATTTGCATTAATGTCCTGAGTGCAAATATAAGTAGTTATCCTTGCTGCATATGGGTTGCTTCCAGCCCTGTCTCACTAGAACCTCAATGCAATGTAAGATGATTATTGTCATCATAGTAACTCAGCAATGACATTGTCATTACTGGTTGCTTGACTCAAGTGAAAGCTGCTTTGAATTCTGTACCCCAATACCACTGAATGTCCCTGGCAGTGAATTTGTGTAAAAGTTCACAGTGATGATAAATCAGATAAGAAGTTTGCAAAATGGTTCAAAATTATCCAACAAACCATTAGTGTGTCCTTGACTTCAGGCATCTTCATCTGTTATCAGTTATTTTTGTTCAATTTTACATTCATCTGGCAAACTCTATCCAGTAGTCATGTAGGATTCTAATTGGCATCTTCTGCTGTGCTCCCACATCCATAGACTTGTGGGTCATTCACAGTGGCTTCCACTTCAGGAAAAATCACTGACTATTTGAAAGATGTCGTTGCCTTGTTACATTTCTGGAGCAATCTAAATACCAAATATCATGCTATGGTAATGATACATATTTAATATCATTATTTGGAAATTTCAAATTTTAAAGTTGAGGCAAATGGACTTTGGTTTCAGTTCTGAGAAGTTTTTATTTAAATTAAGTGACCTATACCCTTAATTTTTAAAAAGCATATTTCTTAGTGCAGGTGCAGGAGACATGTGATCAGAGGAGCAGGAGAATTGACGTTTCGGGCTTATGCCCGAAATGTCGACTCTCCTGCTCCTCGGATGCTGCCTGACCTGCTGTGCTTTTCCAGCACCACACACAACTGATTTCCAGCGTCTGCAGTCCTCACTTTCTCTGGAATACATGTGATGTCAACTAATTAAATGCAATGCTGCTGAGTTTATGACATTTTTAAAAAAGGAACACTGATCATTTAGTTTGAGATCTGCTCAGAAGAATCAGGTTTCAGTTTCATTCTAGCAGAAGAATCAGGCTGTTGAGTTCATAAGAGCTGTTTCATCACAGAAGCAGAGCAATTCACCCAAGCTCAGATGTACTGTTTCTGAGACTAGAAACCAGATTTTCTGAGCTGCAATCCAATGCAGATTGGTAGTGCAGCCCTTTGGTTTATGAAAAAGGTCCTCAACATTTCTGATAGCAGATCTTGCACTGCATTCCTTCATAAATGTGGAAACATAACTGCATTCTGACAGTCCTTCCATAGGGTAGAACTGTCGGGGGAAGGCAACCATTTCACAGCAGTCAACTGCCTCACTCAGAAATTCAAAGGGGCAGACACAGTCACTTTGATAGTAGCTGTTAATAGCTAAGCACATAAGCTAAGTGTGAAGTAACACCACAGAGGCTGCTATCCTGTCACCAAGTCACCCTTTATTTACATGTGGGAAGTTCTTAACTCTGATCCAGCTCAGTCAGAGCCAGCTGTCAAAGTGAAAAGATGTCTGATACTTCAGTTTTTGTCTGTCAGCAAGGGCATCCTGTTTGGACCAGATTTATAGCCTCAATCAGGGAACTCATTACATTCACTACAGCTGGCTGGGCCAGTATTTATTGCCCATCCCTAACTCCCCTTGACAAGGTGGTTTAATGTGATTGGCCAAAAGAGACCTTTTCTAAAACATAAATATGTGGTATGAATACACAACTCAATAAATGTTGAAATATGTTTCAAAAATGAATTTGATAAATATTTGATCACACTCTTCTGTGGATGTTACAATGACAATATGGCAAACTAACAGCATCTGCCATCATTCATGCCATGAACTGACAGCAGTCTCTTAAATTATGTGGATGCACAGAATAATATGGAAATCCAGAAATTAGACTAACGATTCTATACTTCCTCTGATGGTACATTGTTGAAATACTCCACACTGCTATCACAGGAAATAAAACACATTGAGCATTTCACACGGAGACTAAGTGTCAAAAAAAAAGTAACACCTTCCACCTTAATGAATGAGATGTAACTGTGTGCAAGCTTCATAAACAATGTTATACACCTCAGTTGCCCTTAAAAGTTAATTGTATATTTGTGGGATGTCAAATTGCTTCATATAAGTTTTTAAAAGTCACATAAAATAGCTACTAATTTTTTTGAGGACAGAAATAAATATGGCAGAAATAGTTTAGTCAGTACATTACACTCAAATATTGCATTCATTTGAGATATTACACATTTTAATGGTAGATTTCAACTAAGAATCTCCACTATTGCTGCTGCTAAAGCAGAATATTCATTTTGTGGAAAAGATGTACAAAAATATAAATTTCTCAACTGTCTAGCTAGCCAAGTTTAAAGAGAGCAGGGAAAGCTGAGAAATACTGGTGAGAAAACTGGCAACTCCTTCATAGCAAGCATGAAGGGATTTTCCAATTGTCAGCACAGAGTACTTATAAATTGCTTGGACTTTTTATTTGCAATGACATGTGAAAAGTCCAAATGTGATTCCTCCCTGGGATATAATAAATCCAATTTAAGTCTGGTGATGTCAGAGAATTATTTGATTAGATCAACTTGGAAAAGGTTACATTCTAATGCAAGATTGAACCACAAATTCTAATTCTATCCAATTTGAATCTTTCAATGTCAGAATGATTCAGAGATGGTGTCAGAAACCCAACACTTTTACTTCTTAACTACTTCTTGCTGGGAGATGCAATAGTTGGTACAAATTTACACAATGCAATTATATCTGTACACAGTACATGCTATGTAGACAGTACATGAACAGACAAAGCCAGAGCTCCACGAAGCTAAAATCTGAAATGTTTTTCCAGAGATTAGATGATCCTGTAACTGCATTTACTTTGCTAATCTGGAAGAATTTTTTAAATATTTAAAAACATCAAACAAACAAGTCAGGTCAAGAATTAAAGAGCTTATCTTCTTTTAGATCAGCACACCAAAAATAAATAATTGGATTCCACTAAATCATAGATTCAATTAAATATTGAACAGTTAGTTACCATTGATCACAGTCTATAAATCAGTTTGATATACAAGGCCACCTTATATGCCAATACACATGCGTCTAAGAAATATGTGGTGCATAGTTTGATCTCCCTTTTCAGTCAAAGCTTGCCAAACTCTATTCTTTACCCCACAAATGGATGTTTTAATTACTACCACCTTATAAATGGGTGCTCGAGATGAAGAAAACTGGGCTGTGTTAGAAAATGGCACAGGAATTTAAGACAAACCCACATAGAGCAAAGCCCACATGGTGAATGACAAAGAAGATAACCACATATGCATAGCATGCAACTTAGTTTCCCTTTGATTTTCAAGGGATTTTTCAAGGCCTCAAAAGGTTGACTGATACAAAGACAAATGATATGCCATAGATGTCAGTGTATCAGTGAAAAGGGAGAAAATAGCATCTGGAGAGCAGATTTATGGCATAAGGGATTATTTGTCACTTCTGTGTATCAGCTGTAAAATATTAGTGCTTCCTTAAATGTCTTGCAGGACATTCTCACCTTCCTCTAGCTCCATATTCTGAAGGAAAAGAGGATTTTGTAGAACACTACAGTGACCCTGCTCGTCCTCTTTGGTCAAAAGCATTAAGTCAGTATAGATGAAAATGCAGACCTGTGGAAGACACAAAGATCAATTTAATATTTGAATTGGGTATTGATGGCCATATAATTTAAAAAGGAAGTTAGTTAACTCAGGCCATATTGCTAAGGAGTATAAAACAGTGAACTCCTTTGAAATAACCTGCAAAAGCTATTTTCAATAAATAACTTTTATTTTAATAACCTCAAATGATTGCATTATCTTAGCTCCTTGACTGAACAAAACATTTCCAAAAGACAAACAAAATGTTTTAAATATAATTAACAGTATGAAATAACTACTACTATATTGGCAAAGAAGTGCCTTTACCTGAAAAATTTATGACAGTTCACAAAATAGATAACAACAATCTGCATTTATACAGCATCTTTAGCATAGTAAACACCCCAAATAATTTGTAGGAGCATTACTAAACAAAATGTGACTGACTAAACCATGTTTGGCAATATCAATGGATAAAGAGCCATAAAAGAGAGCCAGCTAGAAGGGAGCACAATATAGAACAGAAGCAACTGCAAATAAAGCTGCCAATGCTGGAGCAAATATAAGATGGGACTGGAGAAAGGTCATAATTGGAGCACTGCAGAAATTTAAGGGTGGTGGTTATTGTTGTCAGGCTGTGGAAGGTAGCTGAGATGGGGGATGGGCAATATGAAGTCAAGATTAGAATTTCAGTACAAGTACTGAGGAATTACTCAGCCAACATAGGTACATGAATGCAGGGCCAATGGGTCTGTGGCTTAGTCTTAGTTTTGGATGAGCTCATGTTCATGAAGGGTGTGAGACTGAAGGTCAGCCATGAGTATACTGCACAAGTTTAGTCCAAAGGTAATTGAGGTATGGCTAAGATTTTCTAGCAGGGAAGAAACTAGAATGGTGTTGAGGAGGTGCAAATAAACAGCTCTAATATGTGATCAGAAGCTCATCTCAGGCTCAAATATTGCATAATGGTTACAAATGAACTGCTTGATCTGGTTGGGCATTCAGCTATTGTCAGAGAAGGGCAGAATCAGCTACGAGGGAACAAAACTTGCACTGGCGTCTGAAGACAATGACAGCGGTCTTCCCAATGCCTGACTGGAGGAAATTTCTGGTCATCGAATACTGGATGTCGGAAAAGTAAACGAACAAACAAACAAACAGTTGGATAATTCAGATTGTAAGGATTGAAAGAGATGGTGGTGACTGAGGTAGAGCCGGACGTTGCCAATATGTGTGAACAACCTGAGGCTACATCTAGATGAGATGGAAACAGGAGTCAAAAATAGATCTTTGGTGGCTTCAGAGGCAATGGTGCAGCAAAACAAGCTACCACATGTGGTTCTCAGGCCATGATCAGATAAAGGGAACCGGGCAAGTGTAGTATCACTAAGCTAGATGACAGAGGAGGCATAAGAGGAGGACTACATGGTTTGGATGCACAAGTTTGTTTGAGGAGAGATTAATAACATATGTGAAGGGGGAGGGACAGTACCTGAAGAGGAAAATTCGGTTTAACAATATATGTCAACAGAACAGCAAGGAAGACAACTTGCATGATCAGAATTTAATGGCAGGACTCCACGATCATTTAAAAAATTTCATTTCCATCTGGCAGCTGAACAAATTGACAGGCTGCCAACTACTGGACAGGAAGGTCAGCAGTAAAAGGCTACAGCCTGTGAAGATTTTTGATTCTGATGACTGGATAATTTTTGACTTTTTAGTTCAAACAGTTGTGGGTATATCAAGGATATTATGCTCTCTAGGGCACTTACTTTCAGATGAGATGCTAATCTGCCCTCTCGGGTGGAAATATATGTGACACTGTACTATGAATAATAGCGAGAGTTTTTTTTCAGCATCCTGGTCAACCTTTAACTCTCAAATCAACAGCACTAAAAAAGCACATCATTTATCAATACATATTTTAACGCTTTGTAGGAGTTTGCTGTCAGCATACCAGTTATCATATTTCCTACATTCAAATATCAACAACACATCAAAAATACTTTTTTGGCTATAAAATCCTGAGACAACCTGATATTGTGAAAGGCACTGCATAAACTGCAAGCTTTGCTATATGTCACATGCCTGAGTGTTTCATGTAGATGCCTGGGACTGCTATCATGCACTTAATTAAAAAAATTGATACAATAACAATTTATTCAGTATCAATGTAAAAATCACAACCAATAAGAACATAGGCCATGCTTATTCAAGACATTTTGGAAGTTGCCAAATGGACTACCCAAGAGTGTAGCCCACTATAGGATGTCCCCAATTTAAGAACTTCTGACTGACAGAGGTCCCAGACAGGGATATAATTTTAAAATATCTGTCATATGAGTGCTTCCTGTACTTATGGACAACTATTGTATATTGTCCTGCATTTATTTCAAAGCACACAAATCAATTTGCGAACAGACTCAAGACGGAATCAGTTTGCAATCTGGGAAACGCATGTACTTGGTAGCAATGTAAAGTAGAAAGTCACAGTAACATTGGGAGAAAATGAGGGCTACAGATGCTGGAGATCAGAGTCGAAAAGTGTGGTGCTGGAAAAGCACAGTCTGTCAGGCAGCATGCGAGGAGCAGAGAATTGATATTTTAAGTATTTAGCCTTTCATCAGTAAATTCCTAAAACATTCCCAACTTTTGTTGCTTAATACAGAATAGAAATGAAGTCATGGGATAAATGGTGTTTGGCAGTAATACTCTGTGGATCATCAGTAAATTAAATCTGGCCATCAAATATTGATTCAAGAGTAGAGTTAAAATGTCAAACTTTCAGCAATTTTTGACAATGCAGTAGATAGTGAATGCCTGGACAGATCAGAAAGGACAGTTTATTCACCAGTGGTGGAGACTTTTTACACAAGTAAGACCGCTAAAGGAATGTAAATAGTAAATGAATACATCAAGTTTATGGTTTACACAAACTAACTTTTCAAAACAAACTGCTGAAGAAACACAGCAGATCTGGCAAAGTCTGTGGAGAGAGAAATGCTCTCCATTCTGATGAGTTGTCTTTGGACTTGAAACATATATTGTTTTCCTCCCTCCACAGAGCTGCTGAGTTTCTCCAGCATCCTGTTTTTAATTCAGATTTCCAACATCTGCAGTATGTTGTTTCTTTTTCCAGAACACCAGCTTTATTTTAGTATATAGTTTTGCTACAACTTGTGTGGATATTTTATACAGAAACACAGAAAACAGGAGAAGTAGGCCATTCAGCCCTTCACAACTGCTCTGCCATTCAACATGATTATAGCTGATCATTCAACTTAGTCCTATGTTCCTGCTTTCACCCCATAATCTTTGATTCCTTTAGCCCTAAGAATGACATCTAACTCCTACTTGAAAACATTCACTGCCTTCTGTGGCAGAGAGTCCCACAGGGTCACACCTATCTGGGTGAAGAAATTTCACCTAATCTCAATCTTAAATGGCCTATCCTACATATTAGATCATGACCCCCTAGCTCTGGGCAGCACACTCTGTGTTTACCCTGTCAGGTCTTGTTCGTATTTTGCAGATTTTGAGGAGATCCACTCTCATTATTCTATAATTCCAGTGAATATAGCCCTAACGAATCCAGTGTCTCTTCATATGTCAGTCCTAACTTCCAGGTATCAGTCTGGTAAATCATCATTGTTCTTCCTCGGGGAGATCAAAGCTGCACAAGATACTCCAAGTGTGGTCTCACCAAGGCCTTCTACAACTGCAGAAATATATCACTGCTGTTGCACTTGAATGGTCTTGCTATGAAAATCAACATATTATTTGCTTTCTTCAACACCTGCATGCTTACTATTTTTAGCAACTGGCATACAAGGTCACTCAGGGCTTTCCTCATCTCTTGTCATTCAGGTAATAATCTGCCTGAGTTTGCTAAAGTGGATAACTTCACATTTATCCACATTATACTGCATCTGCCATGCATTTGCTCATTCACTCAACTTATCAAAGTCACAGTGAAACACCTCTGTATAGACTTTACTCACATAATGAAAGTTATGGTTCAGGTTGCAAACACAATTGAAGCAAAATTCCTCCTCCACCACGTTTAAATCCTTACTCAATAATCTTAATCATGCGTACAGTGATCTAATCCTCAATGCTGATTCACAAGTCATAGAATCATAGAGATGTACAGCATGGAAACAGACCCTTCGGTCCACCTCATCCATGCTGACCAGATCCCCTAATCTAATCTTATCCCATTTACTAGCATTTGGCACATATCACTCTAAACCCTTCCTATTCATGTACCCATCCAGATGCCTTTTAAATGTTGTAATTGCACCAGCTTCCACACTTCCTCTGGCAGCTCATTCCATACCTTTACGTGAAAAAGTTGCCCTTTAGATCCTTTTTAAATTTTTCCCCTCTCACGCCCTCTAGTTCTGGACTCTCCCCATCCCAGGGAAAAGACCTTGTTGATTTATCCTATCAATGCCCCTCATGATTTTATAAACCTCGATAAGGTGACCCCATAGCCTCTGACACTCCAGGAAGAATTCTCCCCAGCCTCTCCAGACTTTCCCTATAGCGGAGATCCTTCTACCCTGGCAACATTTTTGTAAATCTTTTTTGAACAAGTTCAAGTTTCACATTATTCCTATAGGAGGGAGACCAGAATTGCACACAATATTCCAAAACTGGCCTAACCAATGTTCGGTCCAGTCACAGCATGACCTCCTAACTCCAATACTCTCTGGGTAAAGAAATTTCCCCACACCTCAGTCTTAATTGGCCCTTCCCATAGCCTGGACTGTGACTCCTGTCTGCAGTTACTCTGTCTAATTCATGTTATATTTTTATATGTTTTTATCAACCATCTTCGTTGTGCCAAAAATAAATTCAATTAGCATGTTTCACCTTTATTTTCTCTTTCACTCAATTTTGCTAGAGCCTCCCAGATGCCACCTCCAGTCAAAAAAAACACTTCATGCCAAGGACATGAAGCAGTCCTCATCTGTGGAATTCGGCTTTTCTGTCCATATTTGAACCAAAGCTCTCATCACAGATGCTCAAGACATGCTGAGTATTTCCAGCATACTCTATTCTTTAAGATGCAAAACACTCAGAAAAGCAAAGTTTGTAACACTCCTGTCTTAAAGTCAGAAAGTTTCTGTTTCAAGATTCACTCCAAAATTTGAGCACAATAGTTGAGGCTGACACTACAGTGCAGTACTGATGAAAATACTGAACTATTAAAAGTGCCAGCTTTTGGACGAGACCTTAAACTGAAGATGCCCCAAGGTAACAATCTCAACGCTAACTTGTGTGGCTCATCACACAATATACGCTTTCTCATCCTTAGTAGGCAGTACAATTAAACTGCCCACTAGGAGGTACAAGTGAGCTCTTTTGAAAACATAACTGCTGAATTCCTCATGTATCTATTTTACCAACCTTTCATTTGCACTTCTTCACAACAATGTGGCCGAATTCATATAATCTAATCTAAATTTCAGTAGCCAGTATATCCAATGTATTATTGCCAAGAAAATGAAAGTATAAATAACACATTTGATATTATAACCTTACAAAAACCCATTGTCTGGATAAATCATAAGTAACAATGTACAATATGTATAGTAAAGGAAAGGGTGTTTGTGCAATTATTCAACATCAAATTAAATTATTTAATTATGTCATACTCACTTGATTATTTTCTTCTTTTCATTGAAAAGTCACCAAAGGATAGAAATAAATTCATCATTTTTATTTTGAATTTTTATAAATAATTTTATACAAGTTAAACTATAGTTTACTAAGCACACCCAATATAACCGGACTTCACAAACTGGTTGCATGGTATTTGTGTAATCCCCCAAAAGTAGGTTCATGATACAAACTGCTCTCCAAAATGGCTGCTCTGACATGCCACTTTAAACAAACTCAGGATCTCTTCTAATACAAACAATTCTGATGCTATATTCAAGCTTTCATTGACTAAGTTTCAGATGAATAAGTAATTGAGGTGATTATTCTTGTTGCTAAGAATTTCAAATGTCTGCAGTTTAACACCACTTCTTGAAATTGAGATGTAAAATGAAATGAAATAATTTTACAGCCAAAATAGATAATGGCAAAAATTGAATGTAAATGTATGCATGCTCCATATTCTAGCAAAACTAATTCACACAGATAGTATTCTTCATGTCTTCAAGAGATCTCAAAATTCTTCTTAGCTCATTCATTCTTTTTGAAGTCTAATCACCATCATATGTATGCAAACCAAATTGTACATATTAAGGTCTCAGAAGTGACAAATGAATTGTAAACAAACTAATCTTCCTTGATGACTTTTTTGATGGATGAATATTGGCCAAGACTTTGGCCAAAAAGTGTATCTTTATGGACAGGATTATGGACAAGGGGGCATAGCTTTAAATTAAGGGGGGGTAGATATAGGACTGATGTTAGGGGTAGGTTCTTCACTCAGCGAGTCGTAGGATCATGGAATGCCCTGCCAGTAGCAGTAGTGGACTCTCCCTCTTTATGGGTATTTAAGCGGGCATTGGATAGGTATATGGAGGATAGTGGGTTAGTGTAGGTTAGGTGGGCTTTGATCGGCGCAACATCGAGGGCCGAAGGGCCTGTACTGCGCTGTATTGTTCTATGTTCTATGTTCTATTTACCTCGTGGTGAATGGAAATCAGATCACCTATAATCCCAGAGTTATATATTTCTTTTGAATTACTGGTTCCAGTAAATTAGAAGCACAGATTGTTTGAGCTAGCAAATCATATGACTATTTATTTTTTCCACTGCTAGATAATATTGCCAACAACACAGAACAAAAAAAGTGAAGGAAAAAAGGTTCTAGAACAACAAAGAACAAAACAGCAAGGAACAGGCCCTTTAGCCCTCCAGGCTTGCACGGACCAATTTTATCCTTCCATACTATAACGGTCTTCACTTACATGATCCATATCCCTCTTTTCCATTCCTATTCATGTATTTGTTCAGGTGTTTCTTGAATGCTGCTATTGTGTCTGCTTCCACCACCTGTCTGTCAGAAAGTTCCAGGCACTCACCACCCTTTTATGTTAAAAATTTGCCTTGCACATCTCTTTTAACACCCCCTCCCCCCACTTGAACCTGTGTCCCCAATTGATCCCTCCACTCTGGGGGAAAACCTTCATACTTTCTACTCTATCCATGATATTCATAATCGGATAAACTTCAATTTCCTGAATTCCAGAGAAAACTAATCCAGTCTCTATCCAAATCTTTCTTCATAGCTAAAATCTCCCATACTAGGCAACATCCTGGTAAACCTTTTCTGTGCCCTCTCCAAAGCATCCACATCCTTCTGGTAGAATGGTGACCGGAACTGTACACAATATTCCAACTGTGGCCTAATTGAAGTTCTATAAAGCTGCAGCATAACTTGTCTATCCTTATACTCAATGTCCCTTCTAAAGAAGGCAAGCATGCCATAGGCCTTTTTTACTATTTACCTACCGGTGCTACTATATTCAGTGACCTGTGGACTTGCACATCCAGATTCCTCTGCGTATCAATACTCCTAAGGGTTCTCCATTCACTGAATAATTTCCACCAGTACTTTACCTCACATTTGTCTGGATTAAACTCTATCTGCCATGTTCTGCCCATTCTTCCCATTCCTCCAACTAATCTATATCCTGCTGTATGTTCTGACAATCCTCCTCACTATCCACACCATCACCAATCTTTGTATCGTACACAAACTTACTAATTGGACCGGCTACATTTTCTCCAAATCATTTATGTAGACCACGAACAGCAGAGATCCAGCACTAATTCCTGTGGAACACCACTAGTCACAACCCTCTGTTCTGACAAGCATCCTTCCACTGCTACCCTCCATCTCCCATGACTAAGTCAGTTCTGAATCTATTTTGCCAGATCATCCCGATACTATGTGACTTCACCTTTTGTAGCAATCTCATCATAGGCTTTACTGAAGTCCATGTAGACAACATCCACTTTTCCATCAATCATCTTTACCACCTCAAAAGACTTGATCAAGCTAGTGAAACATGACCTCTCCTCACAAAACCATATTGTCTGACACTAATAAGTCCATTTGCTTCTGAATGCAGATAGATCTTTTCCCAGAGAATCTTTTCCAATAATTTCCTACCCTTGATGTGAGGCTCACTGGCCTGTAATTTTCAGGATTATCCCTGTTACCCTTCTTAAACAACGGGACAACATTGGCTATTCTTCAATCCTCTGGGAGCTTACCTCTGGCCAAAGAGGATAAAAAGATGCCTGTAAATGCTCAAACAATTTGTTCTTTTGCCTCCTTCAATATTCTGTGACAGTTGCCATCAGGACTTAGGGACCTATCTACCTTAGTACCTTTTAAGATGCACAATATCTACTTTTTAAATAGCTTATGAGATTTGACACTCCCTTCCCTGAGACCACCCTCCACCAATACTGACAAATTATTCATTAGGATCTCACCCACCTTTCCTGACTACACACACACACACACACACACACACACACACACACACACACTCTCGCCTTTGTCCTCGAGTGGACCAACATTTTCCCTGGCTACCCTCTTGCTTTCTAGGTGTATAAAAAGCCTTGGCTTTTCCTTAATTTTGTATGCTAATGGATTTTCATGACACCTTTTAGCCCTTCTCATTCCTTGTTTAATTTCTTTCCTACTTTCCTTATATACTTCAAGGGCTTCATCAGTTCCCATCCTCCTAGCCCAGTATGCTTCCCTTTTCTTTTTGACCAAGGTCATAACATCCTTAGTCATCCAAGGTTCATGAAACTTGCCATATCTAGCCTTTATTCTTACAGGAACATGCTGCTCCTGAATGCTTATCAACTGCTGTTTAATGTGGATTTACCCTCAAAGAGTCACCTTCAATCAAAGTTCTCCAGTTCCTGCCTAATATTATTGTAGTTCACCTTCCCCCAATTTAACACCTTCATCCAAGCATTACTGTTAACCTTATCCACGAGTATCTTAAAACTCATGGCATTGTGGTCACCACTCCTGAAATACTCCCCCACCGAAACTTCACATATATGGCTAGACCCATTTCCAAAATCAAGTCCAGAGTATAACCCCTTCTCTGGTTGGGCTGTTTGCATACTGTGCCAAGAATTCCTCTTGAATGGTCTTTACAAATTCTGCCTGTTCCAAGCCCCTAGCACAAAGTGAGTCCCAATCAATATAGGGGGCATAATTTTAAGGTGATTGGAGGAAGGTTTAGGGGAGATGTCAAAGGTAGTTTCTTTACACAGAGTGTGGTGGGTGTGTGGAATGCACTGCCAGCATTGGTAGCAGAGTCAGATACATTAGAAACATTTAAGCAACTTTTTGGATAGGCACATGGATGAAAGTAAAATGAAGGATATGTAGGTTAGTTTGATCTCCGAGTAGGTTAAAAGGTCGGCACAACATAGAGGGTGGAGGATTTGTATTGTCATGTACTGTTCTGTGTTCTAAATGAGGGAGTTGCATAATTGGTGAAGGAGTATCTCACAGCTCTCCTGAGAAAGGATACATCAGCGAGGCAATATGGATAGAACTCAGGAATAAGAAACATAAGATCAAACTATGCTTTTCCAAATAATCGTAAATCCTGTCTCTCAGAATCCTCTCCAATAATTTGCTCACCTTCGATAAAAGACTGACTGGTCTGTAATTCCCAGGGTTATCCCTATTCCCTTTCTTGAACAAGATAGTAACATTTGCCACCCTCCAATCATCTGGTACTATTCCAGTGGACAGTGATGAAGCAAAGATCATTGCTAAAGATGCAGCAATCTGTTCCCTCGCTTCCTGTAGTAACTTTGGATATATCCCGCCTTGCCCAGGGGACTTATCTATCCATATGTTTTCCAAAGTTTCCAGCACATGCTCCTTTTTAACATCAACTTGTTTGATCAGATCTGCTGTTTTACACAGTCCTCACAAACGACAAGGTCTCTTTCCCTAGTGAATAGTAAAGCAAAGTATTCATTCAGCACCTCCCCTATTCACTCCAATTCCAGGAGGAAGATCCCCCATTATCCCTGATCAGCACTACCTTCATACTGGCCACCCTCTTGTTCTTCACCTAAGTGTAGGACACCTTGGGGTTTTCCTTAATCCTACTCACCAATGTTTTTTCAAGGCACTTTACAGCTCTCCTAAGTCCATTCTTCAATTCCTTTCTGGCTACCTTGTACCCCCTCCGGAACTCTGATTGATCCTTGCTTCCTCAACCTTAAGTAAGCTTCCTTCTTTCTCTTGTCTAGATATTCCACATCTCGTCATCAAAGAGATTCCTTTACCCTACTATCCCTTCCTTACCTCAGTGGGACAAAGCTATCCAGCACTTGCAACAAGTGCTCCCTAAACAATTTCCACATTTTTGTCATGCATTTCCCCGAGAATCTCTGTGCTCCGCAGTTCCTGCCTAATAACATTGTAATTCTCCCTCCCCCAATTACATATTTTCCCATACAATCTGCTACTATCCCTCTCCATGACTATAGTAAAGGTCAGGCAGGCAAAAGTGAGGACTGCAGATGCTGAAATCAGAGTCTACATTAGAGTGGTGCTGGAAAAGCACAGCCGGTAAGGCAGCATCCGAGGAGCAGGAAAATCGACATTTCGGGCAAAAGCCCTTCATCAGGAACAGTCCTGAAGAAGAGCTTTTGCCCGAAACGTCGATTTTCCTGCTCCTCGGATGCTGCCTGACCAGCTTTTCCAGCACCACTCTAATCTAGACTTTAATATAGTAAAGGTCAGGCAATTGCAATTTTTATCACCTAAATGCTCTCCCACCAAGAGATTTGACATCTGGTCTGCTACCAAGCACCAAATCGAATATGGCCTCCCCTCTAGTCAGCCTATCTACATATTGAGTCAGGAATCCTCCTTCTTGGAGGCACCTGACAAAATCAGCTCCATTCAAAGAATCTGCACGAAGGAGGTTTTAATCAATATTAGGGAAGTTGAAGTCACTCATGACATCCCTTTCTGTCACACCGGAAACATCTAAATCCTGGAACATTCTGTTGCTAGCCCTATTCCTCTTTCAGCCAATGTAAGTTCTAATATATAAATTATTCACAAATAATTAAGAACAGCTATGAATAAATGAAGTTCGACAGTAAATTACCGACATCTGTCAAAAAGTGAAATTTTACCACCGCCAATGTTGGAAATGCAACAAAATTGAAAACTAAATGCATTCTAAGCAATCACTGGAATAGGCAGAAGCTGTCAATAGAAAGACAAAGTAAGTAAAACATCATCATAAAATATTGCAAATTATCTTTGTCTTTTGTGACATGGAACATATTCTGTAATCTATCAAATTAAAATTTTTCAGCACTGCTGTGAGATAAAATGCAAAGGTATCCTCTCTTTACCTCTGTCACCCATAAGAATACTAACAAGAATCTATCCATTTATAACTCTTCCGTCCCCTTCCGAATTTCTTAGCTCTTTGTTCACAGGCCGAGATTGTATACAATTTAGACATAGGGAATCTGAAATTCATCTGCCACACCTTTGAGCTGTGATCTTTGTTTTTTGTGGCTCACACTCGCTGTAGTTTCATAACTTTTCACAGTTTAAAGTCTCTCAAAACCGCAAGGACTGCTAAGTATTATAGTGGCTTCAGCAGTTTAGATAGCTAGATAAAACTGCTGGACCTCCTACAAAAGCAGATAGGACTAAATTTCACATGCATTTCCTGTCTTCTCCATGATATATTTGCAGCAGGTTTAGAAACTTTTCTCAATAACAAAACTCAGTGATTTTCACATTTCATAAGATAGATCCATGGAAAACAAATTTTAAGTCCACAAACGCGACATATTTTAAATTAAAGAAAGTATTACGCTGACTTCTGAAAATATATGGGCTTTTTAACTTATATGATTAACTGAAATTCTTGTTGAAACATTCTTCTTCACCAGCAGTACTGCATCAGCAAAGAGGTGGCACAGAAGAATTGAATTTACTGCAATCTTAAAACTAGACACTAATTTTAAATTCCTGTAAAATATAAATAGGTTTAAAAAAAGCTGTGAAAAGTTATTTATAATTGTCTGCTTGCCAACTGTTCATGCTATACAGTGCAACTCTTTCCACGTCATGCACATAATATCAGTGTTAACTGGTCAGTCAAGTATAGCAAAGGCAGATACATAGAAAATGGCCACTTACTTTGTCACGCAATGTGCTTCTCAAACTTAAGAGTATCACTAAAGATTCCAGATTTCCATACTGATCATTCTGTAGTGGCCCTGAGACAGTCAATTACTATAAATTAGGTATGAGGTATAGTTTTGTAATTTAGCCCACTAAGATCCATACGGCTGGCAGACTGAGGAGATTCCTATCTATTTCATTGTTGTTATGTTCATTTCATAAATTGGAAATCAAACTAGGAGATTGAGCATCCCTACTGCCTGAATCCACACCCATAATAGAAAGCATGGATTTTGCCAATTTTTCTCCCTTCAGTTGTACAGCTAACTTGTCCCAACGCCTTACAACAATTGATCATATATCAACTATTAGCATAATATATCTGAGAAACTGAGATCAATTCTAGCCCCCAAGATCTGAACCAGTGTGGTTGAGATTATAGAACAGCACACAAGCATGGCTTCTGGAAAAGTTTAGTCAAACTTCATTGAAAAGAATATCAAAATCGTTCAAGTCTTTTTTTAAAAACCAGGCTATAGCAGTCTACACATGCACTTAGTTTTTAAAAAGAAAATAAAGTATCTGTACCAAAAGTGAAATGAGTGTTTCCAGCAACCAATATAAAACATCAAATGCTTATTTTTTTCTATTCAACTGTTTTGCAATATTGGAAATAACACAGTATTAAATTAGATTAGTAATAAACTGAGTTGAACATTTCGCAGTAGAGAACTGCTTCAAAAAAAAACAAAGACAGAAGTGCTATAAATACTGAGCAGGTCAAGTAATATTTGTGGACAGCAAAACAGAATCAAATGGTCAAAATTACCCTTGTCCCTGAACTTGTGCGCTGTGGCAAGTCATTTGTGAAAATACAGCAAATTTCACAGAACTAGATTCTCTACATTAAAGGAAAAAAGTCTGATTCTGCAACAAAGTTTCGTTAGCAAGTGGCAAGAGACCTATGATAAGGGGATGAATATGAGATGGGGATGTGAGCAACACAGGGCTGAAGTTGTAGAACTGGGTGGAGTGAAGAACTGCAAATGAAAAAAAAAGACTCTGAGGAGTTATGTACAGGCCCTCAAGCAATCGTCAGGATGTGGGGGAGAAAATAAATCAAAAGATTGAAAATGCCTGTAAGAAGGTACTATTACTGTAACCATGGAGACTTTAACATGCAGGTGGACTGGAAAAATCAGGATTGCAGCAGATCCCAAGAAAATAGGAATTCATGAAATGTCTATGGGATTGTCTTTTGAGAGCAACTTGTGATACAGCCCACTAAGGAAATGGTAATTCTGGGTTGGTGATGTGTAATGAGGCAGACTTGATTCGCGCTGAAGGTGAAGTAATCCCTGGGCGACAGTGACCATAATATGATTGAATTCACCCTGTGGTTTGAGAGAAGCTGGGATCAGAAGCAATGGTATTACAATTAAGTAAAGGCAACTTATGAAGACTCGAGGGAGTTGCTGGCTAGAGTTGATTGGAAGGGGAACAAGGAGGGAAAATTGTGGAACAGCAGTGCAGGAGTTTCTGGGGGCTATTCAGGAGGCACAACAGAAATTCATCTGAAGGAAAAACCACCATACTAAAGGGACGATGAGGCAACCATGGCTAACAAGGGAAATCAGGAACAGCAAAAAAGCAAATTAATAAAAAAAACATACAATGTGGTGAAGATTAGTTGGTAGCCAGGGGAAGCCTTCAAAATCTATCAGAGGATAACTAAGAAAGAAATGGAACGGAGTGGTAGAACATGAAATATGAGGGTATGATAGCTAGTAATATAAAAGAAGAAGAAATTTTTTTTTAAAAGATATCTAAAAAGGTAAGAAGGGGCAAAAAAATAGAATTGAACTGTTGGAAAATGAGGCTACAGTATTAGTAATGGAGAACAAAGTAGTAGAGGAGAAAGTGAGTAAGTGCTTTGCATCAGTATTCACAACGGAAAATACAAGAAGCGTGACAGAACTTCAAAGAGTCACGGGACAGAGGTGAGTGCAGTGGCCATCGTTAAGGAGAAGGTGCTGGGGAAGCGGATTGGTTTTAGTCTGTCCAATTCAGGTGATTTATCTAAACTTAAGACCTGAGTTCTGAAGGAGATAGCTGCAGAGGTGTTGGTGATGATCTTTGAGGAATCACTGGAATCAGGGAGGATCCCAAAGAACTGGAAAATGGCTAATGTAACACAAAAGGAGGAAATTATAAGCCTGCTACCCTGATCTTGCGCATTAATAAGATTTAAGAGTCCATTGTTGGGGATGAGGTGAAGAAGTACTCGGATGTGCATGATAAAATTGGGCAGAGTCAGCATGACCATATCAAGGGGGGGCCAAGCCTGGCAAATCTGTTAGAATTCTTTGAGGGGTAATTCTTTGAGTAAGTTAGACAAAGGAGAGCCAAAGGACATGATCTATTTGGATTTCCAGAAGGTCTTTGACAAAGTGCCGCACAGGAGGCTGCTAAGTAAGAGCTCATGGCATCAGGTGTAAGGGACTGGCATGGATCAAGGATTGGTTGATTGGCAGAAGGCGAAGATTAGGGATAAAGGGATCTTTTTCTAGATGACTAGTAGAGTTCTGTAGGGGTCAGTGTTGGGACCATAACTATTCACGTTATATATTAGCAATGTGGACTATGGAAATGGAGTAACTTTTGGGAAGTACACTGAAGACATAAGGATAGATGGAGGGACAGTAGTGTTGAGGAAGTGGGGAGACTGAAGAAGGACTTGAACAGGCTAGGAAAATGAGCAAAGTTGTGGCAGATGGAATACAATGTGGGAAAGTGAGAGGTTGTGCACTTTGGTAGAATGAACAGAAATGTAGGCTATTTTCTAAATGGAAAAAAGCTTCAGAAATCTGAAGCACAAAAGTATTAGAGTCCTATTTCAGGATTCAGTTAGGTTAATATATTGGTCATTTGCAGTTATGAATGCAAATATAACACTAGCATTCAGTTTGAGAAGGCTATAAAACAAGTGCAGAGAAGCATTATTGAGGCTATATAAAAGCTCTGGTCAGTTCATTTTTGGAATATTGTAACGAGTTTTAGGCTCTGTATCTAAGAAAGGATGTGCTGGCATTGGAGGGGTCAAGAGGGAATTCATAAGAACGATCCCATCAATGAAGGGCTTGTCATATGGAGGAGCAGTGGAGGATTCTAGGTATGTACTTGAAGTTCAGAAGGATGAAGCGGGAATCTGATTGAAACTTAAAGAATTCAGACAGGTCTGGATAGTTTGGACATGAAGACGACACTTCCACAAGTAGGAAAGACCCAAGGACACAGCCTCAGTTTGAAGGGACAATCCTTTAGAACTGAGATGAAGTGGAAGCTCTTCAGCCAGAAGCTGGCGAATCTGTGGATCTCATTGCTGTGGATGGCTTTGGAGGTCAAGTCATTGAGTTTATTTTAGATAGAGATAGATAGGTTCTTGATCAAGGGTTATTGGGAGAAGGCAGGAAAACAGGATTGAGAAACAGATCAGCTATGATCAAATGGCAGATCAAACTTGATGGACTGAATAGTTTAAGACCATAAGATTTAGGAGCATAATTAATGTGCCAGCAGCTTACACAGTAAACATTACATAAGCTCCAAGCAAATCGCATGTTTCAAAGTCCTGTATTTGTGCAACATTATACTTATGATTGCAGCACAAGCAAAGTCTCTGTTCATATTCCATGCCCAGATATTCCATAGCTCTCCATGTTGTTCTGTATGGAGGAGTATGCTAAGCCTTCACTTGTGGGTGATGTGAATGCTAACTGCTTACAGTACTAAGCAGATTTTGAACATTTGATATTCCTCATGCAGGTTCATTGAACTGTGACCAATGGATCAAGTCACAACAGGGGTTGTCAGTGCTATGTTGCAGTTCCACAGCAGCACAGAAAAATTGAGGAGAGGCACCAACAAGGAACACCAGCGGTTCTAGTGGTAAGTGATCAGCTTCAACGTGATGAAGCCGCAGCCGAAAGACCCTTCAGGGTGTACAGGTGGTTGATGAGACTCACAACCTAATAAAGTCCTTGACGTTATTTCCTCTAGATGAATAAGGTACAGTGCCACTACAGACTGTGGGCATCGTGATAAAACTATGCTGAGTTATGTAGTGGGTCTTGCGACCTGAAAGGTTGGGTGGTAACCCTATTGCAATGGTTATTCCTGTGACAGCTCCGTTCAACATTTACACACGTCTGTTTCAAAGGATTCACTGGGAACTTGTGAGAGACTCCGCAACCCTCAATCCACAAAGATATCAAGGCTGTTACTGATATAATTTGCGTCAGATCACAACACTTCATCTCAATACCCCTAATGAAATCAGAGATGCAACCTGGACAGTCAACTTTGCTAAGATGGATAGGCTTGCCCAAGATGTTGGGTGTTGCAGACTGTACACATGTAATGTTGAGAATGCCACATTGTACCACTGCTGACTTCATTCACAGAAAAGAATTTATCACATCAATACATAACCTGTGATTATCAATGATACTTCTTAGGGAGGTCACGTTGTGGCTGTACAGGACATTAATTAGGCCACTTTTGGAATATTGTGTTAAATTCTGATCTCCCTGCTATAGGAAGGATGTTGTGAAACTTGAAAAGGTTCAGAAAAGATTTACAAGGATGTTGCCAGGATTGGATGTTTTGAGCTAAAGGGAAAGGCGGAACAGGCTGGGCTGTTATCCCTGGAGCATCAGAGACTAAGGGGTGACGTTATAGAGGTTTATAAAACCATGAGTGGCGTAGATAGAGTCCAGGTTTTTTCCTCAGGGTAGGGGAGTCCAAAACTAGAGGCCATAGATTTATGATGAGAAGGGAAAGTTTTAAAAGGGATCTAAAGGGCAACTTTTCATGCAGAGGGTAGTGTGTGTATGGAATGAGTTTCTAGAGGTGGTAGAAGAGGCTGGTATAAGTACAACATTTAAAAAGCATCTGGATGTGTACAGGATTAGGAATGACTTTGAGGAATATTAGCCAAATACTGACAAATGGGACTAATTTAGGATATCTGTTTGGCATGGACACATTGGACCAAAGAGACTGTTTCTGTGCTGTACATCTCTATGACCCTATAAATCTCCACCACCTTCCCAATAGGTGCCAGAATGCCTTCTACCTTGAGAACTCTCATGTCCATGCTTAATTTCTTCACTGGTAGCCTTACAATGATGTGTCTAAGAGACCATGGCTACAGCCTACAACCATGGCTGATGATTCTATTGGATGACTGAGGCCAAGCATAGACACAATGCAGTGCACTTTTTGACCAGTACCATCTTGGAGCAGACAACAGATAAAGAGCAGGTGGAAAAGCAGGTGAACTCTTAAAGAGCAAGAACAGCAGCAGTCTTCGAGCAGAAAGTTGAGGATACAGAACATCTCCTTCAGAATGAGAGTGTTGTAGTATCTGGTCTAACATACTACAAGACTTAGTTGTCACCCAGTTCCAATAGATGTGAGCTGGGTGCAACGATCACTCATTGATTGCCAATTAGTTGTCAATCGAAAGACAAGAGTCCCTGTCCATTGCCAGAACTATTTCTGTTTTTTTTTGTTCCTTCCTTACCTTTGCAGTTGTTGAATAGAAGTGAACAATTCAACTATTTGAATACTTTCTGAAGATACTTTCACATCGTTCAATGTGGGAGTATGAGGCTCCACTGAGCGTTAGGGAAAGAGTAGCATTCCCCTTAATAGGAATTCTAAGATGGGATGATGCTGAGGATGGGCAATCAGTCTAACCTACGGGTCCTTCAGAAACTTTTCATCATCATTCCCTTCCCACCATTGATTGGCAAGGCTTGAATTAGTCCACACTTAGGTTTTCAAAATGGTATTGAGTTGGTCCTGGCATTGCTGAGTGGGACGATTGCGCAGGCATGTGCATAGCTATGGGGCAAGGTATGAAGAATATCATGAGAAAACTAAGCAAGAGAAGCTCACCAAAATTAATATGTAGACAAGTTTTTCCAAGACAGTTTAAACACTGGCATTTACTTGACAATATGGAAAATTGCCCAAGTATGTCAAATCCATATAAATCAAGACAAAAATCAGCCAATTACCACCCCTCAGTCTACTCTTGATCATCAGTAATATGATGGAAGATGTCATCAACAGTGCTGTGATGTATCTGCATCAGCAATAACCTGCTGAGTGACACCCAGTTTGGGTTCCACCAGAGCGACTCAACTCCTGACCGCATTACAGCCTTGGTTCAAACATAGACCAAAGAGCTGACTTCCAGAAGTGAGAGGAGAATGACAGTCCATGACATTAAGGCATCAAGGAGCTCTAGCAAAAATGGAATCAATGGGTATCAGGGGCAAACTCTGTCAGTTGGAATCATACCTGGCACTTGGAAAGATGGTTGTGCTTGTTGGAGGTCAGTCATCTCAGTTCCAGGACTTCCTCAGGGTAGTGTCCTCAGCTCAACCATCTTAATCTGCTTCATCAATGACCTTCCCTCCATTGTAAGGTCAGAAGTGGGAATGTTTACTGTTGATTGCATAATGTTCAGCACATTCGTGACCCCTCAGATACTGAAGCAGTCTATGTTCAAATGAAACAAGATCTGGACAATATCCAGGCTTGGGATGACAAGTGGCAAATAACATTTATGCGACACAAATGCCAGGCTATGACGGTCACAGGTAAGAGACAATCTGACCACTGCCCTTTGACATTCAATGCTGTTACCATTACTGATTCCTCCACTATCGACATCCTGGGTGTTACCATTGATCAGAAGCTCAACTGGACCTGCCACATAAACAGAGTGGCTACAAGAGCAGGTCAGAGGCTAGGAATACTGTGGCAAGTAACTCATCTCCTGACTCCCAGAACTGGTCAATCATCTACAGGGCCCATATCAGGAGTGATGGAATGCTCCCCACTTGCCTGGATGGATTCAACTCCAGCAACACTCAAGAACCTGACACCATCCAGGACAAAGTAGCCCACTTCATTGACACCACATCCACAGACATCTACTCCTTCCATCACTGACACTCAATAGCAGCATGTCTGTACTATCTACGAGATGCACAGCAGAAATTCAACAAAGATCCTTAGACAGCATTTTTCAAATCCATGATCACTTTCAGCTAAAAGGACAAGGGCAGCCAATTCATAGGAACACTACTACCTTCAAGTTCTCCTCCAAACCATCACCATCCTGGATTGGAAGGATATTGCTTTTTCTTCACTGTTCCTGGGTTAAAATGCTAGACTTTCCTCCTTAACAGCGTTGTGGGTCAAGCCATAGCACATGGACTGCAGTGGTTTAAGCAGACGGTCTACAGGAATAGTGCCAGGAGATTGGAGGATAGCAAATGTTTCCCCCTTGTTCAAGAAGGGGAGTAGTAACAACCCTGGTAATTGTAGACCAGTGAGCCTGACTTCAGTTGCGGGTAAAATGTTGGAAAAGGTTATAAGAGATAGGATTTATCATCTAGAGAGGAATGAGTTGATTACGGATAGTCAACGCGGTTTTGTGAAGGCTAGGACATGCCTCACAAACCTTATTGAGTTTTTGAGATGGTGACCAAACAGGTGGATGAGGGTAAAGCGGTTGATGTGGTGTATGTGGGTTTCAGTGAGACGTTTGAAAAGGTTCCCCACAGTAGGCTATTGCACAAAATATGGAGGCATGAGACGGAGGGTGATTTAGCGGTTTGAATTAGAAATTGGCTGATGGGAAATGTTCATCCTAGAGTTCAGTTACTAGTGGTGTATTGCAAGGATCTGTTTTGGGGCCAATGCTGTTTGTCATTTTTAAGTGACCTAGACGAGCGCATAGAAGGATGGGTTAGTAAATTTGCGGATTACACCAAGGTTGGTGGAATGGTGGATAGTGCTAAAGGATGTTGCAGGTTACAGAGGGACATAGATAGGCTGCAAGCTGGTTGAGAGGTGGCAAATGGAGTTTAACACGGAGAAGTATGAGGTGATTCACTTTGCAAGGTGCAACAGGAATAAAGAGTACTGAGCTGCAGGTAAGATACTTGGTAGTGTAGATGAGCAGAGAGTTCTCAGTGTCCATGTTCACAAATCCCTGAAAGTTGCCACCCAGGTTGATAGGGTTGTTAAGACGACATATGGTGTATTAGGTTTTATTGGTAGAGGGATTGAGTTTCAGAGTCATGAGGCCATGCTGCAGCTGTACAAACCTCTGATGCAGCCGCACTTGGAAGATTGCATACAGTTCTGGTCACATTATAGGAAGGATGTGGAAGCTTTGGAGAGGTTCAGAGGAGATTTACCAGGATATTGCCTGGTATGGAGGGAAGGTCTTATGAGGAAAGGCTGAGGAACTTGAGGCTGTTTTCATTACGAAGAAGGTTAAAGAGGTGACTTAATTGAGACATACAAGATAATCAGAGGGTCAGATAGGGTGGACATTCCTCGGATGGTGATGGCTAGCACAAGAAGATGTAGCTTTAAATTGAGAGGTGATAGATACAAGATAGATGTCAGAGGTAGTTTCTTTACTCAGAGTAGTAGGGGCATGGAATGCACTGCCTGCAACAGTAGCAGACTTGCCACCTTTCAGGGCATTTAAATGGTTGCTGGATAGACATATGGATGAAAATGGAATAGCGTAGGATTGATGGGCTTCAGATTGGTTCCACAGGTTGGTGTAACATAGAGGGGTGAAGGTCCTGTACTGCGTTGTAATGTTCTATGTTCTATGTTCTAAGACCACCTTCTCAAAGGCAATTAGGGACAGGCAATACATGCTGGCCAGCCAGTGACGCCCACATTCCACCAAATGAATAAAAAAATCTAGTAAAATTTAATGCAATATTTTAAGACTGACAGCCTTTTGACTACTTCTCTTCACTGCCTGACCAGTTGAGTAGCTTTACAACCTACTGTGTTTATTTCTGATTTCCAGCATCAAAATAAAAGTTGACTCCAGACAAAACACTGGTAATGGCATATTATTTGTGTTCGATTGTGGAGGGTATTAATTAGCATCAGCATAAAAAAGCATATTGCAAGTGTGGTCATGAAAATATGAATTGCTTACTTCAAATTTGCAACTACATAAACGGTTATAAAAATTCATCGGGACTAATTTCAATTATACAATTTACCAAATGGATCTCTGGAATAATAACAATGGATGCATTTTCGTACAACCATTATTTTAGCAATTCTGAGTAACAGATTTAAACAATAAATTAGCTTTTCCTCTGAAAAACTGAGTAATTGTTTAATTTTGTCATTTGAAATTTTAGAAGATTTAGACTTTGCATTGACACAAGTAGATAAACATACCAAAATAGAATTAGTCAGTTTAGATGTTAAAAGGTGTAAAAATTTACAATTTAAAATGATCTATGGGCCATGCATATTGTACAATTTCTGAAAATACAAATACTGTTGTGGTTCTGTTCGCCGAGCTGGGAATTTGTGTTGCAGACGTTTTGCCCCCCTATCTAGGTGACATCCTCAGTGCTTGGGAGCCTCCTGTGAAGCGCTTCTGTGATCACTATAAATGCCGGAGGAAACATCACAGAAGCGCTTCACAGGAGGCTCCAAGCACTGAGGATGTCACCTAGACAGGAGATGAAACGTCTGCAACACAAATTCCCAGCTTGACGAACAGAACCACAACAAGTACCCGAGCTACAAATCTTCTCCCAAACTTCGAATACAAATACACTGACTAAACAAACTACGATCGCAAGGTAACACATCTTGATGTAAGTTTGGTCATTAGATGTGGAAACAGATAACCAGCCAGTCCAATCCATACCTATGCCATTTTTCTGACTTTCTGTATATTATTTATTCCCTCAGGAATAGATATCACACGAGTAAATATTTCAAGAAAATAATACTTTGCAAGTATGTTAATTTCCCGAAGGAAACCATTAAAACTCCAATGTAATCACTTCGTAACCTGAATCATATTTAACTGTGATCACAGTTGTGCAACACAGCTTTGCTGTTTCCGCTGATGGTAATTCCACATTCACAGTATCAGTTTTGTTTAAATTTTAGCTGTATTTGCTGAGGGTAATGCACAACTAAACCAGGCTACTCAAGCTAACTGCCCACATGTTGTGAATAGTTGATCTCTATTCATCTTTGAGATATTGCCAAATCACACCCTCCACATATTGAACTACATAGGTCTCTATGTAGGCACAAAACCACCATTAAGGTTGCAAAGTGCAAAATATATGTCCTGATTATATTGCTCATACATTTGGTAGATAAATTGTAAAATCAATGGTGTTGATTAAAATCATTCAGGGAAACTGGCCACCAAAATGCATTGTTACATCATTGTCTGTGTTCCGTGAAAATTCTTCCCCGGATCTTATCCCCAAGATATATTTTGTTTTTTCAAGTATATACGCAGGTGTTGAAAACTAAGAATTGCAAAAAACATATTTCTTAGCTTACACTAAGGTGAGCTCCGTGTTAATACAGCAATAAATGCCAGGCTATGGAGTACAGTTTTAACTCACTCAAAACGGATTCACTTAGAGATAAAAATCAGGTCCATAATTCAGACCTATGTCTAAATTAAAACTACAGAGCAATGAACTGATGCTAATTCAAAATTTCACAGATGTATTATTTACATCAGACAGTTCTAAAATGTGTGCAATTCTTTTCTACAAACATTATATTTTCTCCAAGATTTATGGAAGCTGCCTACTTTGAGCATTTTACGTACAGCAGATTTGAAGAACAGCACAAAATATTCATGATAAGCCTATGGAATTTATTAGCCCAGATCTTCTGACAAGCAGCAATCATTGGCATATGGAAAGAGAGGGTATCAGGTGGATGGTGTGGGTGGGGGTGGTTGCTGGAGATGGAGGAGTCAGTGGATGTGGTCAGTAGCGAGTTAGGTCTGGTTGGTCGGGGGATGGTAGTTGAGTATAGTCAAAGCTGGCAATGGTGGGGAATTAGTCAGATAGTTGATTGAGTAGTTCAGGTAGGATAGTTGGAATATCAGCTTTATTGCTTAGGAGATCAGTTATGAAATTGAGCTCAAATTACTCCCGATCCTAGTCTGTCTAATATTTGCTGGGAAACTCCACAGACATGTGTACCAGAACTGTCCGAAGTCTCTAATCCTGACTCAGGCAGAAACATTCACTGGGTTTCTTGAAAAGCAAGGGAATTAGCTATTGGAAGTTCAAACTTCCCAGGCAATTTCTATGGAGGTCAGCACATCAAGATCTCCGCACAGTCCTAAAATGCATCCTTGATCATATATGTGATCTGACAATTCAGAAACTGCCCCATTCTGCTAGAACTTTGTGTAATTTTACAGATGAGGTTGCTATGAATTGAGTAAATTGATTTAAATCATCAGCACAGTCTTTTAGCTTTCAAAGTTCCCCAAATACGGAATCTTTGGTTCTTGCAAAAATAACATTTGAATTTTCAACCAAGCTCTTGATAGTAAGACATCTGACTATGACCAGTTATTTTCAAAGGTATCTTAGCATGCGTTAGCATTTATTTGCAGTTATTTGAGGATTTCTGTCATTGCTTTTGAAAACAAAATACAGTATGAAAGAGGATGACATTGCTTGGGCCACCCAATATGTGGCACCTCGTATCAGTAACAATTCCATTTCTTTTTTCCCCAACTTCCGTAAAATGTTTACGCCCCATGGTTAGTATCATCACTTTTAGACACTTCAGTTGATCTTGTATATGCATCTTGCTGGAAGAGACACACACTTCCACAATTATCTTCAATAAATAACTTAATTGCGAATTCACAATTAACCTGGAGTTGAAGTTCAAAGATTATGTCCCCCATTAGGTTTGGTGTTACAGATACGGTTGCAGAACTAACATTGTTCAGTGTCACAACTTCCTCCATAAAGCAAAGGTTTCTTTTTGCTTTTCAGTGAATCTGAGATAGAATTGCTCACTGAACAGTGAAGGAACTTTGGTGTATCTGCAACTTAAGAGCCTGTGCTCCATTGTGGATTTTTCAACCTACTATCAGCTTCTGAAAAATTTCAAGATCAACATACATGGCCCCAAATTCAATCCTACTCTCAAGCTCAGATGACCTCAGTGAAAGATTTAGTATTCTTTGGTTCGAATCAGAAAGGAGACATTCAGCCAGCATTCCTGTTTCCAAGTATTCACCGATTGGAAAGTACATCTATATAAATAACAGATCAGAATAGAATTGGTCTTATGTGCTTTGTCAATATCTACTTGTCTAAGTGAATACATGAAAATTTAAATGAAGTACAAGAGGAAATCTGGTACTCATGGAACCATAATCATGTGCAATTTAATCCCTTCAAAAGGAAACAGAATAATGTTATAAAAATAGTTCATTTTAATGCGTGGCTTGTTTATTGGTAGAACATCTGTCTCTCAGTCAGACAATTGAGTAATTAAGTGCATTCCAGAGACACAAACATAATTAAAGACAAAACTGAATTGTCAGACGCGGCATCTTTCAGATGAGACATGGCCTCAGCTGTAAAGGATCCTATGTCTTTTTTTTAAAAGAGTATATGAGATTTCTTTTCAATTCCCAACTTTTAGTCATCACCCAAGACTGTCAAGAAGACGTTACTGCTTCACTAACTGTTTATGGGATTTAGTTCTGCGCAAATTGGCTCTGTGTTGGCCTACATTACCAGAAGGATTACATTTCAAAAGTACTTTACTGGTTGTAAAGTGGTTAAGGACAGTGTGAGATTTAAAGAATGATATAGCTAAATTATTCCTTCTTTCTTTCCAACTATTCATGGCTTTCCACTTGATCAAGATTCCTCTAGACACAGTGAAGAATTTGAACATTATGTAGATTGAGTAATACAGAAAACAATAAAAAAAAAGTAATTTCTTATTTCGGCATTAAAACAATAAGTACTTACCTTGAATGGTCTACTTGTGTCATCAAGGAAAAGTATGTTTTCTGAAAGGAGCAGTGACCGTGCTGGGTTGCACAGATCTAGGGGCTGCAAATAATAATGCAAATTAGTTGCAAAAATTTGTTAAGTCAGACTTCAATTTTGTGTGACCGTTCAAGTTAGCACTTACTAGTATCTTCGAAATTGTAATCTCCATGATAATTTTCAATTTTAAAGTAGCTTTAGTCACTTGAAAACTACACTTTTCGGGAAAAAAAATTAGACAATAGCGTAAATGGACTAAGTTTCACCCTGAGAAGGAAAGGTTCAAGTGGTTTTCACAGCTTTTGCAGCTGAAGCACAAACCAATCAAGTTTTGAAAGCATTTCCTCTGTCTGGACCTTTGCTGCAAAATTCTTAACAGTTAGTTGAGATTTGCATATCAAAAAGAACAGGATGTTAGAGAGCTGTTGCCCACTATAGCCAGTACAGTTAACCTCAGAGTGTGGGTGTACTTCCAAAATAACCTTGTGCACTGGTATAACTTTCAGTTTAGTGCAGACTGCAGGTTCGTCAGAAAGGACATTGTGCAGAGACAAACAGTGCTTACTGCATATTTGTACATATAACCTGTAATGTTAACTTAGCATGACTGCACGAGCTCCTTCAGCAAACAGCTGAAGATTTTTACATGTTATTAATGTGGAGAAAGGAAAAGCAAGTAAATATTGAAATAAATAAGTCTGACCTGAGATATTACTGGTCCTGACTTCAGAATGACAGATTGGAATCTGAACATTAATATGACATTTAAGAATGTCAAGAAGCTAGGAAAACTGGCACAATAGAAAGGCATGACTTACATTAGAGGGGCATGATTTACATTCGGGAAACCAGAATGTTAGAGGCAGTTTGATTTGAGATGAGAAATGGTAAAGGCAAGCAGTCACTTTGGGAAAGGTCTATAAGCCCTCATACAGCAACCAAATGTTAGTATAAAAAAAGTAGAAAGAAAGAAGCAATTGGAGTTTATCGGAAGCTTTGACAATAATCATGGGGATTTAAATCTACATATATACTGGAAAAAAGCCAAAAGCACAAAAGTAGTCTAGATAAAGAATTTATAGAATATTTTCAGGATAGCTTCTTAGAACTGCATGTTCTGAAGTCAACCAGAGAACAGACTGCACTAGAAACAGAAACTTTGAGTAGCATTAAGCCATTTGTCCCTTTGAGACTGCTCTGCCATTCAATATGATCATGGCTGATAACTTAGTGACCTGTTCCTGCTTTCACCACACACCTTTGATTCCTTTAGTCTTAACAATTATATCTAACTCCTTCTTGAAAACATTTGATGTTTTGGTCTCAACCACTTTCTGAAGCAGAGAACTCTCCAAGCTCACCATTCCCTGGCTGAAACAAATTCCCCTCACCTTAATCCTAAATAGTCGACCCTATATCCTTAGACCATTATATCTGCTTCTGGACATCGTCATTGGGAACCTACTTTCTGCATTATCTCAACTAGTCCTGGCAGAATTTTATGTATTTCCATGGGCTCCCTCCCCCCACCAACTCATTTTTTAAAATTCCAATGAATATAATCTTAGCCAATCCAGTCTTTCTTCATACTTCAGTTCGCCATTCTGAGGAATCATTCTGATAAACTTTTGGTGTCCTTCATCCATAGTTAGAATATCCTTCGTCAGGGATGGAGACTAAAGCTGCACACAATACACCAGCTGCAGTTTCACCAAGGCCCTGTAAAATTGCACTAAACATCCCCGCTCCTGTCGTCAAATTCTCTTGTTATAAAGGCCTGCATACTTTTGCTTTCTTAATGAGCTGTTGTACCTGTATACTTATCTTCAAACAGATGATTTAAGAATACTTACATAACAAACCTAAACACACCCAGAGACTTTAGCCACCTTACCATACATTAAAGACATCTCAGAGATGACGACCAGATTATCCCAGTCCCTTAGCATCACAGTAGACCACAAACCTACCAACGCACTGAAACTGCAATTCAAGAGTTTAAACGACCCTGTACCAACAACCAACTAAATGAACGTCATATACAAAATACCCTGCAAGCACTGCAATAAATACGACATCAGACTGACTGGCATGAAACTAACTACTAGGATACTAGGATGAGCAGCAACTAGCCACCAAAAGATCTGACCAACTATCTTAGCATCCTTACACATAGATGAAGGAAGACACCAGTTCGACTGGGACAATACATCAATCCTGGGATAGGTTAAACAAAGACACACACGGGAATTCCTAGAGGCCTGGCATTCAAACCAGAACTCCATCAACAAACACATCGATTTGCACCCCATTTACCAACCTCTCAGATAAAGAACCAGAAATGACATCACCCATCACAAAAGACCAAGACACACAAATAGAAAGTGGGACAGAAGTTGGAAGGCCATATGGTCTACTCTTGGCTCCAATTCTTATACATGTTCTTGAGTGTGCTCATTACAGGCACACAAAGACTCACATATGATATTGGCAAGGAAGACTGCCATAAACTCATTTATACTATTAGTAGATGCCAGTCATGGTCTAGAGCACAATGTAAAGGACTGTCAAGGAGTTCAAGATTTAAGAAACAGTTACACAATGAAATTAGCTACATTCATACAAAGATATCATTGCAATAAATCACCTTCCCTTCAAATGTGTGTGAAATTAAATTTAAAATTAAAAAATGTTACCTGAACAAAGAGAGGGAACACCAAAATTTTTGGAGCAAGTGTCATGCATGTCCCATAGTTAGCATGGGGAATATGAGATCTCACAATTGTGCAGTTTCTGTAATTCCCATAATTCTTCACTGCTTGTACAGTTGATTTCAAGATATCTGTGGAAGATCCTATTAGTGACTGCTTTTTCTCTGGGCCACCTTGAATTCTGCTTCGGCCTACATTTGCTACAAGAAAAAGTAATGAAAACATCTTTAAGTTTTCAAATAACAGAAAAGTTTGAATTTTTGGAAATAAGCATGTTATGCCAATCAAAGCAGGAATTCCAATCGGAAATAAATTTGAGAATGTGCTGCGTAACACTTATGAATTAAAGACCACCATTTTTAAGGATGTGCCGTACCACAGATAACTTTTACACATTTGTAATGTGCAAAAAAAAAATCTAAACTTTGCTTTTTGTTAATATTAAACATCTGACTAATATTTAAAAGTTTGTCATAAATTTATATGGGAAAACAAGTTTATATACTTACAGTTAAGCTAGTTTTGTGGTAAATATCCAGACATAAATAAATAGTATGTTAGCTGTTGTGTGTATTCAAAACTGACCAAAATCACAATTTCAGCAATACAAAACTGTAATTTTACAGTAAAATGGTTTTGAGTGCTGTCCTTCATAGATATCACAAAATGATAAATTTGAGAAATTCTGACAAAATTAAACAAATTAACCAATGTATTGTTAAAAACTCCATTTATGACTGTTAGCGAGTCAATATGGGATAAGTGCTGATCAGTCATTTTATTCTTCAAAATCAAGCTTCCACACTACTTTGTCCAATACAGACAACATTCCTCATTAATTACGCATACATTATATGTTATAAAATACTTTGCTGGTTTGCAAGATATCCTTCATAATAGTGTCATATTTTCCAATTGGTTTGCATTCGTGAAAGGCAAGGGCAGGCCAGAAACTTGCATAGCAAGAAAGCAGAAACAGGATTTTGACGGATATGCTTTCTGCTGTCTGGACTTTTAAATAATCACAGCATACATCCAGTGATTGATTGATTGATTGATTGATCAATTTATTGTTGTCACATGTACTGAGATACAGTGAAAAGTGTTGTTTTGCATACTATATAGGCAGATCACAAAATGCTTCAGGGTGGTACAGTGTTACAGCCACAGAGAAGGTGAAGGGAGAGTTCAGAATAGAGAGGTTTGTTCAAAAGTCTGATAACAGCAGGGAAAGGCTTTTTCAAATTTATTCATACACGTATTTGAACTTTCATATCTTCTGCCCATTGGGAGGGAGTAGAAGAGAGGATACCCAAAGTGGGAGGGATATTTGATTATGTTGGTTGCTTTCCTGAGGTAGCAGGAAGAATTGATGAAGTCAATGGATCGAAGGCTAGTTTGCATGATGGTCATGTTCATGACTCTGTACTTTCTTGCAGTCTTGGGAACAGCAGTTGCCATACCACGCTGTGATGCATCCAGATAGGATGCTTTACAAGGTGCAATTTTTAAAATTGCAAACAGTATTTGTAGATATGCTGAATTCCTTACACTCCTGAGGAAGCAGAGGCTTTGTTGTGCTGTCTTGACCATCACATCAACGTGGGTGGCCCAGGTCAGATTGTCAGTGATCAAACTCCCACGAACTTAGTGCTCTTGACCATCTCCACCTCAGAACCACTGATGTTTTCCATAGGCTAGGGATTGTTAAAATTAACTCACAGGATGAGGACATCATTGGCAATAAATGCTGCATAGCCAATCTCCAATTTCCTCGAGGGCAGTTAAGTGTCAACCACATTGCTGTGTGTCTGGAGTCATCGGTAGACCAGACTAGCTAAGGATGGCAGTTTCCTTCCCTATAGGGCATTTGTGAACCAAATGGGTTTTTCTGACAAATGGAGAATGTATTCACGGTTATCATTAGACTCAATTCTATTTTTTACTTTTGTATATTGAATTAAAATTCCATCATCTGCTGAGATGCTATTCAAACCCAGGTCCCTAAAACATTACCTGGGTCTATGGATCAACAGTCCAACAATAATACCACAAGGCCATTGCCTCCCCAACCATAGTGTACAACCATTGCAAGCTATCAAAGGGTCAAGTTTGCCTGCACCGCTTAAAGCGGATTTGCACTTCTTAAAAGGGAATTGCAATTTCATTGCAGTAGTGCTAGAAGTTATTCCAAAGTGGTTTTGACTTGGGAAATACAATAAGTGCAATAAGAGCTGAGAATTCTGCCACTCCAGTATGAAAATGGTGATCAACTTCAAGACAAAACTTCTGGATCCATTCAGGAGACAAACTGGTATCAATGCTTCTGTTTTCACTGCAGCTCGAGCAGTAATCATCCACTATCTAATATATCAGTGCTCCACTGTTCAGAATGATGTCCTTCAAATTCAGTCTGCTGCAATGAAGGCTTAGACTACTGGCGCAAAAGCTGCAGGTACCAGTGTTCAAAGGAACTCTGTGTGCCACTGCAGTCCAGCAATTTGCCCTGCAGTATACACACAGGATTACTGCAGTGTTGCCCTGGTGGATTCGCGGGTGTATGACTGCACACAAACTAGACAGCCAGGTAAAGGATAGGACTGGAACCTAATTGTTACGTGCATTTTGAAGCTTTTATTTACAGTGACATATAACAAACTCTAAATTCAACAGTTTCAATCTGTTCCTACATACAGGACAGAAGTGAAGCCACAAATAAAATGTGCTAGCTGTAAACAATTGAACATTAACATATACTTAAACACTTTGTTCTTAAATGACAGCTCTCATTCTCTCACCAGTTCTAATCTCCCAGTGTTCTTTAGTCAGCTTTTTGACAGCATCCTGAATGGTCAGGCATAGTCTCCCTCACTGAAAGGGAAAAGCCTTCAACAAGCTATGTTGCAGCCACTAAGGCAGCTTTTAACAGAAGCACCAGTAAGATAAACACTAAGGCCTGGATTAATAAAGGCACTGGGTCCAAATTTTAACCTTAACAGCTGCTGAATGTTAGTAAATACAATTAGCAGTTAAATTGTACGTAGATGCTGCTCATCATCGAGATGTACAGCATGGAAACAGACCCTTCGGTCCAGCCCGTCCATGCTGACCAGTTATCCCAACCCAATCTAGTCCCACCTGCCAGCACCCAGCCCATATCCCTCCAAACCCTTCCTATTTATATACCCATTCAAATGCCTTTTAAATGCTACAATTGTACCAGACTCCACCACTTGCTCTGGCAGCTCATTCCATACACGTACCACCCTGTGTGAAAAAGTTGCCCCTTGGGTCTCTTTTATATCTTTCCCCTCTCACCCTAAACCTATGCCCTCTAGTTCTGGACTCCCCCAACCCATGGAAAAGACTTTGTCTATTTATCCTATCCATACCCCTCAATTTTGTAAACCTCTATAAGGTCACCCTTCAGCCTCCGACACTCCAGGGAAAACAGCCCCAACCTATTCAGCCTTTCCCTATAGCTCAAATCTTCCAACCCTGGCAACATCCTTGTAAATCTTTTCTGAACCCTTTCAAGTTTCACAACATCTTTCCAAAAAGAAGACGACCAGAATTGTAGGCAATATTCCAACAGTGGCCTAACCAATGTCCTGTACAGCTGCAACATGACCTCCCAACTCCTGTACTCCATACTCTGACCAATAAAGGAAAACATACCAAAAACCTTCTTCACTATCCTATTTACTTGCGACTCCACTTTCAAGGAGCTATGAACCTGACTCCAAGGTCTCTTTGTTCAGCTACACTCCCTCGGACCTTACCATTAAGTGTATAAGTCCTGGTAAAATTTGCTTTCCCAAAATGCAGCACCTCACATTTATCTGAATTAAACTTCATCTGCCACTTCTCGGCCCATTGGCCCATCTGATCAAGATCCCATTGTAATCTGAGGAAACCTCTTCACTGTCCACTACTCTTCCAAATTTGGTATCATCTGCAAATGTACGAACTGTATGGGTTGGACCAAAGGGTCTGTTTCCATGCTGTACATCTCTATGAATCTATAATGAGTCCTCTTTTCAAGACAAGTTAATGAATAACGTCAGTTACAGTGGAACAACAATGAAAATGTTTTGAGCTTTGCAAATGGGACATGCAATGGTTGTGTTCTGGCACTGACACCCTTTAGCATTTTATTTTCTTTGCTAGTGTCATATGCCTCCAGGTTAGTTACCTCTTGAAATCCAAAACAAAATGTGTCAAAACCTCAACAGGCAATTATTCTACTGATTCTAATGCACTAACATTTCATATCAAGGAATCTCTGTAGTTACAAATGGACAGAGTGTCTTGTGCCTGTGAAGAATTTACTTTGACCATCACCAGGAAGGGAAATAGCATGGTCCAGAATATTGCCACACTACCATCTTAAAACATGAAAAATATGACAGTGGAGGTTGTATTTAGCTTCAAATATTTAGGCTCTACAAATCAATAGCATATAGTCAGAGCTTTGCAGCAAAAGAGTGCCTTTGGTTCAACTCACCCATGCCAACTGCATATTCTCAAATTAATCTAGTCCCATTTCTCAGCTATTGGCCCATATCAGTCTAAACTCTCCCTATTCATATACCCATCCAGATGCCTTTTTAAATGTATTTATACCAGCCTCTGGCAGCTCATTCCATACACACACCACCCTGTGTGTGAAAAAGATGCCTCTTTAGGTACCTTTTAAATCATTCCCCTCTCACCTTAAACCTATGCCCTCTAGTTTTGGACTCTCCCTATCCTGTGGAAAAGAACTTGGCTATTCACCCTTTCCATTCCCCTCATGACTTTATAAACTTCTATAACCTCACCCCTCAGCTTCTGAAGCTCCAGGGAAAACAGCTTCAGCCTATTCAGCCTCTTCCTATCCCTCAAACCCTTCAACCCTGGCAAAATGCTTGTAAGTCTTTTCTGAACCCTTTCAAGTTTCACAACATCCCTCCTATAGCAGGGAGACCAGAATTGCACACAATATTTCAAAACTAGCCGAACCAACTCTACTTTCAAGGAATTGGGAACCTGCACTCCAAGGTCTCTTTGTTCAGCAACACTACCCAGGTCCTGCCCTGATTTGCCTTACCAAAATGCAACATCTCACATTTATCTAAATTAAGTATCTGCCGCTTAGCCCACCGTTCCATCTGATCTAGATCCCACTGTAATCTTCCCACTACACTACCAACTTTGGTATCATCTGCAAGATTACTAATCATCCCTCCTATGTTCACATCCATATCATTTATATAAATGACAAAAATACTGGACCCAGCACTGATCCTTTTGCTACATCGCTGGTCACAGACCTCCAGTCTGAAAAGCAACCCTCTGCCACCACCCTCTATCTTTTACCTTCGAGCTAGTTCTGCACCTACATGGCTAGTTCTCCTTGTATTCCACATAATCTAATCTGGCTAATCAGTCTACTATGCGGAACCTTGTCTGTTACTTGTTGAAACCAATATATATATTGCAAAAGCGGAGTAAGAATTTGCAGAATAATGCCAACTTTGGAGAGAATACCAAATTGCGAGAGTCAAGCAAGTCTGCATTCTCAGAATATTCATCTACAGTGGTGAGACCTGGATAACATTGCTACACAAGGCAGGCAGGCTGAACAGTTTTCACCTTTGTTTCCTCAGATATATCCTTACCACCTCTTGGTAGGACAAGGTCACCAACCAAAATTATCTTGGGATATGCTTATTCTGCCATCATATGCTCACTGTTAAGTCAATGATGTCCATGCTAGCTCGGCCATGTTCTTCAGATGATGATAGCCATACATCCAAATACCTGCTGTACAGTAAACAAGCCGCTCTATCATGATTTCCTGGGCATCCATAACTTCACTCCAAGAACACCTGAAAGCAAGATGTGAAGATAGGGGACAGTCACACTGACAACCAGAAGGTCGTTGCTGGTGGCCATGATCACTAAAGTCTGAGTATTTGGAAGAGCATTGGAAATTTTTATTTTATTCATTCATCGGATGAGAACATCAATGGTGAGTCCAGCTATTTATTGTCCATCCCTAATTGCTCAGGGACAGTTAAGCGTCAATCACATCACCGTGGATCTGGAGTCACATGTAGGCCAGATCAGCTAAAGGATAATAGTGAACCAAATGGGTTTTTCTGATAATTGATAATGGATTCACGGTCAGCATTAGGCTCTTACTTGCAGAATTTTATGGAATTTCAATTCCACCATCTGCCATGGCAGGATTTGAACCCTGGTTCCCAGAACAATACTAGGGTCTTTGGATTAACAGTCTAGCAATAATACAGTCACCTCCCCAAGCAGGAATTGAGCAGAAATAGAAAGGTCAGATGGCCAAGGCGGCCCAAGGAGTACAGGGACCAGGAAATTGTATGCAGCAAACGTGGCAGAGATTGCATGTCAAGCCATGTCAGACGATGTTCAATTCATAGTTGAGTTGGGCAACACGATGCAAACCATCTTCTCATAAGATGGAAGGCTGTTATCTTAGCTTTTATTCAACTCTAAATGCATAAAGGAATACTATATTGGTTATGACTCATTCTACATTTATAGAGGCTATGAACTCTGCCAACTTCCTAGAGTTAATATCTTTCATATAGTTTGGAACTGAAACTTTAAAAGCAGTTGTAATTAATGTATTTCCTCACATAATGGGACATTGCCTGCCTAACACACATTAATAGCATTATAGCTTTCAAAATGTTCAAATATCAAAAGCTTCACAAATGCATGTGGCCAACAAATGCATTGATTCATAAAACCAATATCCTTTCAGTTAATAATGCTGCTTAACTCAAAAGATCACACCACCAGAACATGGACAAATCACTAAGCAGTTCCTACATAGCTTAGAAGGAATGCTGGTTCCCAACCACCACCCCTTGCACCTGCATCTACCATTCTATTCACCTAGCAACCATGATGGTAGTCCTCAGGAACAATACAGAAATGAGCTAAAATAAAGTTTGATTAAATAAAGTGGAGTATATTGCAGACTTCACAATATTCTTAGAAAAATCTAATTCATAAAATTCCTTTTACAACATGAACATTTCTTCAATTACATAATGCCCACACGAACAAACATCTCAATCAACTGCACGTCCCTTAAAAAACCAAGCATCCAAATTAATTTGTAGTCTCACTTCAGAGTCAAAAACAACATCTTGAGCTACCAAACTGTGAAATGGTAGGCACACTACTGTGACAATGGAGGCATCATGAAATCAGACATGCAGCACAAATCCAGTAATAGAAGTCTGCCGGTCTTACGTCAACAAACAAAGTGAAACATCAAGATGTTCATTAGTTAAGACCCCCTTGGCATCATGGTAGCCCACAAAACCACCAACACAGTAAAAGAGCAGCTAATGAACTTGAAAGGCCCGACACAGACAACAAGCAAAACTAATGTCATTTACAAAATACCGTGCAAGAACTGGAACAAACACTACATTGGACAAACAGGCAGAAAACTAGCCACGAGGACACATGAACAACAACTAGCCACGAAACAACATGACTCTCCCTCATTAGTATCCTTACATACAGATAAAGAAGGACTCAACTTCGACTGGGACAACACATCCATCCTAGGACAAGTCAACAGTTACACTCACCAGAATTCCTAGAAGCACTGCATTCCAACCGGAACTCTAACAACAAACACATTGAGTTAGACCCCATTTACCACCCCTGACAAAAAGAATAGGAAATAACATCACCAACCCAGAGAAACCCAAACATATAAATAGAAAGCAGGAATTATCAGCAGTGCTTCGCCCAGAGGGCCACTGAAGGAGTTACCTAGTAGGGTGATGAAATGTTTGGAAATGAAGCTTTCAGCTCAGCTAGCAAACCTACAAGCAGAACTAGCTGGAATGATAAGGGTGGCAGATGCATTGGAGCACCAGCTGTAAATTTCCCTCCAAGTCACAAACTATACTGACTTAGAACAATATCACCATTCTTACAATGCTAAAACGCTGGAGCTACACAAACAGTAGGAATAAACAGTTTTTTTCTCCCCAGTGGCAGGCACTGACCAGCAGGGTACCCAGAGGGATCAGAGTCCAGGTCCCAGCTATTCACAATATATACTCATGATTTAGATGAGGAAACGAAATGTCATAGCTCCAAGTTTGCAGATGATACAAAGCTGGGAGAACGGTATGCTGAGAAAGATGCAGAGAAGCTACAGTGTGACCTGGACAAGTAAGCAGAGGGTGGTGCATGAATGGAATGAGCTGCCAGAGGAAGTGGAGGAGGCTGGTACAATTGCAACATTTAAAAGGATGGATGTGGGGATATGGGCCAAGTGCCAGCAAACGGGACGAGATTAGGTTGGGATATTTGATCGGCATGGACAAATTGTACCGAAGGGATCTGTTTCAATACATGACAGATACAGTATAATGTAAGTAAATATGAGGTTACCCACTTTGATAGCAAAAACAGGCAGGTAGATTATAATCCGGATGGCGATAGATTGGGAAAGGGGGAGGTACAAGGTCTGAATCCTCATCCACCAGTCGCTGAAAGTAAGCTGGCAGGTGCAGCAGGCGGCAAATGGTATTTTGGCCTTCAAAATGAGGAGATTCAAGTACAAAAGCAGGGATGTCTTGCTGCAACTGTACAGGGCATTCGTCAGACCATACCTGGAGAATTATGCACTATTTTGGTCTCCTGGGATGGCAGAACTGATGTAGAGGGAGAGACTTGACTGGTTACGACTATATTCACTATAGTTTAGAAGACTGAGGGGAGATCTCAGAAACCTGTAAAGTTTTAACAGGCTTAGACAGGCTAGATGTAGGAAGGATGTTCTTGATGACTGAAGTCCAGAATCAGAGCTTGCAGTTTAAGAGTAATAGGGTAGACATTTTAGGACAGAGATGAGGGTGAATGTCTTCAGCTAGAGAGTGGTGAGCTTGTGGAATTCTCTGCCATATGAAATTGTTGAAGCCCCAATATGAAGGCTTTCAGGAAAGACAAAGGTGACGTTCATATGACTAAATGGATCAAAAGATATGGGAGAAAATGGGAACAGGGTACCCAGTTAGATCAGTCATGATCATATTGAATGGCAGAGCAACTTCGATGGGCCACTGGCCTCCTGCCCAATGTTTCTAAGAAGCTGTAAAATGCGAGACGTTCACAAGCAACTGAAGTTGAAAGCAAAGAACCATGAGGAGAAACCCCCTTGGTCAGATGATTACTGCATTTCCTTTGTTGAGGGATGGTAAAAGTTTTACTTCCAAATCCCTTCATTACCTCTGCACTTTTATGCCAGCAAATCCCTCTAGACTTACTCCTCATCCCTTCTTCACATTGTGTGCACCTTCCCCTGCTGTCATCTCACACTTATAGACACAATCTTTAGTGATACAAGTTGTGTAATCTGGAATTTACACCCCATACCTGTCTATACTCCCTTAAAAAAAGTCCTCAGAGCCATGCTTTTTTCCCCTAAAGCCTTCATTACTAAACTTGCTCTCTGTTCAGTCTTATTCAGTTTCTGAGATTACTTTGAATAAATTAAAACTGATCTTATTCTGTACTGTAAAACTCACAATGAGTAGAATTTTAAAAATTGACTTCAAGTATGGATATATAAATGACCAGTTATGTTATGCATAGATGAATCAACAATGGAATTCCAATAGAGAACCTATATCAACCAAATTTATGTTTTGCCCTGGTGATCTAGTATGCATCATTAACTGATTACAATGTAACTAATGCAACAGAATGAGGAAGGGCCAAGTAGAGAGCGCTATGGAATATTGACAGTTCTAGAGGAACAGCAGAGGGAGAACTTTTTTAAACAAACTGTAGAAAGTGTCAAAACATGGGAGCAAGACATTACAGTTTTAAAAATCTTCAAAGACAGATCAAATCATTGAGTAACAAATCCCAGCTTGGAAAGTTAAAGCAAGGAATTATTTCAGTTAAAGGAGAAATGAGAGAAGAAGGAACTAAAGGATGAGGATAGGGGAAAGGGTGAGGAAGAGTAGTCTGGAAAATAAGACCCCTCAGTTCTCGGCTCACTTAACCAGACAACATGAAATATTTGCTTTCAGCTTCTGTAACAAACTAAAAGAAAATATTGTACATCAGGAGGTTACATTAATAATTAATCTTACAACTTACCATAAATAACATGGTTTTCTTGAGGTATTGTCCTCAAAATCTGAAAAGTAATAACACTATCCATAAAATGATCATAATTTAATTTGATGATGTGATTCAGCATGTAAACTGATAAATTAACACTCAATCCATAACACTAAAAAGGTTCAATCTTAGAATTGTTACAATTTCTAAAAGCTCCAGGTTTTTTTTTGTTCATATCCAACAAAAAATTCCTTGCAAGGTTTGTAGCTCAGGTTGAGGTTTAGGGTGTAGGTTTACTCACTGAGCTGTAGGTTTGATATCCAGGCGTTTCATTACCTGGCTAGGTAACATCATCAGTGGCGACCTCCAAGTGAAGCGAAGCTGTTGTCTCCTGTTTTCTATTTATATGTTTGTCCTGGATGGGGTACCTGGGGTTTGTGGTGATGTCATTTCCTGTTCGTTTTCTGAGGGATTGATAGATGGTATCTAGATCTGTGTGTTTGTTTATGGCGTTGTGGTTGGAGTGCCAGGCCTCTAGGAATTCTCTGGCATGTCTTTACTTAGCCTTTCCCAGGATAGATGTGTTGTCCCAGTCGAAATGGTGGCTTTTTTTCCTCCGTGTGCAGGGCTACGAGGGAGAGAGGGTCGTGTCATTTTGTGGCTAGCTGGTGTTCGTGTAACCTGGTGGTTAACTTTCTTCCTGTTTGCCCTACGCAGTGTTTCTGGCAGTCCAGGACTGCCAGAAACACTATGTAGGGCAAACAGGAAGAAAGTTAGCCACCAGGATACACGAATACCAGCTAGCCACAAAATGACACGACCCTCTCTCCCTCGTAGCCCTGCACACGGAGGAAAAAAAGCCACCATTTCGACTGGGACAACACATCTATCCTGGGAAAGGCTAAGTAAAGACATGCCAGAGAATTCCTAGAGGCCTGGCACTCCAACCACAACGCCATAAACAAACACACAGATCTAGATACCATCTATCAATCCCTCAGAAAACGAACAGGAAATGACATCACCACAAACCCCAGGTACCCCATCCAGGACAAACATATAAATAGAAAACAGGAGACAGCAGCTTCGCTTCACTTGGAGGTCGCCACTGATGATGTTACCTAGCCAGGTAATGAAACGCCTGGATATCAAACGTACAGCTCAGCGAGCAAACCGACACCCTAAACAAAATTCCTTATTCCCAAAGGAAATCATAGTCCCCCCCGGATTGTTCACAACCCCCATGTCATATCTGATTCTATCTGACCCACTACTCATAGTAACTATCTGATTCTACACCACCTGTGACAATGTAAACTTTAGACCTTTAACAACTCTTTCTGGAATAAACTGTTTCTTGAGGTGAAAGGAACAGGGAGAAACTATTATAAAGACATTAAATGCGACATGCTCATTATCCATCCCTGGGAAACAACAATAAGCAATCTCTTTCCGGAGAGAAAAGTAATAAAAACTGGTTGATAAGCTGCTGTCTTGTGACAAATAGGAAATTATGTCTGCCTGCAGAAGCAAAGTCCTGAAGTAAAGGGGTGAATTGCAAGAAAGGCGGTTTTTCAAAAGAACAGCTAACCCTGAACGCAAAAGGGAATCAAGAAACTACTTCTGATAGGAAGGCAAGCTACGGACTTGAGGTCTCCAGAGATGTAGTCAATGTTAGGGATGAAAGAATCGATTGAATCATCAATAATGTCACATTACAAGTATTCCCTCCTTCAAGTATGCAAAAATCCAACATCAGAACAACTCAACAGCAAAACTTCAAGGAACAACAATGCATAAGGATCGAACCCTGGACACCTCCAAAGACAGACACCATTGGATGAAATCCTGGCCAGATTCCACCATTAATCAGTACTAGCCAAGTTGGGTTGACAGGCTTAACCGGCTTACACGAGGGGTCTTATTTTTGGTTGCTACTTGCAATAAAACTTAAATCACTATTTCAGTACTTGATTGTCTATGAGGTTCCTTAAAAAATAGCCGGATTAAAAGTAATTTGTGGTAGTTTGCCCACAGTACATCATTCACATTGCCTATCCCCACTCACTACCAGTGTCAGTTTTGGCTATGGCTGATACAATCTTTGAACTAATTCTGATTGTTGAGAGCAACTTCATTAATTGACTTTATTTTAGGATTTGCACCTTTTCCCAAGAGCTTCTTTGTACCTTAGTAGTTAAATCTCCCATTGTCCAGCATGTAAGGGGAATGGGGGATGCCAGGTATGTGAATCTGCTAGCTGCAAGAAAAATACTCTTACAGAAGCCCAATACAACATACTCTTTTTTTTAATTCAAAGATCTTCAAAATGTCAAAAGGGCAGTGCAACTTGCTTCCTGAATTTTGGAAAATCAGGCAGTATTTTATTAAGATCATCAAGAGAACTAGGACTTACACCTTGAATAGCAGCTAATGTCGAGGACTGAGCAAATGGGGAGTTAGGCTCAGTAGCTCGCTTGAGTAAATTTGTTATATCCACCTGCTAGCATGCTTTTCTTCTCACATGCAAAACTTGAGAATTCAAGTGAAAATGCATTAGCATTTGTGCACTAACATATATATAAAAAGCAGGGATCATGTACACTGCTTCGCCTGAGGCCCACTGAAGATGTTACCTTGTATGGTGATGAAACATCTGGAAATGAACCTCCCAGCTCAGCGAGCAAACCTACATCCAGAACCTCAACCTGAGCTACAAATCTTCTCAAAACTAAAACAGTTTTACTATTCAGCATGTTTCTGGACATATCAAATCCTTTGATAGCAATCTTTAAATCTGCTCCCACTTAACCACACTCTCCTCATGCATACCTGGCTACCGTGTTGTATTGGAGAAAGGATGAGAATATTGTCTCCCTCAGGCCTATCCTTTGACATTGTAGGCCCAATTCGTGGACATTTGTCAAACTCCTCATAATTCAAAACACTGTCTATAATTTCTTCTGTATTTAATGTCACTGTAATGGAACATCCTTATGAACATCCAAACATTCTTCAAAGTTCAATACCAGAAATGTTGTTCACAGGATTTGCTTGGTAAGTATGAGTATATGTCGTAATTCTACACTTCTAACACTCAATTTTCACAAAGAATTCTCTATGCTTCTACGGTGATCGTTGATGAATCAATACATTCCCATTTTGTGTTTCAAGAAGAAACACTTTTGTATTAGTCCTTGCATAGGAATCTGCCTTGGTGACAACTGATTCACAAGTGAAAGGTTTTGGATATAACAATCCCAAATTCAACAATAATAGTACCTGTGTGAGGAAGGATGACATGCAGTGCTATTATTTGTGGTTGGGGAGAACTACAATGTGGCAGGTGAGCATATGTACATCAGAACTTGCAACATCAAGTTCAAATAGGCACTTTCCAAGAAACTTTACATATTTATAAAAGTGGGAAATTTTGTTTGAAATTTTTGCCAGCTATATGAGAATTCTGAATGCTTGGGTACTGTAAAATGGAAAACTTACTATTGTGAGTTTCTAATCATGCAGTCGCTAAGCTCTAAGTCCCTTACGAACAGCAATTTCTCTCTCCTGCTCTTTCTTAAAATTCACCAGTTATTTCATCCCAAACAAAATATTTCAATATTTCCACCACACAATTTAATTCAATTAACCAGCTTCGTTTTTATAAAATGCATACCTGGCTACCGTGTTGTATTGGAGAAAGGATGAGAATATTGTCTCCCTCAGGTCTATCCTTTGACATTGTAGGCCCAATTCGTGGACATTTGTCAAAATCCTCACGTCGCTCCCAGCTGTTCAGTACAACTCCATCAGTACCATCATACACAATATGACAACTTTCCCTGTGGTCCATGGACATTGATGGAGTACCACAGTTCTTTTCACGTTTGTTGGGTGGACACTGCAAATCATAATTTGATCTACAAGATGGTTTCCTAATCATGCGTTCAAAGTTGGGTCTCAATCGAGGAACAAGGCGCCAGATTAAAACAATGATCTGACTGTGACAGTTTCTATAAAAGGAGCAAATAATATTGCATTAAAAAACAAGCGTGAAATGATGCTTACAAAAATAGAATTTCTGCTTACGCACCTCACTGCACAGTCCTTATCCACTAATGTTGAGAAACTGTGCATGATCAGCTGAAACATTGCCATTTGTTCATTTACCCATTACAACCAAATGCATTAGAATTTTTGTCTAAAGCAACAAAACCTCTGGGGTAGAATCCCCATTAGTTTATTTCGATGAGATAATTCATACTTGGTTTTTTGAGACAATAAAATCACTGATGATATTGCACCATGGATTAAATATTTACAATGAGGCTGCAACATTAATCATGAAGAAATATTTCATAAAGCATGAAAAATAAGTATTAAGAACTGGAGATCATGAATTTGAGAATGAAGATCAGAATAGATTGCTTAAAGAGAATGGTTAGTGAACCCATCAGGAAAGAAGTAGAAAACTCCAAAGACATAAATGACAGTTGATATAGCATAAGGTAATTAGTGTAGCAGTTAAAGCCAAATAAAAAAAATTTGGCAATTCTCCTAATACAGTAAAATTATCAAAGGAGAATTGAGATAAATGGACAAAGTAAACTGGACTGAAGCTGAGAATAAAACAAATTGGGAAGAAATTTAGAAAGCTGCAAAACAAAGGTACTTTGTAGTATTTGTTCATGAAACACAAAGCTGGCACAGTGCTGCAGCAGGTAATAAGGAAGGCTTATGAAATGTTGGCCTGTATTTCAAGAGGGTTATAGAGTCATAGAGATGTACAGCATGGAAACAGACCCTTCGGTCCAACCTGTCCATGCCGACCAGATATCCTAACCCACTCTAGTCCCACCTGCCAACACCCGGCCCATATCCCTCCAAACCCTTCCTATTCATATACCCATCCAAATGCCTCTTCAATGTTGCAATTGTACCAGCCTCCACCACACCCTCTGGCAGCTCATTCCATACAAGTACCACCCTCTGCATGAAAAAGTTGCTCCTTAGTTCTCTTTTATATCTTTCCCCTCTCACCCTAAACCTATGGCCTCTAGTTCTGGACTCCCCGACCCCAGGGAAAAGACTTTGCCTATTTATCCTATCCGTGCCCCTCATAATTTTGTAAACCTCTATAAGGTCACCCCTCAGCCTCCGACGCTCCAGGGAAAACAGCCCCAGCCTGTTCAGCCTCTCCCTGTAGCTCAGATCCTCCAACCCTGGCAACATCCTTGTAAATCTTTTCTGAAAACTTTCAAGTTTCACAACATCTTTTCGAAAAGAAGAAGGAGACCAGAACTGCACACAATATTCCAACAGTGGTCTCACCAATGTCCTGTACAGCCGCAACATGACCTCCCAACTCCTGTACTCAATACTCTGACCAATAAAGGAAAGCATACCAAACACCTTCTTCATTATCCTATCTACCTGTGACTCCACTTTCAAGGAGCTATGAACCTGCACTCCAAGGTCTCTTTGTTCAGCAACACTCCCTAGAACCTTACCGTTACCTAGGACCTTAAGTGTATAAGTCCTGCTAAGATTTGCTTTCCCAAAATGTAGCACCTCGCATTTATCTGAATTAAACTCCAGCTGCCACTTCTCAGCCCATTAGCCCATCTGGTCCAGATCCTGTTGTAATCGGAGGTAACCCTCTTCACTGTCCAATACACCTCCAATTTTGGTGTCATGTGCAAACTTACTAACTGTACCTCTTATGCTCGCACCCAAATCATTTATGTAAATGACAAAAAGTAGAGGGCCCAGCACCGATCCTTGTAGCACTCCACTGGTCACAGGCCTCCAGTCTGAAAAACTACCTCCATCACCACCCTCTGTCTTCTACCTTTGAGCCAGTTCTGTATCCAAATGGCTAGTTCTCCCTGTATTCCATGAGATCTAATCTTGCTAATCAGTCTCCCATGGGGAACCTTGTTGAATGCCTTACTGAAGTCCATATAGATCACATCTACTGCTCTGCCCTCAATCTTCTTTGTTACTTCTTCAAAAAGCTCAATCAAGTTTGTGAGACATGATTTCCCACGCACAAAGCCATGTTGACTATCCCTAATCAGTCCTTGCCTTTCCAAATACATGTACGTCCTGTCCCTCAGAACTCCCTCCAACAATTTGCCCATCACTGAGGTCAGGCTCACCGGTCTATAGTTCCCTGGCTTGTCTTTACCACCCTTCTTAAAACAGTGGCACCATGTTTGCCAACCTCCAGTCTTCCGGCACCTCACCTGTGATTATCGATGATACAAATATAAGACCATAAGACCATAAGACATAGGAGTGGAAGTAAGGCCATTTGGCCCATCGAGTCCACTCCGCCATTCAATCATGGCTGATGCGCATTTCAGCTCCACTTGCCAGCGTTCTCCCCGTAGCCCTTAATTCCTCTAGACAACAAGAACCTATCAATCTCGGCCTTGAAGACATTTAGCGTCCCGGCTTCCACTGCACTCCGTGGCAATGAATTCCACAGGCCCACCACTCTCTGGCTGAAGAAATGTCTCCGCATTTCCGTTCTGAAATGACCCCCTCTAATTCTAAGGCTGTGTCCACGGGTCCTAGTCTCCTCGCCTAACAGAAACAATTTTCTAGCATCCACCTTTTCAAAGCCATGTATTATTTTGTACGTCTCTATTAGATCTCCCCTTAATCTTCTAAACTCCAACGAATACAACCCCAGTATCCTCAGCCGTTCCTCATATGCTAGACCTGTCATTCCAGGGATCATCCGTGTGAATCTCCGCTGGACACGTTCCAGTGCCAGTATGTCCTTCCTGAGGTGTGGGGACCAAAACTGGACACAGTACTCCAAATGGGGCCTAACCAGAGCTTTATAAAGTCTTAGTAGTACATCTCTGCTTTTATATTCCAACCCTCTTGAGATAAGAGACAACATTGCATTCGCTTTCTTAATCACAGACTCAACCTGCATGTTTACCTTTAGAGAATCCTCGACTAGCACTCCCAGATCCCTTTGTGCTTTGGCTTTATTAAGTTTCTCACCATTTAGAAAGTAGTCCATTCCTATATTCTTTTTGCCAAAGTGCAAGACCTCGCACTTGCTCACGTTAAATTCCATCAGCCATTTCCTGGACCACTCTCCCAACCTGTCTAGATCCTTCTGTAGCCTCCCCACTTCCTCAGTACTACCTGCCTGTCTACCTAACTTTGTATCATCGGCAAACTTCGCTAGAATGCCCCCGGTTCCCTCATCCAAATCATTAATATATAATGCGAACAGCTGTGGCCCCAGCACCGAACCCTGCGGGACACCGCTCGTCACCGGCTGCCATTCTGAAAAAGAACCTTTTATCCCAACTCTCTGCCTTCTGTTAGATAGCCAATCCTCAATCCATCCCAGCAGCTCACCTCGAACACCATGGGCCCTCACCTTGCTCAGCAGTCTCCCGTGTGGCACCTTATCAAAGGCCTTTTGAAAGTCCAGATAGACCACATCCACTGGGTTCCCCTGGTCTAACCTACTTGTTACCTCTTCAAAAAATTCCAACAGGTTTGTCAGGCATGACCTCCCTTTACTAAATCCATGTTGACTTGTTCTAATCAGACTCTGCTCTTCCAAGAATTTAGAAACCTCATCCTTAATGATGGATTCTAGAATTTTCCCAACAACCGAGGTTAAGCTGATTGGCCTATAATTTTCCATCTTTTGCCTTGATCCTTTCTTGAACAAGGGGGTTACTACAGCCATCTTCCAATCGTCCGGGACCTTTCCTGACTCCAGTGACTCTTGAAAGATCTCAACCAATGCCTCTGCTATTTCCTCAGCAACCTCTCTCAGAACTCTAGGGTGTATCCCATCGGGGCCAGGAGATTTATCAATTTTAAGACTTTTTAACTTTTCTAGCACTATCTCTTTCGTAATGGCAACCATACTCAACTGAGCCCCGTGACACCCTTTAATTTTTGGGATATTACTCCTGTCTTCCACTGTGAAAACTGACGCAAAGTACTTGTTAAGTTCTCCTGCTATTTCCTTATCTCCCATCACTAGGCTCCCTGCATCAGTTTGAAGTGGCCCAATGTCTACTTTTGCCTGTCGTTTGTTTCTTATGTACTGAAAGAAACTTTTACTATTATTTCTAATATTACTGGCTAGCCTACCTTCATATTTGACCCTCTCATTTCTTATTACACTCTTTGTTATCCTCTGTTTGCTTTTGTATCCTTCCCAATCTTCTGATTTCCCACTGTTCTTAGCCACTTTATAGGATCTCTCTTTTTCTTTAATACATTTCCTGACTTCCTTTGTCAGCCAAGGTTGTCTAATCCCTCCCCGGTTAATCTTTCTTTTCTTGGGAATGAACCTCTGTACAGTGTCCTCAATTATACCTACAAACTCCTGCCATTTTTGCTCTAGTGTCTTCCCGGTTAGCCTCTGCTTCCAGTCTATTTTAGTCAGTTCCTCTCTCATGCCCTCATAATTACCTTTATTCAACTGTAACACCATTACATCAGATTTCGCCTTCTCCCTTTCAAACTCCAGACTGAACTCTACCATATTATGGTCGCTACTTCCTAAGGGTTCCCTTACTTTAAGATCTTTTATAGATATCTCAGTAAGAGGCCCAGCAATCACTTCTCTCGCTTCCCAGAGTTCTCAGGTACACCTGATCAGGTCCTGGGGATTTTTCCACCTTTAACCATTTCAAGACATCCAGCACTTCCTACTCTGTAATCTGGACATTCTGCAAGATGTCACCATCTGTTTCCCTACAGTCTATATCTTCCATATCCTTTTCCACAGTAAATACTGATGCAAAATATTCATTTAGTATCTCCCCCAATTTCTGTGGCTTCACACAAAGGCCTCCTTGCTGATCTTTGGAGGGGCCTTATTCTCTCCCTAGTTACCCTTTTGTCCTTAATATATTTGTAAAAAACTCATTGGATTCTCCTTAATTCTATTTGCCAAAGCTATCTCATGTCCCCGTTTTGCCTTCCTGATTTCCCTCTTAAGTATACTCCTACTTCCTTTATAATCTAAGGATTCACTCATTCTATCCTGTCTATACCTGACATATGCTTCCTCCTTTTTCTTAACCAAACCCTCAATTTCTTTAGTCATTCAGCATTCCCTATACCTATCAGCCTTCCCTTTCACCCGGATAGGAATATTCTCTCTCTGGATTCTTGTTATCTCATTTCTGAAGGCTTGAAATATACAATTAAGGAAATCTTACTACAACTGTACAAGGTGCTTGTGAGACCACATTTAGAGTATTGAGAGCAGTCTTAGTCCACTTTTCTTAAGGAAATATACAATTTCCTTGGTGGCAGCTCAGGGAAGGTTCACTAGGATGATCCCAGATATGGAGGGATTGCCTTAAGAGTTCAGAATTCTACTTGGTAGAGCCCAGGACAAGAGCCCAGTCTCAGAATAAGAGAACAGGTGAGAGACAGCAAGAAGGGGAATCAGATTCGAAAGTAGGATCAGCCATGATCTTACTGAATTGCAGAGCAGGTTGAACAGGTCTACTCCATTTCTTATTTGTTTTTTAATGGCCTTTCAGTCTTATGACAAATAGAAATAAAGTGATAGCATTTCACTCATTGGAGGACATTCTATAATCAACTTTAGTGGGTAGAAATTCCAAAGAAACATGGTTCTGCCACTTTATTATATTAGGTAGGCTTGGAGCCATCACTACCCAGACTTCTTTGGCTGTACACCTGGATGGGAAAATTAGAAATTGCATTTTGCCACTTTGTTGTGGCTAGCATTACTTGAATGGGAAGTGCACTGTGGTTGCAGACAGGAACGAACATCTCTGAAGAGACTTGTGGCAACCTTCTGTCTTAGAAGATAATGATTTGTCCCATGTTGGAGGACACTCACACTGGCACGTCTCTGCCATTTTTGACAGAATGAAAGACAGTGGACTGACCAACTGCTTAGTTTGCTGCTCTCTATTTCTTTGGGCAGATCTCATTGGATCAGCAAATACAGAATGTGATTGAGTTAGCATTCTGTAGGACCTCCAAATTGATGGTGCTGTCCTCCAAAGAGATGCTGAATATAAGTCTAATAGAACAAATGTGGAAAATATTCACAATTTTCTCCTGCTCAGCATATGCTGTCAGGGTCTCCGGTCTGTAGAGGAGTGCAAAGAGGACACAGGTTTGGTAGACTTGTAGTTTGGAGACCTCTGTCAAATTGCTGCGGCTTCACGTTCTGTGGCAGAAAGTTGCAACTATTTGAGGTCACTTGCCTATGGAAACTCAAATGCCAGCTCCCTAACTCCTGGGACCTGTGCCAATAGTAGCTCCTAGGGAGTCACATTCCTGCAAACTGGTATTGTACCCAGCAATAGATGTGTTGAGGTGCAATACTAGTAGTATAGGCTCTACGGAGTCCCTTCTGTATTCATATCATGGACAGCATGCTTACTCCCCTGCCAATGATATCAAAGTGCCACATGGCCAACTGTACCAACAGCCTTCTCAGGATTGCCTACAACCTCATGGAAGTTCAACAGTTTCCATTTCCTAAACTTTAACCATTATGGATAAAATTTCACTGGAGCATAAGAATAGATAAATAAAGTGACAAGCCAAGGATGGTTCCTAATTATTCCTGTTGAATATCAGACAAAGATGTAGCTGAGTAGTCGGTTCTTGCTCTGACAGCTTTTAGCATGGGTCATAAAGTAGAATATTACATGGGTAGAAATGCAAAATATGAAATTACCATATTCAGCCTGAAAGTAATCCACTGTGTCACAAGTCAAAATATTTACTCAGTCACAAACTCTGTTCGCTTGCCACTAACTCCAACCCTTTCCTTGTAACTCTTAGGATGAGCCAGAGCAATTATATTTTAGCTAATTTGCAGGGTCAAAATGACACTACCTATGGGTGCTCCAGTTTCCTCCCACAGCCCAAAAATGTGCAGTTAGGTGAATCGGCCATGCTAAATTGCCCGTAGTGTTAGGTGAAGGGGGAATGGGTCTGGGTAGGTTGTGTGTCGGTGTAGACCTGTTGGGCCGAAGGGCCTGTTTCCACACTGTATGTAATCTAATTTTGCACTCAAAACCATCTATACCTACCTCTGTAATAGCACCACCCTTTGCCCTTGCCTCTATTTGCTGCTGTTGAAATCCTCATTTATGTTGTTACATCTAGACCTGATTATTCCAAAGCACTCCTTTCTACCCTTCCTTATTAAAACTTAAGGTTATTAAAACTCTGTTGTCTACATCCTAACTTGTATCACATCCCTTTCATCTGTATCCCCTGATCTCAGTGGCCCACATAGGTTACTGGTTAAGATTAATGCTTCAATTTATGTGGGCGGCACGGTGGCACAGTGGTTAGCACTGCTGCCTCACAGCGCCTGAGACCCGGGTTCAATTCCCGCCTCAGGCGACTGACTGTGTGGAGTTTGCACGTTCTCCCCGTGTCTGCGTGGGTTTCCTCCGGGTGCTCCGGTTTCCTCCCACACTCCAAAGATGTGCAGGCCAGGTGAATTGGCCAAGCTAAATTGCCCATAGTGTTAGGTAAGGGGTAAATGTAGATGTAGGGGTATGGGTGGGTTACGCTTCGGCGGGGCGGTGTGGACTTGTTGGGCCGAAGGGCCTGTTTCCACACTAAGTAATCTAATCTAATTTGAAAAATTCTTATCCTCATATTCAAATCAATCCATGCTACCCCCACCCCCAAAAAAAAGATCATTTATAGGTTTATTCCAGTTTTCCTGGAATTCCAAACTCCAACTTCTAAGAACTATCTGACTATACTATTGGTAGCCTGGTAAAAACAATGACTGCAGATGCTGAAAACCAAATACTGGATTAGTGGTGCTGGAAGAGCACAGCAGTTCAGGCAGCATCCAACGAGCAGCGAAATCGACGTTTCGGGCAAAAGCCCTTCATCAGGAATAAAGGCAGTGAGCCTGCCTTTATTCCTGATGAAGGGCTTTTGCCCGAAACGTCGATTTCGCTGCTCGTTGGATGCTGCCTGAACTGCTGTGCTCTTCCAGCACCACGAATCCAGTATTGGTAGCCTGGTCTAACGTATCCATATATGCTTTAATATTAATGTGTTTAATGTTATAAACAAATTTAAATATCTGAATTACATTCAAAGAACTATATATGTATGAGGTTACTGTTGTATTTGTAAAATGTAGATTGCATTTTGTTTTTTGGTTGCCACAAATCCATGTATTCATTTGATAAACAACATATAATTTAGAACACTTTATTTGAAAAGTTTTTACCTTATTGCATGAGCCAACTCCACACATTTCCACTGTTCTACGTGCTGTCCATTTAGCTGTAACAGAGTATCTAGTGATTGCAAGCCTGCTTGATCAGCTGGGCCACCTAAGAAAATGATTAACAAAAGTACAATACTTAAAATGTGTGATTACATGGATTGAATAGATTCTCCAACAACTCCACTTCCTTGTGACATTTCAAGGGGGAAGTTAAATAGCTTTTTCAGATGGGAATTTAAAAACAAATTTTGAGGACAAAAAAAACAAAAACATGAAAAAGCAATGCTAAAATAAAATCTAATATAAAAAGGCAACATTCAGTCTTTAACACATCCACGTATCTGCAAATTACTCAAGTGAATAAGAGAGCTTTTAGCTTGGCCCGATTTCCATGGTTATGCTTGGAATTAATACAGAATATAATTAAAATAAGAGCAGTATTACTAGGACCATTTTATAATATTGTCACATTGCAACTGGTTTAAAAAATCTCTTCTGAATTTGGATAAAATATTTTATTTGTACTTTAAATGTAGTAAGCAATCAGTACTAAATAGATTTTTGATATTGTAAATTTTTGATGAATCAACCAAGCTGTAAACTGCAAACCTGGACCATCTCAGACTCCTCCCTCCCCTTCCTAGGCCTCTCCATTTCTATCTTGGGCAACCAACTCAACGCGGACATTTACTATAAACCGACCGACTCCCACAGCTACCTCGACTACACCTCCTCCCACCCTGCCCCCTGTAAAAACGCCATCCCATATTCCCAATTCCTTTGCCTTCGCCACATCTGCTCCCAGGAGGACCAATTCCAATACCGAACCACCCAGATGGCCTCCTTCTTCAAAGACCACAATTTCCCCTCAGATGTGGTTGACGATGCTCGCCACCGCATCTCCTCCACTTCCTGCACCTCCGCTCACCACCAGGACAGAACCCCACCGGTCCTCACCTACCACCCCACCAACCTCCAGATACATCGTACCATCCTTCGTCATTTCCGCCACCTCCAAACAAACCCCACCACCAAGGATATATTTCCCTCCCCTCCCCTATCAGCGTTCTGAAAAGGCCACTCCCTCCGTGACTCTCTCGTCAGGTCCACACCCCCCACCAACCCAACCTCCACTCCCGGCATCTTCCCCTGCAACCGCAAGAAATGTAAAACTTGTGCCCACACCTGCCCCCTCACTTCCCTAAGGCCCCAGGGATCCTTCCATATCCGCCACAAATTCACCTACACCTCCACACACATCATTTACTGCATCCGCTGCACCCGATGTGGCCTCCTCTCCATTGGGGAGACAGGCTGTTTACTTGCGGAACGTTTCAGAGGACACCTCTGGGATACCCGCACCAACCAACCAACCCAACCGCCCCATGGCTGAACACTAACTCCCCCTCCCACTCCGCCAAGTACATGCAGGTCCTTGGCCTCCTCCATTGCTAGACCATGGCAACACGATGCCTGGAGGAAGAGCGCCTCATCTTCTGCCTCGGAACCCTCCAACCAAAGGGATGAATGCAGATTTCTCCAGCTTCCTCATTTCCCCTCCCCCCCACCTTATCTCAGTCCCAACCCTCGGACTCAGCACAGTCTTCTTGACCTGCAATCTTCTTCCTGACCTCTCCGCCCCCACCCCCTCTCCGGCCTATCACCCTCACCTTAACCTCGTTCCATCTATTGTATTCCCAACGCCCTCCCCCAAGTCCCTCCTCCCTACCTTTTATCTTAGCCTGCTTGGCACGCCTTCCTCATTCCTGAAGAAGGGCTTATGCCCAAAAGGTCGATTCTCCTGCTCCTTGGATGCTGCCTGACCTGCTGCGCTTTTCCAGCAACACATTTTTGAAGCTATAAACTGTTGTCTGGATGAGCATGAGGTGTCGATGCTAAGAAACTGCTACAGATGGTTAGAGGATATCATCTACATCAATTAACTTTTGGTGGAAATCCTTAAGTTTCATCAGCAATAAGTGGTCTGCCCCCTGTTATGGGCAGAAGCTGTAATTAGCTTTACTTTTTGGAGGACACATCAAGCAAACAAAATGATTGTCATTGAGGCCAAAGTCTCAAAGAATTCAGAATGCCTTAGGGTATAAGGTAAGGCCATTGGATACCAGTTTCAAGCAGGAGTGTGTGTGTGTGTGTGTGTGTGTGTGTGTGTGTGTGTGTGTGTGTGTGTGTGTGTGTGTGTGTGTGATTTTAAAAATGAAGCAGCCTGGGGGAAGGTTGTTGATAAAAACCGATAAATGAAAGTACAACACAGAAACCAAGCTGTTTGAATACAGTATTCAAGGTTGCTTGGTATTGTTACGAAGATGTGTACTCATGAAGTGAAAGGCAGAAAGCCAGAATTGGTAATCTGTTCAAAGCTTGGAGATTTAAAAAAAAGTTGGGAAACAGTTGTAGATGCACAGATAGTTCTAAAAATACGTGCGTATCAATTGGCAATGAGATTGATTTTTTTTAATGTTCATCACATTTCTGATAATGACCTTACGCCCGAAATGTAGACTCCTCCTCCTCGGATGGTGCCTAACTGGTTGTGCTTTTCCAGCACCATACGTTTTGACTCCAATCTCCAACATCTACAGTCCTCACTTTCTCCTAGTTGCTGAAAACTTTATTGCGAAGCCTCTTCCAAGGATGCCCACCTCCTCCTCCCTCCACAAGGATCTCAGCGAGTCTCTCTCTCCCACTGCAGCCCCCCAGGTCATCTCTTCTGCCATGAAGCTCTTCAACCTTGTCGTGAAGTAGATCCGCTACTGCAATCATGTCTCCTTCCTCAGCACCTGCCTATACAACCAGCTTATCTCCTATGAAATCCAGACAACATTCAGACCTTCTCAATTTGGACCTGACCAGGACAACCACAACCTACAGCAAATCCCAAGCCTCCAGATCCTACGTTCCACGCTCACAGCCATGAGTCTCCATCTACTCTCCCTGTAATCAGCCCAGCCCCACCTCAGGACCACACTCTCCCAGACCTGCAAAGACCTATGCTATTCTTCATCCTGAGGAGGATCCACACATTCAACAAACACTTTTTCTCCAGCTTATTGGACATCAACAAATGTAAGTGCACCAAATTCTCACATACTTTCCTCCAAACTAGATATTCTTTGACCACTCCAGACCCTTCTCCCGGCCTCTGTAACCAGCGGATGCTATTATCCATGCGGCCACTAATACAGCTGTGAATGATGACATTACTTCTGGCCTTGAACTCATTGCAGTCACTGCCAACAATACTGCTTCTGTGACTGCAGCCAGAACTACCACCTCCACAACTGATACCAGATCTACTGCTTCTGAAACCTCCAGAAATGCTGCTCGCCATGTCACTTCTGCACCAGTGATTGTCGCCGTCAATCACCTCTTCCGTTCCCACCCCCCCCCCCCCCCCCTCCACTGAAATCACTCACCAGAACACTGCTGTTGACCATAGTGCCCACCCTTGCACACCACCAATAGCACTGCTTCTGCTTACACTGCTGTAGATGCCTCTGCCTCTTCTATACCCGTGGTTGCTGCCAAACGTGCCACTTTGGTCCCCGCTGACATCTGCAGCAGATGAAAACACTGCTTCCATGAATGTCACTTCCGCCCCCCGCAGGTGCCACCGAACGCTCCACTTCCACCCCCATGACTGCTGCCATTTATGTCGCTTCCTCCACTAATGACACCTCTGATGTTAATGATCACATGACTGTTCCCACTTCAGGGACAGTCTCCACTTCCACTCCCAGCTCTAGCTCTACACCACACCCCAGCCCCATCGAGTTTTTACCATCTACCCCAGACGTGCCCCTCACTGTGGATGAATGATCAGTCCCCTGTAAAGGGCTTACCTTCATCCTACTACACTCCCAGGTCAAGCAATTTCGTGCATGAGACACTGAATTTTTCTTCCACCGAGTCCCTGCTTACTTCTTCAATTGTGACTCCCACCCTCCCTCTGAGGACCATTTTTCCCATATCCAACATACTCCATCCTCTTGGACACCACTACCGAGCCTGTTACCCTCCCTCAACCTCCATCTCCAACTGCTGCTATGACATTAAACGCCTCCACCTGTCCACTCCCTCATTCTCGCAACGTACAGCCCTCCACTCTCTCCGCTCCAACCCCAAACTCATCATTAAACCAGAGGACAAAAGGGGTGCAGTGGTAGTATGGCGTGCCAACCTCTACATCGCCGAAGCCAAGCATTAACTCGGACTCCTCGACCGTAACCTCACCTTCCATCACCACATTTCTGATGAAGGTCTTATGCCCAAATCATCGACTCTCCTGCTTCTTAGATGCTTCCTGATCTGTTGTGAGTTTCCAGCACCACACTTTTGACTAACTCTCCAATGTTTGCAGTCCTCAAAGCCTCCTTATTTAGATGTTAAGGCAACCAGCTTGGATATTAGCCAATTAATTTAAATCAGGCCCTAGATATCAAATCCCAATTAAATTTAAATCCGATGGTTTTGACTATCTCTAACCAATCCAACTGCAAAGAAATTAATGTGATCACAGGTATAAAGAAGGGGGCAAATGGACAGAGACCAGAAAGCAAACTGCTATCCGAGAGAAACATCTTACTTACACAGAAATCTCCACACTCTTTAAAAAAATACCATCTATTCATAAAGGTACACAGCACTCTTGGATAATATTCCTCACACCAGACTTTAATGGAGAGAGGCGTTCAGAACAGAACAATTTCCAAAGAAAACAACCCTCAAAAGAGGGCCAGCGGAAGAAAGTTATTTTAATTAACCTGTTCAGGCATCTTATGCTAACTTCCAGGGAAGGTGTAACTTGAATCCAGACCTTCTGCTCTAGAGGTCAGGACTCTATCACTGCCCTCTAACGGGATATATAAAAGGTTAAAGCAGGTCCAGTGTATGGGTTTTTGAAGAAAACGTAAGGCACCTCGATACAAGAATACATTCAGAGAAAGCAATTTTGAAAATTTTCTTGGCTTTGTTAGCACGAGATTCTTGGGAGTGCAGACCAACTGCTATAAAAGCTCCATTTCTTCATGGAGAAAAGTTTTATTTTCTCCTCGAAAAGAGTCACCAAATGCAATAAATAAATGTTTATAGACTAAATGATGCCTCTAGGGTTTGGCACTTCTCAGGACACACTACCTTTAGTGAAAACAGACACTAATACATTTTACTGGCAGTATAAGCAGCATTCAGGCTTCTTCATGAGGCACTAAGTGAGTTGTTTTGTGGAGTGAGAGAAGAGAATTTGAAAATCATTTCATAAAATGCACTTAAAGATGACATCAAAACTGGATGTCAAACTTTCAATGCTTTTAAGTACAAAACTGGTAATCAGGCAGAATGGATCAACTCTCGCTGTGTGTCAGCAAACCTATTTGGGAAATGTTTGCCCCTTGCTATTCATCAAAGTAGGACCTCACAGAAAGCCTTCCAAAGCTGAACTGGATGAATTGTGAAGTCTAATTGGATACCTGAATTATCTGGGCACCCAAACAAGACCAGATGCCAGTTCTGAAGTATCAGCATTGAGATCCCCCGATAAAACCCGAAAAGTGGAAGATATTGTTCAGGGGAACAAAACATTGAATAAAAAGATGACTATTTATTTTGGAATGTCCATCATTGGGAGATGTTAGGAACATGAAATCTTTAGTAATGTTTCTTATTCAAATTTGTGGTAAGTTCTCAAGAGCATGAGTATTTTTATTCTTGTCAGAAAGGGAAATAAATATTGTCTTTTCCACGGGGAGGCTAAAAAGATCAGAAGGATCAGAGGGTAGTAAAAGGTACCTGAACAATGGAAAGTTGGCAGATGTAGCATCTTTCTTTGTAAAAACATTGGAAGAAAAAGTAAATATGAATTCAGCAACTATCCATTTGTGTGCTACATTAATACAAAGTCATAGCGGGATAATAAATTCAGTGAAATACTTCAATGAAAAGTGACTGAAGATTGATACTGCAGTTTTAAAACTGTTGCTGGAGAATGGAGAAATCTCCAAATTGAAATGGGTGGGATAATAGCAGTCAGCTGATTGTTTTGCAAAGAAAGGAGCAAGCATGAAGAAACTGGTGGACACACTGGAAAAAGGACTCTGAACTTTAGATTAGATTAGATTAGATTAGATTAGATTACTTACAGTGTGGAAACAGGCCCTTCGGCCCAACAAGTCCACACCGACCCGCCGAAGCGCAACCCACCCATACCCCTACATTTACCCCTTACCTAACACTATGGGCAATTTAGCATGGCCAATTCACCTGACCTGCACATTTTTGGACTGTGGGAGGAAACCGGAGCACCCGGAGGAAACCCACGCAGACACGGGAAGAATGTGCAAACTCCACACAGTCAGTCGCCTGAGGCGGGAATTGAACCCAGGTCTCTGGTGCTGTAAGGCAGCAGTGCTAACCACTGTGCCACTGTGCCCACTATGCCACTGTACACATACAAGAAAACAATGAGTATGAGTATAATCTGTTGTCATTTTGTTTATTGTAAATTGATTCATTTTAAAAAAGAAAAAAAGAATCTGTTGTATTTAAAGTGAACGGAAAGGATGGCAGAGACTAATGGAATGTGGCACCAGGTAATGGATGTTAATTAAAGGTTAATTTTGGTGTTATCAATATGGAGAGCTTGTAATCAATGGCAACTGTTTTCTGGAGTGTGGTTAATTGAAATAAAGCTCATTTAAAGTGTGGACTTGGACTCTCTTCAAAAATAGACATGTCATAGTGTATAACTCAACACAACCAGATGACAAAATTTAGAGGAATTTCATTTTGCCTAAACCACAACCAAACTTTAAATATCTTGCCTGGGTCTACAGCTTGCACACGAACGGGAGCATCACAGCAAATTGTGAAGCCAAAGCCATCTTTGCCACGTGATATTGTAACCTGAAACAGACAGCAAAAAAGTTACATACTGTTGAAGAATTTTAAAAGAATCACATGTTCACATTGTACTTTAACTCACTTTAAAAGTTTAAGAAACTGTACAATGCAGCAATTTTTCCAAAAATTGCAGCATTAATTGAGACGAGAATGGATTAGTCTGATTTTTAGGCATGAAATGGGTGATACTACTTGAAAAAGAAATAATGCACACTCTTTGTTGAGGAATGGAAAGGAAAGGAAAATGAACTGCTATCATGGAAACCTCCCATCTCCATGCACCTGTATGAATGCATGAGAAAGAGTACAGAACAGATTTGAGAATGGTTCCAGGGGTGTGATGCCTCAGTTGTGAGGACAGATTTTAGAAAATGAGACTGCTTTCCTTGTAGAAAAGGGATATGGGTAGATTTGGTACAAGCTTTCAAAATCATGAGGGGTTCTGGGCAGAGCATATAAAGGAGAACCTGTTCCTACTCAATCAAAAGAGAATCAGACAACATGGTTTTCAAATGCTGCGCAAAAGCAGCAAGTGAGAGACAAGAAAATTTTTTCACACAGGCTGTAGTTCAGGTTTAGAACGCGCTGTCTGGAAGTTAGTGTAGGCAGGTTCAGTTGTGGGACTCGAGGGGGCATGGTTTCTATTTGAATAATCATCTAACTTTTAGGGCTATGAAGAAAAGACAGGAGTTTGGCATTTAATCAAAATGCTCAGAGTACTGTCGCAATCTGGTGAGTCAAATGGTCTCCTTCTGCATTGTGACAATTGAGATTCTGGAGGAGGAAGAGTAGGTCAAGCAAAGGGATGTTGCTATGATTAGTAATTTGCCTTAAATATCTTAATGGAGTCTTGATTACATCATGTGATTTCCATATTTACTGACACTTGCTCATTGAACACAGTCTTCTACCATCATTTAGTTGGCATGGACTAAACTGTTAAGAAGTTAATTCCAAAAGCCCTATGAAGAAGTTTTCTGCATAATTTAAGCCATTTTGCAAACTTTTTTTCCGCATTTTTCTACTGCATCTTACCTCCCCACCAACACTACAACTGTCAAAATACCAATTTCCTACAGGGAATTCTCCCATAACTGTGCATTTTGTTAGTAAAGGGATGTTGTGAAAATTCGGCCTGCACTCCTCTGCACCTGACCATTAATATTCCTACACCATAATCCCTAGGCAGACTCATGACATTCATCCATTTGTCTCATGATCAGCACGATTGTATTTTGCTGTTTTTTGATCTGAGTAGAAACCGATAAAATTATCATTCTCTCTTTTAATAAACCTCTGTTGTAGATGCTAAGAAAAATCAAGGTTTACAGTTTAAATCAAAAGAATTTTATTATAAAATGAGCCCTAACCCGAACTCAATCTTAAATGATCATTTACACTAAAGAAATTAGAAGTGCGATGAAAATTGCTACTTATTCTTTAAGCTAAGCCTCTTAACATTTCCTCTGCACCCATTTGACTTACCCCCCCCCACAAAAAATCTCAAATCAGATACTCATCTGCAATTACAACATTTAGTCAGAGACCCATTTTAAAAATTCACAAATGGACTGAGATCTTTTGGGCTCATGATTCACTTCCAGTGAAGGGTATCCCTTCAAACCTCCTCTATCATCCCATGGTAAACTCCAGTTGTAACAAAGATGTTGTTAATGTCTTAAGCATGGTAAAAACAATGACTGCAGATGCTGGAAACCAGATTCTGCATTAGTGGTGCTGGAGGAGCACAGCAGTTCAGGCAGCATTCAAGGAGCTTCGAAATCGACATTTCAGGCAAAAGCCCTTCATCAGGAATAAAGGCAGTGAGCCTGAAGCGTGGAGAGATAAGCTACAGGAGAGTGGGGGTGGGGAGAAAGTAGCATAGAGTACAATGGGTGAGTGGGGGAGGGGATGAAGGTGATAGGTCAGGGAGGAGAGGGTGGAGTGGATAGGTGGAAAAGGAGATAGGCAGGTAGGACAAGTCCGGACAAGTCATGGGACAGTGCTGAGTTGGAGGTTTGGAAATAGGGTGAGGGAAAGGGGAAATGCGGAAACTGTTGAAGTCCACATTGATGCCCTGGGGTTGAAGTGTTCCGAGGCGGAAGATGAGGCGTTCTTCCACCAGGCGTCTGGTGGTGAGGGAGCGGTGGTGAAGGAGGCCCAGGACCTCCATGTCCACGGCAGAGTGGGAGGGGGAGTTGAAATGTTGGGCCACGGGGCGTTGTGGTTGATTGGTGCGGGTGTCCCAAAGATGTTCCCTAAAGCGCTCTGCTAGGAGGCGCCCAGTCTCCCCAATGTAGAGGAGACCACATCGGGAGCAACGGATACAATAAATGATATTAGTGGATGTGCAAGTAAAACTTTGATGGATGTGGAAGGCTCCTTTGGGGCCTTGGATAGAGGTGAGGGAGGAGGTTGGGCGCAGGTTTTACAGTTCCTGCGGTGGCAGGGGAAAGTGCCAGGATGGGAGGGAGGGTTGTAGGGGGGCGTGGACCTGACCAGGTAGTCACAGAGGGAACGGTCTTTGCAGAAGGTGGAAAGGGGTAGGGAGGGAAATATATTCCTGGTGGTGGGGTCTGTTTGGAGGTGGCGGAAATGTCGGCAGATGATTTGGTTTATGCGAAAATGTCTTAAGCATAGCCAGCTTGGGTCAGATTTCTCCTCGTTCTAGTATTGTTAACTCTGGAGACTTACAAGTAAAAATTGCTTTCTCTCTTTCCAGCTTTACTATCCCATAAGTCAAACTCACTGTTAGGAGACTTTCAGTTAAGTGGTTTAAACTTTTGTAGCTAATACATCGAAAATCAAATTAACTCTGATTGATAGAGAATTATCCTTCAGCAAGTTTAGAACAAACCAAAATCCTACTCAGAACCAAAGGCATCCCAAGAACATAGTTGACCCTTTTCTATTATGTATCTCCCAGTCAACCTGGCCACATCATTATTTACTGGAGGTTAGGTATTTTACCAAGTATAATCATGTCCTAGAGACATCTAATGCTTTCAGAGACCATCACCCCAAAATAACACACAGGTATTTGCCCAAAATCTAATGAGCCATCACAGGTAAATCAGCCAGGCAATTTCATCCACCAATTACTCAAACTTCCAGCAGGCCCATGGAGAAAGCCTGACGAGGAAGCACGGAGGCACAGTGGTTAGGACTGCTGCCTCACAGTGCCAGAGACCCGGGTTCAATTCCCACCTCAGGCAACTGTCTGTGCGGAGTTTGCACATTCTCCCAGTGTTTGCGTGGGTTTCCTCCACAGTCCAAAAATGTGCAGATTAGGTGAACTGGCCATGCTAAATTGCTCATAGTGTTAGGTGAAGAGGTAAATGTAGGGGAATGGGTCCGGGTGGGTTGCTCTTCGGAGGGTCAGTGTTGACTTGTTGGGCTGAAGGGCCTGTTTCCACACTGTAAGCAATCTAATTATCTGTCCTTCAGGTATGGTAATCATCATCAAGTCTTCCAACGGTTTCAGTGTCCAACAAAAGACATCCTGTCCACCAAGAGTTGAAAGCCATCAGAGAGGCTTTGACTCATATAGCGTTACTTCAATGTAAGAACAACCTGAAATACTTTCTTATTTATGGATAGTCACCTCTTAAAACAGCATGATCAACAGTTTAGTCTAGGAATCTCCCCTACCCCCTCACCACTGCCTCCAACCTCTCAGTCTCCCAACCCCACACAGCACACTTCTATCTCCTTCCCAAAATCCACAAACAGGACTGCACAGGCAGACCCATTATTTCTGCCTACTCCACAAAACTCATCTCTTCCGGTCTCAAAATCGATTTTTTTCTCTTTGTCCAGTCCCTTCCCACTTACATCCATGATTCATCTGATGCTTTACATCAGTTTCAGACTTTCTGGTTCACAGGCTCCAGCCACCTCCTCTTTACCATGGATCTGCAATTCCTTTCCATAACCATTCCCACCCCCACAGGATGGTCTCCGGGCTCTTCACTTCTTCCTGGAAATAAATACCTGAACCATCCCCATCGACCACCACCCTACACCTCCTGGCCAAGCTTGCCCTCACCTTGAACAACTTCTCTTTAACTCCTCTCACTTTCTTCAGGTCAGATGGATGACCCTGAGCACCCGAATAGGCACCAGCTATTCCTGTCTCTTCATGGGGTGTGTGGAATATTCCTTGTTCCATTCCTATATCAGCCCCCACCCACAACTCCTTCTCCAGCATATCAATATCATCTGTGCTGCCTCCCTCACTCATCCAGAATGAAAATTTTTATTGATTTCACTTGCAATTTCCACACCACTCTTACTCTCACCTGGTCCATCTGGACTCCTCCATTCCCGTCCTCAACATCTTTGTTTCCATTTCTGGAAATGGCCAAGCTCACCAATATCCACTACAAATCCACCAATTCCCACAGTTACCTTGACTATACCTCCTTACGCCCTCGACCTGTAAAGACTCTTCCATTCTCCCAATTCCTCCACGTCCACCACAACTGTTTTGATCCTGTCAACTTCAACAAAGAGGCCTCCAAAATATCCACCTTCTTCCTCAACAGAGGATTCTGCAGCACCCTAGTTGACAGGGTCCTCAGCTAGGTCCAACCCACATCCCAAACTTCAGCCCTCACACCCCTTCCCTCCTACAAAATTAATAGGGTAACCCTTCTCCTCACCTACCACCCCATCAGCATCCATATCCAGAGGATCAACAGCCACCATCTCTGCTTCTTTAGCGGGGTGCCATCACCAGACACCTATTCCCTTCTCCTCCAGTCAGTCTTCTAAAAGGACCATGCCCTCTGGCACATCCTAATCCATTCTTCCTTCAATCCCCCCACAGCCCCAAGGCAATCCTACAACCACAGATGTTACACTGCCTGCGTAATTCCACCCACCAGAGTATCCAAGGGCCCAAACACAGGTTCCAGGTGAAGCAGTGCTTTACTTCCATTCAATTTAGTCTACTGCATTCGTTGCTTACAACGTGGTCTCCTCTACATTAGGGAAACAAGTGTAGACTGGGTGACCACTTTGCAGAACCCCTACATTCTGTCCTCAAAGACCCTGAACTTCTACTCACCTGCCACTTCAAAAGAATACCTTATTCCCTGACCAACGTCTATTGTCTCAGGCTTGCTGCAGTGCTCCAGCAAAGCTCAGCACAAACTGGAACAACATAGTGCATTTTGGGAAAGCAAATCTTAGCAGGACGTAGACGTTTAATAGTAAGGTCCTAGGAAGTGTTGCTGAACAAAGACTTTGGAGTGCAGGTTCATAGCTCCTTGAAAGTGGAGTCGCAGGTAGATAGGATAGTGAAGGCAGCGTTTGGTATGCTTTTTTTTATTGGTCAGAGTATTGAGTACAGGAATTGGGAGGTCATGTTGCGGCTGTACAGGACATTGGTGAGGCCACTGTTGGAATATTGCGTGCAATTCTGGTCTCCTTCCTATTGTAAGGATGTTGTGAAACTTGAAAGGGTTCAGAAATGATTTACAAGGATGTTGTCAGGGTTGGAGGATTTGAGCTTTAGGGAGAGGCTGAACAGGCTAGGGCTGTTTTCTCTGGAGCGTCAGAGGCTGAGTGGTGACCTTACAGGTTTAGAAAATCATGAGGAGCGTGGATAGAATAAATAGACAATGTCTTTTCCCTGGGGTGGGGGAGTCCAAAACTAGAGGGTATAGGTTTAGGGTGAGAGGGAAAGGTACATGTATGAGATGAGCTGCCAGAGGAAGTGGTGGAGGCTGGTACAAATGCAACATTGCAACAGGTGCTAGTAGGTGGGACATCTGGTCGGCATGGGCGAGTTCGACCGAATAGTCTGTTTCCGTGCTGTATATCCCCATGAGTCTATGAGCATCTCATTTTCCATTTGGGAACTCTACAGCTTTCAACAATTTTAGGGCCTGAGGCACCTTCTCCTATGTCCAAACCCCACACACCAGGCCTTGCTATCACAGGTGTTTAGATCAGAGTGGTGCTGGAAAAGTACAGCAGGTCAGGCAGCATCAGAAGAGCAGGAAAATCCACATTTCGGGCAAAAGCCCTTCATCAGGAATCCACTTGTGGATTTTCCTGCTCGGATGCTGTCTGACCTGTTGTGCTTTTCCAGCACCACTCTGATCTAAACTCTGGTTTCCAGCATCTGCAGTCTTCACTTTTGCCTTGTTATCACATGGTCTGCTCTTACAAACAACTAATTGTTAGCCACTAATTGTCCCATTAGCAGCCATTCATTCTCCTAGGCTGACCGTGATCCACTCCTTCGTCTGTCCAACTGTTCTTCTCTCTCTCTCTCTTTCACTTATCATTTACTTCTTACCCCCTCCTTACACTCCATCTTCTACATTAAAAAAAAACGTTTTTCCGACTACTATAAGTTCTGAGGAATGGTCACTAGACCTGAAACTTTAACTGATTTTTATCTACAGATTCTGCCAGACCTGCTGAGCTTTTCCAGCAATTTCTGTTTTTGTTTCATCAACAAGCTCCCCTGCTGCTGGAGCCCATTTTAAATGATCACTGATCAGCATTTCAGTAGTCTGAATGGAACCGATGAGATCAATGAAGTAGGACAGATTGCCTCTACCATTCTGAAACCCCAGATCTCTATGGCCTAAACATTCATGTGAAAGCACTACTTTCAAGGCCTACAGCATGTAGAGTTCCTATTCAAATTTCCCTGCAGTTTCGATGTACTCATTGCTGTATCACTCTGTTAAAAAATTGTCAAGTGGTCAATGCATGTGGATAGTTGCATGCGCTCAAGATTATGACTATAGAATGAAACTTAGCACTCACATACAACTGATTAACCAGTAACTGCTCCAAACTTTCACACTTAGAAAGTGTCCTTCTTATTATAAAAAGGAGCTGCTGTCCTGTCTCCGCTGGGATCTGGATCTCAAGTTCAAAAGGTCCCTCCTTCTCCTCGGTCAGCAGTTGTTCATTTGTTGTAATATATCTAATCCCAATATACCCTTATAAATCATACCTAAATGGCCAGATTGGATTTAAAAGCTAATAAATTGACGTACATCAATTTTTTAAAAAATGCAACTTTATGAAGTAACTTGATTTATATGTACCTTATATGGATCTTGAAAGATTATATTAAATTAGATTATCTCTAGTTTACATTTTACAGACCCAAAATGGTATTTAACATCTAAGATCTTCCAGAAGTTGAAATTTAACCAAAATACATGATTACTTTTACCATAACTTCCAGATTAGCAAGTTCCTGATCTTTCTAGCATTGTAGCAAAAATTCTGAACTTCAAAAAAAAAGCCACAATATTTAAAGCAGAGTTGAAAATGATTTATGATTTATACTTTGAAGTTACTTACACATATTACTTAATTTTAAAACCGATTTATAACAAGAGAATTAAGACAGTAAAAGCCATAGGTACTCAAACTGTTACTTGAATTCAGAATACTGCAAAATGAACAAAATTAATAAACGTTTCTTTGAAAACTGAATGCAATACATGCTACTGAGTTCATATATTCTATACCTGTTGCCCAATTGCTTGCATTGTTCAATCTCAATAGTTCTTCTTCGACGGGGTGTACAATTTTCGTTAGTGTTATAAGTTCTAATTTCTACACAACAGTCTCTTTCAGAGACTCATCTCCTTCAAACACTGAAACACATCTTACATATTCCATTAAATAAATTCATTGCTTCATTTATACAATGAATTGGTGGACACATAACATTTCCCAAAGCTGTGTGTCACTGACTTAAATGGTTCATAGTGGGCTGTACTTTAGTTGGCATAACCACCCATGGGAACTCAGATTTAGAAGAATCACAGGAAGCAACCTTTCACCTCCCAAACCTCTGCTCCACTGCATGTCTCTGAACGATAAGCCAGAAGGTTTCCTGAAAATTTCACTCAGCAAGAACGTCCAGTTGGTTTCTATGAAGTATGAGTATTCCCTTGGCTCTTCCTAATCTTTGCAGTCTACTTCTTGAAACATGCTTACATACTGATGAGAAATATTTATCATAGGACAATGCAGACATTGGTAAATAGGAAAAAAATAACTGAGGATTACACAGAAACCGATGTTGTACTCGTTACAATGTCACTAATACCTAGTGGACTTTGTCAAAACTTTGGGTAGAAAGACACTTGAGTATAACTGGAGGAAACCCTTTTCCTCTGATTGTCAGTGAAACATTTAATATTCTAATATACTTAAAAATCCTTTATTTCCCCATGGTACAATGTTATTTTATTTACATAACTAAGGATCAAGCAAAAAAAATTCTAGAAGCATTGATGAATATTGTATCACTAGTTACCAGCAACTGCAAGTTAAACAATAACTAAAATGATGAATACCTCTGGTAACTTTTTAAAGTGGAAATTCTCCAAGTAACATTATAAAAAATCTTAAGTATAAATGGTGTTGCACAAGAGAACTTAGTTCTGACATGGACAGACTGTAAACACTGTTGAGTCAAACTTCCTATTTCAACACTAATGTTTACTTTATTATTTCCCATCTTTGTCTTGCACATTAATCACAAGCAAAATATTTTTTTTCATAGAACAGCCATTAATAAAATGCAATAGGGACCGTTCATACAAACAAAAAGACTTCACCATTTATGTCATGTAAAATTTTCCTTCCTCCAGAATAAAGTATAGACATCACAAAGAAAACAGAAACATTTTAAAATTGTTTTAGTCTGTATATTTATGTTTAAAAATACAGAAAGAGACCAGTTAGCACATTATGTCTTCAACACTATTAGTCTAATCTTATCCTAGTGAATTCTGTCCACCCCCCCCCCCCCCAAGTAATTATTTAATGCATTCATTAAAGAGTTTAAGAAATGCTTCAACAGTTTGCAACTGAGTACTTGATATTCTCACAATGCTTCAGATAAAAATTGTTTCTAAACTTTCAATTATTTTTATGACTGTCTTGAAAGTTGTGCTCTTGTTAGAAACCTCAGCTACCAATAGAAACAATTAAACACTATTACAGAAATGTCATGATCTTGAAAACCTTGATCAGATTACCCTTCGACCTTCTCAATCCTGGGTGGAAAAACATTCCAACTACACAAAACTCACCTAATATCTTTTACTTCACATCCCATTAAATAATACCAGTAAAATGAGCTGGACTATTCTGTATCATGGGCTGTCAAAATTGTGCATAATGTTCTGACAGGCATTTAATTCAGATGACATGCATAATGTTTGCACTTCAATCATCTATGCCTTCATGGACAAACCAAGGCCACAAAAATGGGCATCTGCAGAGATACTACTTGTGAGGGTTGATCTGCTCAGTTGGCTGGATGGCTGATTTGTGATGCAGAGTGATGCCAACAGCATGGGTCCAATTCTCTTACAGGTTGAGGTTCGCACAAAAGGACTCTCCTTCTCTACATCTTCTCATGCCTAAGGCATGATGGTCCTCAGGTTAAACCACCACCAGTCATCTCTCCCCAATGGGAGTGTCCTAAGGTCTAGTACATCTATGGCAATTTTACCTTTACTGTTGCCAGAATTACAGAATAAAATCAAATTAAATAATGGCAGTCAAAATGTTTCCAGTCACTTTGGCATGGCTCACATTTGGCCTTACTGACACTGCAAAAGCAAAGGTATATTCTGTGCGTATACCAGATGGAAGCAGAACAGTTTGTGATGTTCTATAGCATTTAATATTGATTTAATGCACAATTCCAGTCATTTTGAACCAAGTAGGTTGTGTTCAGGCCTGGTTTAATGCACAGATTCAGCTATTTTAGGAGCACACCAACCACTGAATCCCTGAAGAAATATTGTTTAAAGTGACAGCCATTCAACTGAGATGACTCAAATGAGGTGATTGAAAGTGGAATGAAGTGAACAGGTTTTAACACACTTTTCTATTTGCAGACCTCGTGAAAATGCAGTGTTGATCATTCATTGAAGGATTTTTGGAAAAAATTGAATTTTCAAAAGGAACTAGTCCCAGATCTTTGCAAGTTTATAAAAATTTTCATGCCTGTCAGGAAAAAGTCTGTTTCAACAATAGGGATTTTAGTTGCAGTCCCTCTTGGGCTGAAACACAATTCCAAAATGAAACACAGGCAGTAGAGATGTCAGTGTGCAAGGGGAAGATTTGGGGGGTGGTGGAGGAGGAATCTCTCTAAAGAAATTTCTATGAGTGATAATGAGACTCTGGATTCCCTAAAATATCATTCAAACATCACAGTTCTCCATCATTCATTCCTGTCAAAGTGAATGTACCAGCTATGCGCATTCGCAACGTCTTCTTAGTCAAACTTCAGAAATAAAACTCACAAATTAAAAGAATTCCATTATAACTTCATTCAACAATAATTTCAATAATACATTCAAAACTATTCACCTTTGTGAATTCCCTTGGAGACTCAATAGCCACTTCAGCTTGCAATGCTTCATGTAGAAATACAATGGAGGGCTGCTAACTTTCATTGAGAGAGACAGCAGATAGGCTTGCAGGAAAAGCTCAAACATTACTTGCACTTTATGGCTCAGCTTCAAACTGTACCACTTTGAGATGAGTGGCTGCAGACTTGACTGACTAGCTAGCTGTTCAGTAAGATGAGACAGGAGTAGCTAGGCAAGCAGCAGCTCAGTATCTCAATGCTGAAATACAGAAAGGATCGGTTGAGGTAAGAGGTAAGGCAGGAGGAAAAGACACATGGTCACAAAACATACAGGCTGTAGATCTTGTCAACTGCAGGATTTGGGGGAAATGGGATTTTTAAAAATTCACTCATGTGACATGGATGTCAATGGCTGGGCGAGCGTTTTTTCCCCGTCCCCAATTTCCCTTGAGAAGGTGGTGGTGTATTGTCTTCTGCTGCAGTACACGTGCTATAGGTAGTCCCACATACTGTTAAGGAGAGAATTCCAGGATTTTTCACCAGTCTCACCTGAAGGAACAGTGATATATTTCCAAGTAAGGATGGCAAGCGGCTTCGAGGGGAACTGTCATTGCTAAGTAGCTGAATGTCCAAGGTAATAGTTAGTGTGTCTGGTAAGTGGGAAGTATTGGTAGTGCTTATTGGTCAGGTGTAGTACCTGAATGCTAGTCTTAATGGCAGATTCCTAAATACGTTGATAGACAGTTATGGTGATTTGATCAACTGAGCATGACACATTATTGGAACAATGGCAGGAGATGTAATTTATAGATGCATTTAGCAATCAACCTCTTGTGCGATGTTATTAAACTTCTTGCAACACTGCTGCCAGATCTTTAAGGCCAGGATTCAAGAATTTAGTGGTTGTGTACTTTATTGGATCCAATGTTCAGCATGCACCCATTCAGCAATACATTTCATGCTGGATAGCATGCTGAAATTGTCTAGATAAGGAGACAGCATGAAGTTTGTATTCTCACTGCATCAAAGTGCAGGGTAACTGAACTTCACAAACAATGTTTGTGAAAGTGGATTTAAATGCTTGCACCTGAATGATGTATTTGTCTTGGTGATGAAATTTGCAATGACCCACACATCTGTATATTAAGGCCCAATGCTGCTATATACCATTTATGATTTGCATAATTTCGTACAACTACATTAGCTGCTTAATTCTCCTACTTGCCAAGTTATTTTTGACTCAGTCTTTCAAAATTATTGTAACAATGTGCCATACCTTCAATTTGGTGTCAATACATTTTGATTCATTTCCTCAATTTCTACAGTTCTGTTTAAATGCTTTTCTTTTACAGATCAAAACTTTAAATGACATCTGTTAATTGTCATACATTACTTCATAAATCAATGTCAGTACATCTAGAATTCCATGTAGTTATCCTTCCAATCAATTGTTTTCTCAGAAGCTTTGAATGTTCACAATTTTAGAGGATTTGTTGCAAGTCCAAAGATTTATTGAATTTGTGATTAATGTGGAGATAACACACTAGTTTGCCTTTTTCTCACAATGAATTCAAAAGGCTGTCATTGGATATAGTGTCCATTTTTTTAAAAAAATCAGCTTAGCTTTCATTACAAAGTACATATAACAATATAATCATGATAAAAGTCTATTTTTCAGTTGTTTAGTAAATTTTTTGTCTACTAAATGTTATTTAGCTGATGTTGGTTTTAGTTTCTCCCAGTAAAAGTTTTAAAACTTGAAATCTTATTGTATGGTTCCTTTAAGGCAGACACGGAGTACTCAAATCATAGAATCATAAAACTCTTACAGTGTGGAAGTAGACCATCAAATCCACAATGACCCTACGAAAAGTATCCCACCCAGACCACCACACCCACCCCCACCCTTGCTCTGTAACCCAGCATTTTCCAATGTTTGATCCACGTAATAAACACATCCCTGGACACTACAGGACAATTTAGCATGGTCAATTTTACATGGTGAACATGCAAACTCCACACACACAGATGCCAGAGGATGGAATTGATGGTCCTTGGTGCCGTGAGGCAACAGTGATAACCACTGAACTACTGAGTCACCATGTGGTTTTAAAAAAGTTATTTGTCTCCAAAGGAATTGTAACATGTAGTCTTCTTACAGAAAACTGAAAAGATGAAATTTAGATATTAAAATTTTCATTAAAGTGAGATATTCTTCCAAGGCACAAGTGATAAGAATACTAAGCCAACGTTAATGTGAAAAGGTTGATTTTTTTTTCATTTGCTCTTCAAATAAGGACACTTACAGCATTATTTGTCATTACAAATTGCCTTCAAGAAGCTAGTGGTGCACACATTCGCCAACAGGTACAAATAGCATAGCTAGCTCAAAAGGTGTTCTTATGTAGGCAATTCCAAGATTTTGAACCAGCAATCATGAAGGAACTGCAATGTACTTTGACATCTTGAGAGGGAAATGCAGAGCTGTGGTCTGATATACTTGCTGTTGACTGCTTAGGTCTGTCAATAGCAGGCTGCTTTTGATGTTTAGCATGCTGTCAACTCCTGTATTGTACCTTCATTAGGTTGATAACTCATTTTCAGGTATGCTTGCTGCTGCTCCTGACAGGCTGTTCTACACTTAGCAATGAAATAAGTTGGTCCCCCCAGCTCGATAGTAAAATATATAGCGAGGGAATCACTGGACGATGAGGGAAATATTTCTGGTGTAATACTGTTTGTTACTGAAGGCCTATGGTGCCACATGAATGGTTCAGGTAGAAGAAACATCTGAAAATGCTGGTGACATGGAAATTATACAATTATAGCATTTTTACTCCACAAAGACTCAGGCTCTACTGCTGCCTCTTCCCACCTCGAGCTCGCCAAATTGCAAGAAGTTGAATTCTGCAGATCATTCCCCCTCCTTGCCTACCACTACCTTCCATCAGTCCACATTTGCACAACCTGCTAGGTTTGCCGAATCCCATAGAAGCTATTGCTTCCTCCCCAAACTCTCTGGAAGCCTATCAATCCCTGATACTCTTCCCTTCAACTCCACCTCTGGGCTTGCCAAGCTCTGCATAGTTCCATGAAATGTCAGCAGCAGAGTGCACCCTCCTGGTAGAATGATTGATGGCTCCCTTAAGTTTGCTCTTGACCTCACTATCGACAGAGATTTTCCAGGCTTTGTAAGACTCCATTCTGCTAGCTTTGGCTGCACTGAAGGAATCAGCAATGAGCAGTGGCAAGGTTTGGAAAAATAAAAACAATAATCTAAAAGTGAGCATCCTATCCAATGGCAGATATGTCTCATGCTCGATGCCTAGTTTTGTGCTGCTATATCTGCTCTGAATCTCTCTCTCATTTCATATGTCAGAGAGACAATACCATTAAAAGAGTACTGAGATTTAAATTAAAAGTTTCAAAATAATATAACATAATTATGAAAGCAAAAGATCTCAAAAATTCAAAGACGATCAGTAGAGTTCTAAGAATAGAAAGCAAACATTTAAGTGTTAGGAAACATCAAAATGGCTGTACAAAACATTAAATTTTCAATTTTATTCATAACTATTGAAGCTGAAATTTCAGGAAGCATTTCAAAGTTTCACTAATAGATATAAGCATACCTTCAATGGCAGTATATTCTCAATGTCTCGGTTTTCATTTGCTACTGCATTACTTTTTATGGCAACTCCTGAAATAAACAAAAGGTTTTTGATCATTCGTTAATTTTGTCCTGTAGTGAAAGTAAAAGTCCTTTCCGTAATCCAATGTGTTCTTGTGCTCAAATCCCTATCCACTTTTGTGAAATCTTTCAAATCAACAACAAAGTGTAAATATGTCATTTAAAAAAAAATTCACCAGACTTTCAGTATTGTAGATTTTCTCAACATTTTGTCTTTTGTCTTTACCCCTCATAATAATGTGTTGAAAAGGTTGAACACGAATAAATTAACATTTAAAAGTGATCAGTTGTTTCAAATCAGAGAAGTGTCATAGAAACATAGGGAACAGGAGTAGACTACTCAGCCTTTTGAGCCTGCTCCACCTTTTCTGATGATCAAGGCTGATCATCCAACTCAAAATGTGCTTCTGCATTTCCCTCGTATAGTTTGTAATTTTCTCAGTTGATGCTGACAATCAAAAAGGCTGCAGAAATCATCAGAAATTCACAGATACATGACTGCAATTTCACAACCCCTAGAAAACAGGTCAGTTGATTTTAAAAATAAAGACAAGATTTAATGTTTTTCAGTAATTAGAGACAATGAGGAGAATCTTGTGCCTTCCCCTGATTGGGAGTTTAGAACATAGAACAATACAGCGCAGAACAGGCCATTCAGCCTGCAATATTGCACCGACCTGTGAACTATTCTCAGCTCGTCCCCGTACACTATCCCAAAATCATCCATGTGCTTATCTAAGGATTGTTTAAATCTCCCTAATGTGGCTGAGTTGACGACACTAACAGGTAGGGCATTCCACGCCCTTACCACTCTTTGCGTAAAGAACCTGCCTCTGACATCTGTCTTAAATCTATCATCCTCAATTTGTGGTTGTGTCCCCCTCCTTTGGTGGTAGAGGACATTTAAGTATGTGAATTGCAGAGAGGTGGGAGGCTACAGGTCCCCACCTATCACAATAAAGCACTGCCTAACAGTTCCACTTCAAAGCCACATTCCTCCACTGCTGTTAATCCCAGCAGATCGGAGACTTACATGCAAGGAGCACATAGTTCCTAAAAAAGGTCCCTTGTTCCAAAGTTCTCAACAGCTGTTCAAGGCATCTGAACACCAGAACCCACTCTTCCTACCAGTCCTTTCCCCTCTACTACTACTACACTGCACCACTTGTCCTGCCATCACTCACCTATCCCTCGTTCCCTCTTCAATCTAATGCCATGTAACACCAGCGCCACCAGCTCCATTGTCTTGTAAATGGGTACAACAGAGTTGCTGGGCACGTAGGATTCGATTTGTACAGTATACTATTGCTGTCCCAGCGTTCTAAGAACTCCCAGTTTCATGACTATTACCCTGACTTTAAAAGGCCTTGAAAAAGGCACAGCTACTTACATCAGGTACAAGTTTTAAATTATGCATTAAAGTTAGAGTTATTCCTGAAGAACCCATCTGGTTTTGAAAGACTAATTGTCGAATGCCGAAAGGTATATTACATTCAGTTCGGCATTTCCGACATTGTGATGAGCAACCGTGGCTTCAGTTCACAAGTTGCTGCATAAGCAAGTGGGAAATTCAACACCACACTATCCCAATCAAACTGAAAGGCTGATGCAGCAGTGAAAATTGCAAAATAAATAATTTTAAAAAAGAGTTAATTCAGCACATATGTATTTAAGACAATTCCTGAGTGGAGAAAAATAACTACTGAATTCATGGAGCAGTCCAGTACAAAGATTTAATTTCAGGCTGTACGCAAGGTACACTTCCACAGGCACAAGCTACTGAAGCCAGAAGCAATAACAGTTCTGTGCAACAAAAAAGCGCAGAAAACCTAATTTTGTTTTGAGAATACTAAATTGGAAGGGGACGAATACACTGGCAGGGAAATTTGCCAGAACTGCTTGGGAGGATTTAAACTAGTAAGGTGGGGAGGTGGGACCCAGGGAGAGAGTGAGGAAAGAGGTCGATCTGAGACGGGTACAGCTGAGAACAGAAGTGAGTCAAACAGTCAGGGCAGGCAGGACAAGGTAGGACTAATAAATTAAACTGCATTATTATTTCAATGCAAGGGGCCTAACAGGGAAGGCAGATGAACTCAGGGCATGGTTAGGAACATGGGACTGGGATATCATAGCAATTACGGAAACATGGCTCAGGGATGGGCAGGACTGGCAGCTTAAAATGTTCCAGGATACAAATGATACAGGAAGGATAGAAAGGGAGGCAAAGAGAGGAGGGGGAGTGGCATTTTTGGATAAGGGATAGCATTACAGCTGTGCTGAGGGAGGATATTCCCGGAAATACATCCAGGAAAGTTATTTGGGTGGAACTGAGAAATAAGAAAGGGATGATCACCTTATTGGGATTGTATATTGTATATTCCCTATAGTCAGAGGGAAATTGAGAAACAAACTTGGAAGGAGATCTCAGCTATTTGCAAGAATAATAGGGTAGTTATGGTAGGGGATTTTAACTTTCCAAACAACAACTGGGATTGCTATAGTGTTAAACGTTTAGATGGAGAGGTGTTTCTTAAGTGTGTACAAGACAATTTTCTGATTCAGTATGTGGATGTACCTACTAAAGGTGGTGCAAAACTTGACCTACGCTTAGGAAATAAGGCAGAGCAGGTGACTGAGGTGTCAGTGGGAGAGCACTTTGGGACCAGCGACCATAATTCTATTCGTTTTAAAATAATGATGGAAAAGGATAGACCAGATCTAAAAGTTGAAGTTCTAAATTGGAGAAAGGCCAATTTTGATGGTAATAGGCAAGAACTTTCCAAAGCTGATTGGAGGCAGATGTTCGCAGGTAAAGGGATGGCTGGAAAATGGGAAGCCTTTAGAAATGAGATAACAAGAGTCCAGAGAAAATATATTCCTGTCAGGGTGAAAGGGAAGGCTGGTAGGTATAGGGAATGCTGGATGACTAAAGAAATTCAGGGTTTGGTTAAGAAAAAGAAGGAAGCATATGTCAGGTATACACAGGATAGATCAAGTAAATCCTTAGAAGAGTATAAAGAAAGTAGGAGTAAACTTAAGAGGGAAATCAGGAGGGCAAAACGGGGACATGAGATAGCTTTGGCAAATAGAATTAAGGAGAATCCAAAGGGTTTTTACAAATATATTGAGGACAAAAGGGTAACTAGGGAGAGAATAGGGCCCCTCAAAGATCAGCAAGGCGGCCTTTGTGTGGAGCCAGAGAAAATGGGGGAGATACTAAATGAATATTTTGCATCAGTATTTACTGTGGAAAAGGATATGGAAGATATAGACTGTAGGGAAACAGATGGTGACACCTTGCAGAATGTCCAGATAACAGAGTAGGAAGTGCTGGATGTCTTGAAACGGGTAAAGGTGGTTAAATTTCCAGGACCTGATCAGGTGTACCCGAGAACTCTGTGGGAAGCTAGGAAGTGATTGCTGGGCTTCTTACTGAGATATTTGTATCATCGATAGTCACAGGTGAGGTGCTGGAAGACTGAAGGTTGGCAAACGTGGTGCCACTGTTTAAGAAGGGTGGTAAAGACAAGCCAGGGAACTATAGGCCAGTGAGCCTGACCTTGGTGGTGGGCAAATTGTTGGAGGGAATCCTGAGGGACAGGATGTACATGTATTTGGAAAGGCAAGGACTGATTAGGGATAGTCAGCATGGCGTTGTGCGTGGGAAATCATGTCTCAAACTTGATTGAGCTTTTTGAAGAAGTAACAAAGAAGATTGAGGGCAGAGCAGTAGATGTGATCTATATGGACTTCAGTAAGGCGTTCAACAAGGTGCCCCATGGGAGACTGATTAGCAAGGTTAGATCTCATGGAATACAGGGAGAACTAGCCATTTGGATACAGAACTGGCTCAAGGTAGAATACAGAGGGTGGTGGTAGAGGGTGGTTTCCAGACTGGAGGCCTGTGACCAGTGGAGTGCCACAAGGATTGGGGCTGGGCCCTCTACTTTTTGTCAGTTACATAAATGCTTTGGATGAGAGCATAAGAGGTACAGTTAGTATGTTTGCAGATGACACCAAAATTGGAGGTGCAATGGACAGCGAAGAGGGTTACCTCACATTACAACAGGATCTGGATCAGATGGACCAATGGGCTGAGAAGTGGCAGATGGAGTTTAATTCAGATAAATGCGAGGTGCTGCATTTTGGGAAAGCAAATCTTAGCAGGACCTATACACGTAATGGTAAGGTCCGAGGGAGTGTTGCTGAACAAAGACCTTGGAGTGCAGGTTCATAGCTCCTTGAAAGTGGAGTCACAGGTAGATAGGATAGTGAAGACGGCGTTTGGTATGCTTTCCTTTATTGGTCAGAGTATTGAGTACAGGTGTTGGGAGGTCATGTTGTGGCTGTACAGGACAATGGCGAGGCTACTGTTGGAATACTGCGTGCAATTTTGATCTCCTTCCTATCGGAAAGATGTTGTGAAGCTTGAAAAGGTTCAGAAAAGATTTACAAGGATGTTGCCAGGGTTGGAGGATTTGAGCTACAGGGAGAGGCTGAACAGGCTGGGGCTGTTTTCCCTGGAGCATCGGTGGCTGAGGGGGTGACCTTATAGAGGTTTACAAAATTATGAGGGGCATGGGTAGGAAAAATAGACAAAGTCTTTTCCCTGAGGTCAGGGAGTCCAGAACTAGAGGGGATAGTCTTAGGGTGAGAGGGGAAAGATATAAAAGAGACCTAAGGGGCAACATTTTCACGCAGAGGGTGGTACATGTATGGAATGAGCTGCCAGAGGAATTGATGGAGGCTGGTACAATTGCAACATTTAAGAGACATTTGGATGGGTATATGAATAGGAAGGGTTGAGAGGGATATGGGCCGGGTGCTGGCAGGTGGGACTAGATTGGGTTGGGATATCTGGTCGGCGTGGACAGGTTGGACCAAAGGGTCTATTTCTATGCTGTGTATCTCTATGACTCTAATACTACTAAGCCATTGTCAGAATTGAACACAGAAGAGCCACTCAGGGTAAAAACCTTCAACTTTGTCAAAAACAGTCATCCTTAGGTCATACCTTGACAACTGTTTCTCGCTGGTCACATAATGGCACAGCAGCTGCAAAGCCACGTTGCTCACAGCATATAGGCGACGTGGCTGACATTCCATGGTATTTACAACCGCACTCTCTCCAACAGCTAGTGGTACAAAACCACTCCACAAACCTTACATGTCCATAGCTACATCCTGTTTAAACACTTAAGTGAGTGCTACCATTTCCCTAATGTCCTGTAGCTTGTCAGTGTACAGAAAGGGAAATAAAACATTATAATCAAGTCAATTAACTTCTGTCTGGCATGTAGTGCCCATATGCAAATGGCTGCTTCATGTATTTATCCTTTCAAATGTCATATTGACAAGCAGAAATTGATCCAGTGCTTTACTGCCAAAAGTGATCCTGACTCCACTCACGATTTCAAATGTGCAGAAGTGATGGTACGAAATGCAGCTTTCATTTGACGCATTCAGCACTGCACTCTCCTTGGCTGTCAGGTACTCCAGAGCCCCCATGCTTCTGTTATCCCATTCTACTGATAGCCCATTGCCATCCATCTCTACATGTGGAGACCCCATCACACTGAACTCCACCTCTCTTCCCTGTCCCTGAATTCTGACATTACACTTTAATTACTTCCACCTTGCCCCCTTTTTGGGCACCATTTGGTGGTTACTGCCAACAATTACTCCCTTCCCCAAATAGCCTACATTGCCCTGTGATGCTATTCCCCCTATCTCTTGCTATCGCCATCCTCATCCCAACTTTACAAGTGCCTGTTTTCCTCCCCCAGTGCTGAGTTCCTGAACTCTTTTAACACTGATCCCTTCTCTCCTACCACAAACTCTATTACACCCTCCTGAGCTAGTGATGGACTGAACCCCAGCACTGTACTTGCCCTAGAACTCTGACCACCTTTGACAAACTGGCCCTAGGCATGACTGACTAGACACCTGACCACCGTATTTATAGATCATCCACTGATGATACATGATTCCTTGGACTACTGTCCACTCCTCAGATTAAAGTCAAACAATTACTCTGATCCTAAGTAGCCGAAACAAATGATTAACCATTGCCAAATCCTTGAAAGGAGTGAAAACTGACTGTACTAAGATCCCCTGACTGACCACAATCATTCCTTCCTGATGGCAACCAGTTTCTAACTTGGTCATTTGGCTAAATTAACATTTAGAGTTTATTTTATTCAGGGGATGAGGATGTTGCTGGCTAGGCCAGCATTTATTGCCCATCTCTAACTGCCCCAAGGGCTGTTGAATCAACCCCACATTGCTGTGGGTCTGGAGTCACATGTAGGCCAGACCAGGTAGTTTCCTTACCTAAAGAACATTAGTGAACCAGATGGGTTTTTCCCGATAATTGAAAATGGATTCATGGATATCATTAGACTAGAAATTCAGACATTTATTGAATTCACATTTTGCTGTGGCAGGTTCCAAACCTGGGTCCCCAGAATACAGTCCAGTGATAATACCACTAGGTCATTGCCTCCCCTGTGTTGCACAGGTAGCTGTCACATGCTGGAGTGGTTAGATTTATATCTATGTGCTGCACAGCAAGAGGTCATACCTCAAATAGATCCTCACTGAAAAGCATGACAACCAGCCCCTCTTTAAGTGTGCACAAAACAACATGTTAATACAGCAGGACTTATTGCTTTGGGCTCTGGTTGACATGTCAACTCACTAACAAGTAGCGTGGTAAGGGAGTACAAGAGAAGGTAAGGTATGGATACTGAGAGCATGTAGTTCAATAATAAGAGAGAGAGTAAATGAGCAGCCATGAAATGCAGCTAGGTCAAATCTATGGGCTACATATCTGTCCAAACGTGCAAGTGTCCCTGTTGCAACCTTTCAATGCACCTTGCAAAGCAGGTCCATGCTTCTGAAGCAGTCTGCAAGTGAATTGGAAAGGTGCTATGACAGTTGAGAGGGTTAGAAAGTCAGATGCCGTGTCTGTTGATGAGCGACAGGTGTCCTGGTGCCTGTGGATAATGCCTTGAATGCTGAGCAGCATGGAGTCACCTCACAGCCAGTAACTAACTGGGAGTTGTCACGTATCTGTAACAAAATTTCTCAACATTGAGCTTGTTCAGGGAGTTTGTTAAGGTTAGGTGAATATCAATGTAGCAAGTTGTAGCATTAAGAAGGCATTCATCATGCTATAACCCCCTTAAATCCCCAAGAACTAGAGGGCATAGGTTTAGGGTGAGAGGGGAAAAATTTAATAGAGACCTAAAAGGCAACTTTTTCACAGAGGGTGGTGCATGTATGGAATGAGCTGCCAGAAGAGGTGGTGGAGGCTGGTACAATTACAACATTTAAAAGGCATCTGGATGGGTATATGAATAGGAAGGGTTGAGTGGGATATGGGCCAAATGCTGGCAAATGGGACTACATTAGGTTAGGATATATGGTTGTCATGGAAGAGTTGAACTGCACAGTCTGTTTCCATGCTGTACATCTCTGACTTTAATTGGCAACTCACTGCTGCCCAGAAATTTACCTTGACGCTTGGTAAATGAGATAGGTCTTCTCATCTGTTTCTGTCGCAAGTCTTGCTATGGCCCACATTGCTCAGACCCCTATAAAATTCTGCCCCATGTGAACAATGCATATGCAGAGCTGGGTTACAGTGGTGCTGGAAAAGCACAGCAGTTCAGGCAGAATCCAAGGAGCAGGAAAATCAACGTTTCAGGCAAAAGCCCTCCATCAGGAATAGAGGCAGACTGCCTGCAGGGTGGAGAGATAAATGAGAGAATGGTGGGTGTGGGGAGAAAGTAGCATAGGGGACAATAGGTGAGTGGGGGTGGGATGGGGATGATAGGTCAGAGAGGAGGGTGGGGGAAGGTACCAAAGAGTACACTGGGTGAATGGGGGTGGCAATAAAGGTTTTAGGTCAGAGAGGAGGTGGAGTGGATAGATCGATAGGAAGATCGGCAGGTAGGACAAGTCACGGGGACAGTGCTGAACTGGAAGTTTGGAGCTGGGGTGAGGTGGGGGAAGGGGAATTGAGGAAACTGGTGAAGTCCACATTGATGCCCTGGGGTTGAAATGTTCCGAGGCGGAAGATGAGGCGTTCTTCCTCCAGGCATCGGGTGGTGAGGGAGTGGCAGTGAAGGAGGCCCAGGACATCCATGTCCTTGGCTGAGTGGGTGGGGGAGTTGAAATGTTGGGCCACAGGGTGGTGTGGTTGATTGGTGCGGGTGTCCACTACGGAAGATACACCACCCATGCCCTCCACCTCCTCCAAGTTGTCCGTTTCCCCAGCCACCAACGCCTCATCTTCACCATGGATATCCAACTCCTCTACACCTCCATCCACCAAGACCAGGGCCTCCAAACCCTCCGTTTCTTCTTCTCCCGATGTCCCCCACAGTACCCTTCCACCGACACACATTCGTTTGGCTGAACCGGTCCTCACTCTTAACAATTTCTCCTTCGAATCCTCCCACTTCCTCCAGACCAAAGGGGCAGCCATGAGAACCTGTATGGGCCCCAGCCAAGCTTGTCTCTTTGCTGGCTACGTAGTTACACCGGCAGCACTCCCTACCTCTTCCTCCTCTACATTGATGACTGCATTGGCACCACCTTGTGCTCCCGTGAAGAGGTTGAGCAATTCATCAACTTCACCAACACATTCCACCCTGACCTTAAATTCACCTGGACCATCTCCGACACCTCCCTCCCCTTCCTGGACCTCCCTACATCTCCATTAATGACGACCGACTCGACACAGACATTTTTTTACAAATCCACCGATTCCCAAAACTACCTGCATTACACCTCTTCCCACCCTACCTCCTGCAAAAATGCTATCCCGTATTCCCAATTCCTCCGCCTCCGCCGCATCTGCTCCTAGGAGGACCAGTTCCACCACAGAACACACCAGATGGCCTCCTTCTTCAGAGACTGCAATTTCCCTTCCCACGTGGTTAAAGATGCCCTCCAACGCATCTCGTCCACATCCCGCACCTCCGCCCTCAGACCCCACCCCTCTAACCATAACAAGGACAGAACCCTCCTGGTGCTCACCTTCTACCCTACCAACGGTCGCACAATCACCCGACGACATTTCCGCTACCTCCAAATAGACCCCACCACCAGGGATATATTTCCCTCCTCACCCCTTTCCGCCTTCCGCGACTACCTGGTCAGGTCCATGCCCCCCAACCCACCCTCCCATCCTGGCACCTTCCCCTGCCATCGCACTAATTGCAAAACCTGCGCACACACCTCCTCCCTAATCTCCATCCAAGGCCCCAAAGGAGCCTTCCACATCCATTAAAGTTTTACCTGCACATCCACCAATATCATTTATTCTATCAGTTGCTCCCGATGTGGTCTCTTCTACATTGATAGAAGGCGTCCAGTCTCCCCAGAGCGCTTTAGGGAGAATCTCTGGAACCCCCGCACTAATCAACCACACCACCCTGTGGCCCAACATTTCAACTCCCCCACCCACTCAGCCGAGGACATGAAGGTCCTGGGCCTCCTTCACCGCTGCTCCCTCACCACCCGATGCCTGGAGGAAGAACTCATCTTCTGCCTCCGAACACTTCAACCCCAGGTCATCAATGTGGACTTCAACAGCTTCCTCATTTCCCCTTCCCCCTGCTCCAAACTTCCAGCTCAGCACTGTCCCCATGACTTGTCCTACCTGCCTATCTTCTTTTCCACCTATCCACTCCACCCTCCTCACTGACCTATCACGTCCATCCCCACCCCCATTCACCTATTTTACTCTAAAGCTAACTTTCTCCTCACCCCCACCCTCCTTTCATTTATCTATCCACCCTGCAGGCATTCTGCCTCTATTCCTGATGAAGGGCTTTTGCCCGAAATGTCAATTTTCCTGCTCCTTGGATGCTGCTTGAACTGCTGTGCTTTTCCAGCATCTGCAGCCCTTGTTTTTACCTGTATACAGAGACTGACAAGGATAATGAACTGCCAAAGCCAGAGAGCAGCTATCCAATAATTAAAGTACCTTGAGTAACTCAGTTACAAAGTCATTAGTGCCTTGCTATATTTAGTGAAAAACAAGGATGTTTGGATTAAATGCAATTATATACACAAAGTTCTTCCTGGTCTGTAGTATTCATGTGCCCTCCATCACGAGGCAGACACTGGAAGAACCCATTTTACAGGCACTTCAAAAAAGGTATTGTTTCGACAAGTGCTTTCTCACAAAGACAGAACAACATACTTCCCAGTCAGAGTAGTTTCTAACTTGGAGGTGGAGGTGAACTTGCATGCAGTGAAGTTCCCACACTGTTTTCCTTGTTGTTCCAGGTGGTTGGAAAGTGCCATGGGACAAATTTTGTTGAGCTGCTGCAAGTAAATTTGGAGGTACTGAACTCTGCTGCTATGGTGCGTGCTGGCAACTTACTGTCTGAACTTTTCCTTTAGTTTTTCCAAGCCCAAGGGCTCCAGAGCCAAAATCAGGTTTACCTCCCTGCCACATTCCAAACCCAATTCCACCCAGTAATGCCAAATCTCCTTAAAGATTCTGGCATACCCCTACACCCTCAACACTGCCACACAATATACACTATTGTTTGCTTCTTTATTCTGGCCTAATTTCACATTCATCCTTCCTGCTGTCTATAACCTATGTGACTGATACCACAATCTCCAGTAACAATAAAGAAAGGTGCAACACACACAACAGCATAAAAAAATTAAAATAACTAGTATTGCAATAGAAACAGGATTTGCTAAGAACAGCGAATGGAAAACAAAGCTTAATATAGCTCAGAGTCAGATGTGCAGCATGGAAACAGACCCTTCGGTCCAACCCGTCCATGCTGACCGGATATCCCAACCCAACCTAGTACCACCTGCCAGCACCCGGCCCATATCCCTCCAAACCTTTCCTATTCATATACCCATCCAAATGTCTCTTAAATGTTGTAATTGTTCCAGCCTCTACCACATCCTCTGGCAACTCATTCCATACACGTACCACCCTCGCTGTGAAAAGATTGCCCCTTAGGTCTCTTTTATATCTTTTCCCTCTCACCCTAAACCTATGCCCACTAGTTCTGGACTCTCCGATCCCAGGGAAAAGACTTTACCTATTTATCCTATCCGTGCCCCTCAATTTTGTAAACCTCGAAGGTCACTCCTCAGCCTCCGACGCTCCAGGGAAAACAGCCCCAGCCTGTTCAGCCTCTCCCTGTAGCTCAGATCATCCAACCCTGGCAACATCCTTGTAAATCATTTCTGAACCCTTTCAAGTTTCACAACATCTTTCCGATAGGAAGGAGACCAGAATTGCAAGCAATATTCCAACAACGGCCTAACCAATGTCCTGTACAGCCACAACACGACATCACAACTCCTGTACTCAATACTCTGACCAAGAAAGGAAAGCATACCAAAAGCTGTCTTCACTATCCTATCGACCTGCGGCTCCACTTTCAAGGAGCTATGAACCTATGTGGGCGGCACGGTGGCACAGTGGTTAGCACTGCTGCCTCACAGCGCCGGAAACCCGGGTTCAATTCCCGCCTCAGGCGACTGACTGTGTGGAGTTTACACGTTCTCCCCGTGTCTGCGTGGGTTTCCTCCGGGTGCTCCGGTTTCCTCCCACAGTCCAAAGATATGCAGGTCAGGTGAATTGGCCATGCTAAATTGCCCATAGTGTTAGGTAAGAGGTAGATGTAGGGGTATGGGTGGGTACGCTTAGGCGGGGCGGTGTGGACTTGTTGGGCCGAAGGGCCTGTTTCCACACTAAGTAATCTAATCTAATCTAATCTAATCTAAAACCTGAACTCCAAGGTCTCTTTGTTCAGCAACACTCCCTAGGACCTTACCATTAAGTGTATAAGTCCTGCTAAGTTTTGCTTTCCCAAAATGCAGCACCTTGCATTTATCTGAATTAAACTCCATCTGCCACTTCTCAGCCCATTGGCCCATCTGATCCAGATCCTGCTGTAATCTGAGGTAACCCTCTTTCATCTGCAAACTTACTAACTGTACCTCTTATGCTCGCATCCAAATCATTTATATAAATGACAAAAACGTAGAGGGCCCAGGACTGACCCTTGTGGCACTCCACTGGTCACAGGCCTCCAGTTTGAAAAGCAACCCTTCACCACCACCTCCACCACCTTCTACCTTTGAGCCAGTATCCAAATGGCTAGTTCTCCCTGTATTCCATGAGATCTAACCTTGCTAATCAGTCTCCCATGGGGCACCTTGTTGAACGCCTTACTGAAGTCCATATAGATCACATCTACTGCTCTGCCCTCAATCTTCTTTGTTACTTCTTCAAAAAGCTCAATCAAGTTTGTGAGACATGATTTCCCACGCACAAAGCCATGCTGACTATCCTTAATCAGTCCTTGCCTTTCCAAATACATGTACATCCTGTCCCTCAGGATTCCCTCCGACAATTTGCCCACCACCAAGGTCAGGCTCACTGGCCTATAGTTCCCTGGCTTGTCTTTACCACCCTTCTTAAACAGTGGCACCACGTTTGCCAACCTTCAGTCTTCCAGCACCTCACCTGTGACTATCGATGATACAAATATCTCAGTAAGAAGCCCAGCAATCACTTCCGAGCTTCCCACAGAGTTCTCGGGTACACCTGATCAGGTCCTGGAGATTTAACCACCTTTACTCGTTTCAAGACATCCAGCACTTCCTCCTCTGTAATTGAACATTTTGCAAGATGACACCATCTATTTCCCTACAGTCTATATCTTCCATATCCTTTTCCACAGTAAATACTGATGCAAAATATTCATTTAGTATCTCCCCCATTTTCTCTGGCTCCACACAAAGACCGCCTTGCTGATCTTTGAGGGGCCTTATTCTCTCCCTAGTTACCCTTTTGTCCTCAATATATTTGTAAAAACCCTTTGGATTCTCCTTAATTCTATTTGCCAAAGCTATCTCATGTCCCCGTTTTGCCCTCCTGATTTCCCTCTTAAGTTTACTCCTACTTTCTTTATACTCTAAGGATTCACTTGATCTATCCAGACATATGCTTCCTTCTTTTTCTTAACTAAACCCTCAATTTCATTAGTAATCCAGCATTCCTATACCTACTAGCCTTCCCTTTCACCCTGACAGGAATATACTTGCTCTGGACTCTTGTTATCTTATTTCTGAAGGCTTCCCATTTTCCAGCCATCCCTTTGCCTGCAAACATCTGCCTCCAATCAGCTTTTGAAAGTCCTTGCCTAATACCGTCAAAATTGCCCTTTCTCCAATTTAGAACTTCAACTTTTAGATCTGGTCTATCCTTTTCCATCACAATTTTAAAAATGAATAGAATTATGGTCGTTGGCCCCAAAGAGCTCCCCCACTGACACCTCAGTCACCTGCTCTGCCTTATTTCCCAAGAGTAAGTCAAGTTTTGCACTTTCTCTAGTAGGTACATCCACATGCTGAATTAGAAAATTGTCTTGTACACACTTAACAAATTCCTCTCCATCTAAACCTTTAAAACTATGGCAGTCCCAGTCAAATGTTTGGAAAGTTAAAATCCCCTACCATAACTACCCTATTATTTTTACAGAGAGATGAGATCTCCTTACAGGTTTGTTTCTCAATTTCCCTCTGACTATAGGGACAGTCTATAATACAATCCCAATAAGGTGATCATCCCTTTCTTATTTCTCAGTTCCACCCAAATAACTTTTCTGGATGTATTTCCGGGAATATCCTCCCTCAGCACAGCTGTAATGCTATCTCTTATCAAAAATGCCACTCCCCCTCCTCTCTTGCCTCCCTTTCTATCCTTCCTGTAGCATTTGTATCCTGGAATATTAAGATGCCAGTCCTGCCCATCCCTGAGCCATGTTTCCGTAATTGCTATGATATCCCAGTCCCATGTTCCTAACCATGCAGAGTTCATCTGCCTTCCCTGTTAGGCCCCTTGCATTGAAATAAATGCAGTTTAATTTATTAGTCCTACCTTGTCCCTGCCTGTTTGACTCACTTCTGTTCTCAGCTGTACCCGTCTCAGATCGACCTCTTTCCTCACTCTCTCCCTGGGTCCCACCCCCCATCTTACTAGTTTAAATCCTCCCAAGCAGTTCTAGCAAATTTCCCTGCCAGTATATTCGTCCCCTTCCAATTTAGGTGCAATCCATCCTTCTTGTACAGGTCACTTCTACCCCAAAAGAGATTCCAATGATCCAAAAATGGGAATCCTTCTCCCATACACCAGCTCCTCAGCCATGTATTAATCTACTCGATCCTCCTATTTTTGCCCTCACTAGCTCGTAGCACTGGGAGTAATCCAGATATTACTACCCTGGAGGACCTCCTTTTTAAAATTTCTCCCTAGCTCTCTGTAATCGTCTTTCAGAGTCTCAACCTTTTCCCTTCCAATGTTGTTGGTTCCACTGTGGACAGTGACCTCCTGCTGGCCCCTCTCACCCGTGAGAACATTCTGCACCCTCTCTGAGACATCCTTGATCCTGGCACCAGGGAAACAACACACCATTATGATTTTTCTCTGCTGGCCACAGAAACGTCTGTCTGTACCTCTGACTACAGAATCCCCTGACACAATTGATCTTTTGGAAGCCGACATACCCCTCGTTGCATTAGAGCCAGTCTCAATACCAGAAACTTGGCTGTTCGTGCTACGTTCCTCTGAGAATCCATCACCCCCTACATTTTCCAAAACAGCATACCTGTGGGCGGCACGGTGGCACAGTGGTTAGCACTGCTGCCTCACAGCGCCAGAGACCCGACTCGGGCGACTGACTGTGTGGAGTTTGCACATTCTTCCCATGTCTGCGTAGGTTTCCTCCGGGTGCTCCGGTTTCCTCCCACAGTCCAAAGATGTGCACTTCAGGTGAATTGGCCATGCTAAATTGCCCGTAGTGGTAGGTAAAGGGGTAAATGTAGGGGAATGGGTGGGTTACGCTTCAGCGGGTCGGTGTGGACTTGTTGGGCCGAAGGGCCTGTTTCCACACTAAGTAATCTGATCTAATCTGTTTGAAATGGGTATATCCACAAAAGACTCCTGCCCTAGGTGCCGACCTCTCTCACCTTTCCTGGAGTTAATCCATCTGTGACTGTATCTGAGACTTTCCCCCCTTCCTATAACTGCCATGCATCACATATTGTTGCTGTTGCAAATTCCTCATCACTACTATCTGTCTCTCCAACCGATCCACTCGATCTGATTAGATTCGCATCCAACAGCATTTATGGCAGATATAATCCACAGTAACCCTTAAACTTTCTTTAAACTCCCACATCTGACCAGAAGTACATATCACTGCAAAAGGCCATTTTTGCTCCTTCACAATCTACAGACCCAGAAAATAACACAGTTTTATTCTTCTACAAACACTGCCCCAGGTTATTAGCGATGGCTTATATTTTAAGTTTAATCAAGAGACTTCTCTCCAAAAACATATAATCAAGAAAGAATCCACTATACTCACTATTGCAGCCTTTTTTTTGGACAGATTTAAAACAACAATTAACTTATCCATTTCTGTGCTCCAAGATAAAGTATTACTGTAAGATTACTGTTGATATCTGTGGAAAGGGATGAAAGAAATCCAACACTTCTGAAAGTATTAAGGTTAAACCATCCCCATGTCAGTCACCTGTGAAATATTAATTAAAAAAACAATGATTGAACTTTGTGGAATCTGCTGGAACAAGAAAGATAGGGATTGGCAGGTTTGGAAAGGTGGAAAAATGTCTCCTGATTGGGAATGTAAGCAAGCTGGGAATTTGCCTAATAGAGCAGGAATTTAATCAATGTTCAAAATTTGACCATTGGCATGCAATTTATGTCTAATTTGTTTAACTTAATGAAGCTTTTCAGATTAAATGAAACTGACACGAGTTCTCTTATGACTTCAATAGTCTGCTTTTCGAATGCTGCCAACTAAAATGTGACTTACCGGTCTTACAGAGAGCTCTTTTAACTAGCATGGAATTGCATTGTCTCTGGAGAGAGCTGTGTGTTCTAACTTGATAATCTGAGAAGTAGGGTGGAGAGTGAGGTAGGAGGTGACTAGGCCAAAAGTATTGATTCTAAAAGCTAAAAGGGTGGTGCAAAGCCTTAAGGCAGGAAAACTACTTATTAAAGTAGCATTACATATCCCGAAGACAAGGGCACTTCAAGGCCACCTTGCAAAAAGGGAAATGGTGCTGCATAATGGGAGTCAGTCATTCACCAGTACTGCTTCACCCTCAATTACTGGAGGAGATCAGCATTACACAGGAACCAGTGCAGACAGCCCAGGAACAGCAACAGTAGGAACACAAAAACAGACCTGGCAGTAAGACAGATGTAGGCCCCGGAATATCAGAGTTCTCAGGCTCAGGATGAAATACCTATAAATGTTGGAGAGACAGTGCCTGTCGAGACTAACTTCTTCAAAGAAACCATAACAGAATTATGACCGTACTGCAGGATGACCTGCATCCATGAAGATCCACTGTGCCAGTTATACGAAATTACTGCAGCTCTCAACTTCTATGCAGTCTATTCTTTTCTGGAATCAATAAGTGACAGTTGTGGCATCTCCCAAGCAGCCATTCCTGCCTAGGTAATAGAGGAGACAAATTCACTAACAGGAAGCTGGAGAACTCAAAATTGCAAAAACATTATGTATGGATTTGCACTTGTACAAAGAGAAATATATCGCAACCATCCAACAACTTTTATTAATAGAAAACGATTCTATTCTAGTGATGTACAACTAATCGATGATCACAGTAAGCAAATTGTACAAGTTTGTATTTGCTATTGCAGTCGTGGGCACAATGTTGGTCCACATGTGTTGTTTTCCTGTAGACGTTGGTTTGAAGTTCCCCATTGGCTGTTCACTCTGTGACATCTAGGAATGGCAGTTTGTTGACATCACCACAGGAAATGACATCACCAACCCAAGGAAACCCAACATATAAACAGAAAGCAGGAAACATAAGCAGTGCTTCGTCTGGAGGCTCACTGAAGAGGTTACCCAATAATGGTGACAAAACATCTGAAAAATGAACCTTCCATCTCAACGCGCAAACCTACATCCACTTAAATGAAAAAATGTCATACATGGCATTGAAAACAAATCGCAAACCATATAAGTTATACCTCTAACTGGTTTGAGGCGACGTGTGGCCACTTTCAAATGTTTTGTCCTGCCTAAATCCTCTCCAAGTAGATAATACCAACCATTGACCTCCTGCAATTAATAAAAAAGATAGTGAGCCACCCAAAAATGAAAAAAACTTTCTAAACATTCAAAAAAAACTTGCTATCAAAAAGCAAAATTACAAAATATCTTTACTCTGGAAACTTCAACTTGTACATATTTTTTATGCATTATTGTACAGTTTTGACGTATTTTGAAATTGATTGGCATCTAACATGAGATCCTATAACAATTCATTCAAAATGCACCCAGTATTTACTCGAAGTGGGAGGAAACACTGCAAAGACAACATAACTAAGTTTGACATGTTATCCACAATAGAAAATGCACTTCTCACAGAAATGTTCGGAATTTGAAGGTAGTTTACTTCTGGATCTCAAGTTAATATACAACTTGAAACCCTTTGCCAACTAATTATGCATTTATGGGCATGATTAATTCAATTCTTAAATGCTTACACTTTCACAACAGTTAAAGTCATGCACGTTATATAGCAAGATGGGTATAATTGTCAAAAAGAAGCCTGTTTTCATAGACAACTGTTATAAATTGGTTTAGCAAAATTATCAACATCAGCTTAATAAATGACCTCTGTCCATCCTAAGGTCAGGAGTGAGCCAGTTCACTTGCAATTTTAACATTCAGCCACAAGCCCTCCAACATCGAAGCAGCCTATTCTAGGCTAAAGATCGGAAAATTATTTGTAAATGTTTGTTCCAGTTAAGTACTGTTGGTGAGTATTTTAAACAATGAAAATACCCAGCCATAACTCTTGATTAACTGCATTATTCAAACCAAGACTGTGGCTTTCAGACCAAGATGGATGATGGCTACCAGGGTCCTGTGATGCTTTGGCAATGCCCCTACCTCTGAGCCAGAAGGTCCAGGTTTAAGCCTTATCTGCTCCAGGTGTGTCATAGCATTTTCAAACAGGTCGATTCAAAAAAAAAACAAACAAAAGTTAGCTACTCCATGATGAGTGACTGATTTCCTGGTATTTCAGAAGCCTGCCATTTACAAGATTGAAGTTAGCAGTCTGACTGAACAGTCATCATTCACACCCTTCTTGGGGAAGCATAGACATTATGGTACTATCACTGGATTATTAATCCAGGGCCTAAGGCTCTCGTGTTCTGGAGACATGGCTTTGTATCACACCATGGCAGATGGTGAAACTTGAATTTAGTACAAGTCTGGAAATGAAAAGTTAATCGAATAGCAATCTGTCGACTGTTGTAACAATCAGCTTGTTCACCAAAATCCTCAAGGGAAGGAAATCTGCAATCCTTACCTGGTCTGATCTACATGATTCCACTGTAATGTAGTTAACTCTTAGATGTCCTCTGAGTTGGTCGAGTAAGCCACTCAGTTCTAGAGTGATTAGCAATAAATACTAGCCAAGCCAGCAACACCACATCCTACAAATGATCTTCTTAAAAATGGTCCTTACAAGTTGCATTAACTCAAGAGGGAATAAAAAGAGGTGTGAAGAAAATCTTTTTCACCAACAGGGTAGTGGGAATCTAGAACTATCTGCTTGTAAGACTGTCACATGCAGAAATCCTCATTACATTTTAGTAGTATTTAGATGTCCTTTTGTGGTACCAAAGCAAACAAGGCTAACGGCCAAATGTTGGAAAATGGGATTAGAACAGGTTTTTCTTTGGCCTGCAGACAATCAATAGGCTAAAAGTCTTTTCTCTATAGCTCTCTACAACTTTAACAAGAAATTCAATCAATAGTCTACTCAGTAGGATAAATGCGAACTTTCATGATCAATGTCGTGAAGCTGCTTGTACTTGGGGGAGCTGAAGAATTCGACTACAGGGAGGGAGGTTGTTTAGTACATGTGTCCCAGAGATGTTCTCTGAAACGTTCTGCAGCACCTCACTACAATTACTACTTTGACAGCATTTGTATCCAGCCTCTTGCTTATCTACCTAGAATTTGCATCCAAAGCAAACTTTACCACTGAAGGTAAAATACAGCAATTTAATGGAATATAACTAGGTTACTACTAGACATGGCAGATCCTAGAATTAAAATTGGCTACAGATCATATTTTGTTCTAATTTAATATGGTGGTCTTTCACTGAAACAGTGTGCCAGATTGCAGTTTTGGTTTTAACAATAAAACAGAAGCTTATTATCTAAAAGAATTAAAATAAAACAAATGTTTTCTAGATACAGAGTTTACAAGATTTCAAACATTCAGCAAAATAATTACCATCTACTCCTCAACACCATCACTTTAGTAGGTTGACTTAACTGCTTTTTTTCAAATTTTGGTCCGGTGAGTGGCAAATTATTTTTCTTTGACTCACAACTTAAATGGGGGAAAGTAAGTACTGCAGTTACTGGAGATCACAGTCGAAAAGTGTGGTGCTGGAAAGCACAGCCAGTCAGATAGCATCTGATGTGCAAGAGTCAACATTTCGAGCACAAGCTCTTCATCAGAAATGTAGAGGGGTGCAAGTGGGCTGAGAGATAAATAGAAGGAGGATGGAGTTTGGGGAGGTAGCTGGGAATGCAATAGGTAGATGAAAGTGATGGGTAATGGTGATAGAACAGAGAGGAGGGTGGAGCAGATAGGTAGGAAGGAAGATGGACAAGTAGGACAAGAGGGTGGTGCCGAGTTGGAGGGTTGGATCCAGGAAAAGGCGGGGGAAGGGGAGAGGAGGAAACTAGTGAAATCAACATTGATCATGTTTGGTTGGAGGGTCCCAGGGTGGAAGCTAAGGCATTCTTCCTCCAGGGAATCGGATGGCTAGAATTTAGCAGTGGAGGCGGCCTAGGACTTGCTTGTACTTGGGGGAGCTGAAGAATTCGACTACAGGGAGGGAGGTTGTTTACTACATGTGTCCCAGAGATGTTCTCTGAAACGTTCTGCAAGTTGACATACTGTCTCCCCAATGTAGAGGGGAACCATGGAGAGCACAGCCAAACACTTCAACTGGCAAGATCCTGCCGACACTAAGATAATGGATGAATGGAAACCGTGCAACAATCGCAAGACAGGAATGTTCCCTCCTAGTTAGGAACGCATCGGTGGTCAAGGCTCTTCAGCCTCCAATCTTTGGCTAAACGTCCTCCAATGCGGCCTTCAAGATGTACAACAGCGCAGCATTGTAGAGCAGAAACCGATATTCAGGTTCCATACCCATGTAGATGGCCTCAACCGTGATCTTGGATTCATGGTGCACTACATGTGACTCTACCACATTTCTCATTGTCTATGAATGTTAAATGACATACAATCCTGATTGAAATAGCAAAATGGAATCTTGGCGTAATGACAATGGAAAATATGATAGTGATTAATTCATTACTACACTTTGGTATTGGTCAGGTGCTTCTGACATCTAATTCATTTGTTGATTAGGTTATTAAGGTGTTATGTAAATCTTATTCAACATAAGATCTCATTACGTCAGAGGTAATTTATTTTATATTGCTCTTCATGTTACTACACACTTCTGGAGCAGATATGACTTGAATCCAGGTCTTGTAGCTCAGAGATAGTAATTCAAGAGCCCCTTAGAGCTGATTTATTAGCGAGAATAGAGTATAAGCCAAACATGAGGAAATAAATTAGATAAGAACACAGGGAGCACTGTTTGGGACTCAACAATCTCTATTAATGACTTGGACGAAGAAATGCAGTGTATTGTAGCCATATTTGCTGATGATACAAGGTAAGAAAGCAAGCTGTAATGGAGCATAAAAATATTTTACAATGAGATATAGATAGGTTATCTAATTCAAGAGGAAGATTAGAAAAGTAAATTATTATTTAAATTGACAGAGATTGCTAGATGCTGGGTGTTCTGGTAGGCCAATTACAAAAGGTAAGTGTGTAGATATAGCAATCAAATCAGACAGATAAAATAAATGGGCCTTTATTGCAAGGGAGATTAAGCAGGGTACTGCTAAAACCACACCTGGATTATTGCATAGAATTGTGGTCTTCTTCCTTCAGAATATATACATTTGCAGAAAAGGCTTATTAGACTTATTACTGGGATAAAGGGGCTACCTTATCAGAAAAGATTGAGAATGAGGGATCTATACTCATTGACGTTTATAAGAATGACAGGTGGTTTTATTGAAACACGCAAGATTCTTAGGGTCTGTGGGATAGGTGAGGGGTTAGAGAGCCATGGAGATGTACAGCACGGAAACAGACCCTTCACTCCAAGTCGTCCATGCCAACTAAACATCCTAAATTAATCTAGTCCCATTTGCCAGCACTTGGCCCACATCCCTCTAAACCATTCCTATTCATATACCCATCCAGATGCCTTTTAAATGTTGTGATTGTACTAGCCTCCACCACTTCCTCTGGCAGCTCATTCCAAACACGCACCACCCTTTGCCCAAAAAGGTGGCCCCTTAGGTCCCTTTTAATTTTTCCCTTCTCACCCTAAACCCTCTAGTTCTGGACTCCCCTATCCAGGGAAAAGACTTTGCCTGTTTATCCTATCCATGCCCCTCATGATATTATAAATCTCTATAAGGTCATCCTTCAGCCTCCAACACTCCAGGAAAAACAGCCACAGCCTATTCAGCCTCTCCGTGTAGCTCAAACCCTAACAACATCTTTGTAAATCTTTGCTGAATCATTTCTAGAATGAGGGGCATAGTATTAAAATAAAAGGTCTCCTTGAGAGTTAAGGTGACATTTTGTTTCTCAGGTTTATTATCCTTTGGAATTCTCCCTCACATATAGCAGTCGGGGTTGAGTCATTGAATTTATTGAAGTCTGACATAGGCAGATGTTTAACCCATGAGAGAGCTAGGGGTCACAGGTGCAGACAGGACAGTAAAGTTAAATCTACAGAGATCAATCAAGATTTTATTGAATGGCAAAAGAGATTCAATGGCAGAAATGGTCTTTTTCTGCTCCTATTTCGTGGAATCTTTTCACACAAAATATGCCAATCATTAAAATGGGAGGATATCCAAAATATTTTTCACACTTTTAACAAAAAGACAAAGGAAAATCTTGCCTTAATTCTGCCATTACCTTTAAATAGTGTCATAGAGATGTTCAGCATGGAAACAGACCCTTCAGTCCAACTCGTCCATGCCGACCAGATATCCCAACTCAATCTAATCCTACTTGCCAGCACCTGGCCCATATCACTCCAAACCCTTCCTATTCACAAACCCATCCAGATGCCTTTTAAATGTTGCAATTGTACTTGCCTCTACCACTTCCTCTGGCAGCTCATTCCATACAAGTACCACCTTCTGCATGAAAAAGTTGCCCCGTAGGACTCTTTGATATCTTTCCTCTCTCACCCTAAACCTATGTCCTCTAGTTCTGAACTCCCCACCCCAGGGAAAAGACTTTGTCTATTTATCCTATCCATGCACCTCATGATTCTATAAACTTCTATAACATCATCCCTCAGTCTCCGACACTCAAGGGAAAACAGCACTAGCCTAACTGTCTGTGCGGAGTTTGCACGTTCTCCCCGTGTTCACGTGGGTTTCCTCCGGGTGCTCTGGTTTCTTCCCACAATGCAAAGATGTGCAAAGTTGGTTGTGTCAATCAGGTGAATTGGCCATGCTAAATTGCCCATAGTGTTAGGTGCATTAGTCAGAGGGAGATGGGTCTGGGTAGGTTGCTCTTCGGAGGGTCAGTGTGGACTGGTTGGGCCAAAGGGCCTGTTTCCACACGGTAGGGAATATAATCTAAAAAAAAAAATTCAACGTTGCCCCATAGCTCAAATCCTCCAACCCTGGCAACATCCTTGTAAATCTTTTCTGAACCCTTTCAAGTTTCACAACATCTTTCCAATAGGAAGGAGACCAGAATTGCACACAATATTCCAGCAGTGGCATAACTAATGTCCTGTACAGCCGCAACAGGTCCTCCCAACTCCTGTACTCCATACTCTGACCAATCAAGGAAAGCATACCAAGCTTTCTTCACTATCCTATCTACCTGCGACTCCACTTTCAAGGAGCTATGAACCTGCACTCCAAGGTCTCTTTGTTCAGTAACATTCCCTAGTTTTGCTAAGATTGGTTTTCCCAAAATGCAGCATCTCACATTTACCTCAATTAAACTCCATCTGCCAATTCTCAGCCCACTGACCCATCTGATCAAGAGCCTGTTGTAATCGGAAGTAACCTTCTTCACTGTCCACTACACCTCCAATTTTGGTGTCATCAGCAAACGTACTAACTATACCTCTTATGCTCACATCCAAATCATTTATATATTAATGACAAAAAGTAGAGGACCCAGCACTGATCCTTGTAGCACTCCATTGGTCACAGGCCTCCAGTCTGAAAAACAATCCTTCACCACCACCACCCTGTCTTCTACCTTTAAGCCAGTTCTGTATCCAAACGGTGAGATCTCCGTGTATTCCGAGCGATCTAACCTTGCTAACCAGTCTCCCATGGGGAACCTTGTCGAACACCTTACTGAAGTCCATATAGATCACATTTATTGCTTTGCTCTCAATCCTCTTTGTTACTTTTTCGAACAACTCAACCAAGTTTATGAGACATGATTTCCCACACATAAAGCCATGTTGACTATCCCTAATCAGTCCTTGCCTTTCCAAATAAATGTACATCCTGTCCCTCAGGATTCCCTCCAACAATGTGCCCATTACCAACATCAGGCTCACTGGTCTAAAGTTCCCTGGCTTGTCCTTACCATCTTTCTCAAACAGTGGCACCACATTAGCCAAACTTCAGTCTTCCAGCATTTTTAGTTTGTACAGTTGTCAAGTGCAGCTTTATTGCTTTGACTCTTTAATTTGTTAGTGATTACAAGATATCAAATTATACAAAAAGACACCTTTCTAATTTTGCACTAATTACTTGCCTTATCCAATGCAAGCAGTGACTTCACTCCAAAGCTCATACATCCAAGTAGCTCGGTGCACCTGTAAATTATTTAAGAAAATTCTGTAATTTAAACATCAATGAAACATTGTGAAATATTTTGAGTAAATAAAGCAGCCTTCACTCTATTGAGCTTTGTTTGTAAATGCACAGCTGTTCTCTGCATATTTTAATTTAGCAAGTGATTATATTTTCTGTATTTTCATTAAGTTTAGTAAATTATAGCAGAATAGGTTTCTAGTTTGCCAACAATAAGTAGGTTGGTTGTGTCAATTTCCATTACCAACCTAACTAACATAATGGTAACAAGGGTTCTGGCCTTAGGAAATATAATAAGTGGGGCTAGAATCAACTACATGTTGCAGAATTGATTTACATGCACAGCAGAACATTTGTTTACTTAAATAATGTCTTTGTACTGTGACAGAAATCTCAAACTCCTCAAAGTTAAGGCTGAAGACATAAATATGTCCAAAATGAAGCCAGCTTAATTAATAAAAAGGCATTCCTCCATATAATGAGAAAGTCCCATAAAAGTGGAACAGCAATAGTTGCAGATAACAATGGCTGTCAGTGTAATCACAACCACTTCTCTGTGTAGCTGCAGCTGCACAATCTTCCCACAATTCTCTTCAGCAAGAAACTGTATTCTAATTCACAGCATCTTAATGCCACTAAATATTTAGCAATTTTTTTTCAGAGTAGATAAGCTACAAGAGGCAAGATTAAGTTTGGGAAAGCAGTAGTGACAAGAGATTTCATGATTAAGTAGATAGACTGATGTTTCCGTGACCACAGGTGTAAATTCAGGATGGAATGGCACAGGGAAGGGTATTGAACAGATTTATGAGAATGGCTACAGGGAAGACAGGCTTTAGCTATGTATATAGTTTGGAGAAGGTGAGCTTGTTCTTCTTTAAGAAAAGAAGACTGAGGTAAGAGTTCTTAGAGATGTTTCAAATCACGAGCGTTACAGTAAAAGAAGGTTAACAATTACCATGACCTGAATTATCAGAATATCAAATCATCCAGTTAAAATGAATGGCAATATATATTTTTAATTAATATAAAAATTAATATTAATATAGAAATATTTTTATGTAGCCAATGATTAGGATTTGGAGTCTAGAGTGTGGCTAAGCAAAAAATAGATTCAATTATAAATATCAAAAGGGAACTCAGTACAGTAAGCACCTGAAAATAGAACAAAGCCTCAGGACTAAGTCAGGGCAAGGAGTGGTACTAACGCTGTTGATCTTGCAGAGAGTATAATGAGTAGCATGATCTTGCAAAGAGGAGTTAAAAGACTTTCACCCATGCTGTAACCATCTTATTATTCTAAGTGGAGCCAACCAAACCTTCAAAAGAATACAATGGATCATAGGAGAATACTTGATTGTTTACTCTCTATGCCTTACAATAAACAACTAGATTACACCTGGCAATCATACTTCCTTATAGTCTTCCTACAAGTAACTAAATAAAAACTTTAAATCATTTAAATATTCAGTAGCTACAATCTGTTAATATCCCATAGGGTCCACTTATTGTATTCAGAATTTCACTGCATCTCACGCTAAGCAAAAACAATTAAAAATATCTTCAAGGACGTGCCAGCCAAAGCACAAAATCAAGAGCAATTTGACAGTGTTATGGCCTAGATCAAACCCCTTCAAATATATCAAGGAGATAGCCTGGACCCTAACTTTTATCTTCTTTAAAGGCAATTTTAAGGTGCTGTGTTCCAGATGTAATTCGATTGGTCATGCTACTTGGTTTTAAGCAAACCACACTTTATTCTTACATCCAGTTAAAATACAAACAAAGCAAAGAAGAATTGGCATGACTAACTCTATTGGAAAATTTAAATAATTTATTATTCTGTTAACAACTAAACAGCAACTGTTCCAACATATTAACATACCATAAACACACTGTTGACAAAGGTAAATTCAGTAAAGTAGATTGTCTCACATGCAATGTTTCTCCAGTCCAGAAAAGAACACTAAGATGCCACTTTTTGCTGTGGCCGAGAGAGATATATATAACAGCTTCCACAGCCAACCTCAAAACCCCAACAACTCAAAGCTAAACTAAAATCCTGGTTCTGAGGGAATCTGATTCCACCCATTCATGCTGCTTCTCTTGTTCTAACTTTAAAAAATCTCTGGCCCTTACAAACTGTTTGCTTCATTGGCTTGGCAGAGACAACTCTGCGCCTCTGGCTCAAAATGCTTATTCAATAAACGAAAACAGGATAAAACATGTTTCTCAACAGGCACAGAATCTAAGAGTAGAATTTTTCCATGTGGCTAATTGTCAACTTAAGGGAGCTTCATGGAGGGTTGCTTTCTGCAAGCTCCTTGAGTTTTTCTCACAATTGAACAATACTCACCTCAAAGCTACCTAGAGTTCACACAACGCCTTAGTTAAAGGCTAGCTGTTCACCAATTCAAATACTTCAAGCCAAGAAAAGCCATTCAAGGGCAGTCAATAGAGTTATGCCAACAGGAATCTGGACACGGTGGAAGAATGGCTGTATCTTTCCCTCAGAACCACCAGAAGAGTCCACTGCATGACACCTTGCCAAACCGGTCTGAAGTTGCCACCCAAGTCGAGGACCTGTCCGTGGACTGGAGTAACGCTCAGAAATGCAGGAAGTTAGTGACCCTCTGCACTCAGCAAGGGTGAGTGCCACTACCTTCTCTCTACTACCCAAACTCACTATATCTACCCACTGCACACACTTCTCACACTAGCTCATGGTCCACCACTCCTATGTTGTATGCAACATTTTACCTCACTCATGCTCTCCCACACCAGCCTACTAAATCTTCCTAAACACTGTGGTATCTATTTAGTCAGCACACCTCACCACCTTTCTCCAACTGTACCAACAATAACAGCTGCACCAGTCAGTCACTTTCATATCTCTCAATCCCTGCCGTAATCTCATGATAAGAGAAGACATTCTACAATACGGCAGAGAGGACAAAGTATAGTGGAGTACTTGACATTCATCCGCTCACGGTTTCTGGGGAAAGAATCCTTGACTTAGCAAAAAGAGTATCATAATTGCTCGTGACAATGGCAAGAGATCCCTTGTCAAGTGTTGCACTGCTCTGCATTAAAAACAGCTTTCATCATAACATTTTGCTTTCAATCTCTTCGCCAATGAACTTAGAATTGGTGTATACATGCGAATTCCGCATTTAAGAATAATTAAGAGCACATCTTTAGGTTTTAAACAAGTTAGTATATGACACTATTGCTGAAAGCTCAAACAAAAAGTGGTAAAATCATATGCTTAAGTACAAATAAAAATATACTAATTAAGAAGATAAACGCATGAAGCTGTTAGAGAAATCACTTTCTCTCAATTTGTGACTCAACTTGCTCAAGACCTTCTTCCTGAAATCAAAAGGTGAAACCTGAAGCCAGACTCAGCAGCTATGGTGGCTTCTGGAGTCAAATCATCAAATGCTGCTCTGACAGCTGAACCAAGCTGAACAGATATTGGTAGTGAGTGAAGGCTCCATTGTTTCATTTTCATGACATTGCCGATTATGGCTCTTGGTGGCCTGGTTCACTACAATATTAGTTCAATTGGTTTGCCTTGGGTGCCTCCCTTAACGTTCCTATTATGAGCAGATTTTATTTCAAATTGTATTCTTATGGATTTCATTCTCCTCAAAATGGCTGTCAATCAGTACCTATTATAATTAAAAGCTCATCAGAAACTTCAGTTTGCTGAAGAGTAATGGGGCTTGAAACATTAACTCTGCTTTCTCCCAAAGATGCTGCCAGATCTGCCGAGTTCCACTAATCTGTTTTTGTGAGACTGATTTCTCGATTTTAAAGACATGTTCGTTTTCTTAACTACATGTAAAACATTATATGGTTCTAACCTTAAACCGTATAAAATATTAATTTTAAGGTTCCACAAATAGTAAATAAGAAAAACGATCAGCAATTTCTTTTTAATTATCATTGATCAAGGAATGTATGTTGAGCAGATCACCAGGAAGATTTCTTTTATGATGGAATACTCTAGAAATTTCTGGCAAATAATGAGGAAGGTGCGCTTTTGGAATACTATTGTAGCAAGTTAGAGATTATAGTGATCTTGATAGCATATGTAAAATTTGTAACTGAGAGATGCTCATGCTTTTTTTCAAAAGAGATTATACCATAACAGTCAGGTAACAAGTTTATTGCAAGGATCAGTATTACCTTGAATTCCTGTCCCTATTCCAAACTGTGACAAGAAGTCTCTTTTGTTCATCTGCTTCCTGCAAAGAACTGCAAAATAAGAACAATTTTAAAATTTCACAACTCTTTCGCTTGAAGCTTTGGCACTATTTTCTAAATAATTAACTTGGTTCAGCAAAAACACTCATCCAAAATCAAAAAGTCAAGATTTCAAGTACCACTCCAGGGACTGCTGATATTTCAAGCAATTGCTGAAAGTATTATCCCTAGTTGGAGTTATGGTCTTCTCAATATTAAAGAGAAACAGAAAATAGCATATTTATTCTTTAGGAAAGAAGATCTTTAACAGGCTTTTGTCAGAATTCTGGAGGGGAAAGTAAGGAGAGGAAAACTTAAGCACCAGCAGAAAGCAGGCACAAGTATCATAGTGCACAAGAAACCTGCAAAAGAAAACAACTAAATCCATGCTGACTTCTTATAAAGGATTTCTTATGCAGTCAACCCAAGCTGAACAGTTCACTGGCTTGGTGCATCAGCAGGGTCCCCAAAATCACAAGCATCAAGTAGCAGATAAAGCCAGATTGCCCATCTTCCAGAATTCTGACAAACACTTACTCGTTGGACGGGGTGTTCACAATAGGACAGAGATTATTAAAAGGGGTCAAGAATCTAACTTCACGCATAGCAGAGAAGGACACAATAAGCAGAATCATAGGGTGACTTCAATATGCAGGTAGACAGGAAAAATCAGATTGGTAGCAGATCCCAACAAAGGGAATTCGTATCTTCATCAGGAGGATACACAGCACTTAAGATATCACACAGAAGGTTTGCAAAAAAAAACCCACAGGCTCAGCAAACCGACCAACAATTTCGACAATAACCCAAGCTACAGATCTTCACAAAAAGCTTAAGCATTAGCAGTCTTTCAAGAATCAGTGGAGTTTAAAAGATCACAAAATTGCTAAAGTAGTGAGGGAGGCAGCAAGTATAGGAAAGATGGGAAACTATAAGCCAGTTAGCTTAACATGAGTCATTGGCAAGATCTTATTATCCATTATTAAGGATGAAATCGCAAAGTACTTGAAAGCAGGTGGTAAACTAGAGCTGAGTCAGCACAGTTTCATTCAGGAGGAGTCTTATCTGACAAATCTGTCAGAATTCATCGAGGAGGTAATGAGTAAGCTGACAAATAAAAGCCAGTCATTGTGATTTATTGGATTTCCCAGAAGGCTTTTGGCAAGATGCTGCAAAGGGTGCTTAGTAAAATAAGGGAACTTAGGGACAAAGTATTGGCATGAATAGAGGACCAGCTGATCAGTAGAAGGCATATAGAGTGGGAGTAAAATGTGTCTTTTTCAGGATGGCAGTCAGTGACTAGTGATGTTCCACAGGGGTCAACTTGGAATCACAAGTATTCACATTTCCATTAACAATTTGTAGGAAAGAACGGAGGACATTGTTGCTAAGTTTGCAGATGAGATAAAGACAGGCAGATGACAGGCAGTGTTGAGGAAGTGGGGAGGCCGCAGGAGGACTTGGACAGGCTAAAACAGTAAGTAAAAGTGGCAGATGGAATACAAAACGGGAAAGCGAGAGGTTCTGCACTTTCCTAGGAATATCATATCAGCCATGACTGAATGGTACAGTACTTTTGATGGGCTAACTGACCTAATGCTGCTCCTATATCTCAAGGTCTTACGCCATTTGTGACTTTAACTCACAGACTGGAACTACAGATAGCTTAGGTTATAATAGCTCCATGAAGAAGCTTAACCATACCCAGCTTTAAGTAATCTCTTCAGTAGGGGATTGGGTCTGGGTGGGTTACTCTTCGGAAGGTCAGCGTGGACTTGTTGGGCTGATGGACCTGTTTCCACACTTAGGGATTCTAATTTCTAATTTCAATGCCTCTCTTTCATAACTTAAAATATCTCTTGCAATCTTCTATTATATTACTACCTAGCTTACCCTCCTATTTCATCACCTGCCCCCTTTTTTTAAAAAAATGTTGTCCTCGACTGGTTTTGAAGGTTACACAAACCTCTAGCTTCCCACTAATCTTCACCACATTTTGTCCATTTTCTTTTATGCAGTCCCTGATTTCCCGTTAGTCACGGTTGCTTTGCTCTCCCTTAGTATGCTGCTTCTTCTTTGGGATAAATTTCTGCTGTCTCTCCCAAATTACACTCACTAACTCCTGCATTGCTGCTCTATCACCTTCCCTGCCAACTCCCCTTCCAAGCAACACTGGCTCACTTCTCCCTCGTGCTTTCATAGTTACATTGATTCCAGCTTTTCCCTCTCAAGCAGAGGGGTGAATTCTTTCATATTGTGGTCACTGCCCCTTGGATTCATTTACCTTCCCTAATCAAGTCTGCCTTATTCCACATCACCAAACTCAGAATTGCCTATTCCCTAGAGAGCTCAATCACAAGTTGCTCCAAAAACGAACATCTTTGAGATATTCTACTTGGGATCTGCAACCAACTTGATGATTTTCCCAGACCACCTGTATATTGAATTCCCCCATGACTATTGTAATTTTGACTTTCTTGTATGCCTTTAGAGTCAGAGTCCTCCAGCAATGAGATAGGCCCGGATTTATTTTCTGCCCCACATCCTGGTTACTGCGAGGGGGCCTGTACATAACTACCATCAGGGTCATCTTAACTTTTCAATTCCTCAACTCTCTCCATATAACTTCTATCCATTCCAACCCAATATTGCTTCTTGCTATCAATTTAATTTAATTTATTTTCCTACTAACAGCTAACTCTTCCTCCCCCTCGACAAATACCTGCCATATTTTTGATTAGACACATTTCTTTAGATATTTAGTTCCCAGCACTGATCCCCTTACAGCCACAGCTACAAGTTCATTTACCTTGTTTTGCAAACCATGTGCCATTCAGTACAATATTCTTTATCTGCCCCCCACTTTCACACTTGTCTCATCTGCCTGAAATTAGATTCCTAACCCTTTCTAGTCTGTTACATGGTCTGGAAACTTGAATAACCTCTCCTGACCCCTCCTAACTAGTTTAAAACCCTTATGACCACCCTTTCCTCTAGGATCCTGGTCCCAGATTGCTTCAGGTGGAGCCCATTCCAATGGTAGATTCCTTGCTGTCTCAACACTGATGCCTGTATTGTAAGCCCCATTTACCAAGGTCTCTGGTGTGAACAGTGTATGAGTAATGGTTTTGTGTACTAAATAAGGTGTTTTCTTGGATACCAAATAAAAATCGTCATGGTTCTGTGTTTAAAATTGAATTTGTGCTAGAGTCAGATGGTCTGCTTTATTCTATTTTATCTTTTCTTTTGTTAATAAACCTCTTTTATTGCTAAAGCAAAAGCTGCACCATTGAATGCCTGCATTTCAGAGAGACCACTTCATGAACACCAAACCCAAATAATCAATCAAGCCGAGTTTCAGTCTGGGATCTGACCTATCTTGTAATCAGATCAGCAGGGATCACAATAATGGACTGACATGTCCCCACTCTATCATTATCTGCAAACCAGGGGATCAACTCCAGTTAGTGGAGAATGCAAGGGGACACACCAGAAACAACAGCGAGCAAAGCAAAAATTAGGGGATAACCTGATGAATCCATAACACAGGACTAATTGCAAGCTAAATAGCATAAGCAGAAAGTGATAGACAGAACTAAACAATTCTATGATCAATGCATCAGACTGATGCTTCCAACAGGATCGAGTTATGAACAGTAATGGAAAAAATAAGCAAAATAGGAGGCTCCACATACATCCACATCCCCAATGATGGGGGAATCCACCCACTATCAAATAGCTTTACATACAGGTGAGGAAGGACACCACTTCGACTGGGCCAACACATCCATCCTAGGACAAGCCAAACAGAGATACGCCTGAGGATTCCAAGAAGCATGGCATTCCAACCAGAACAACAAACACCAACTTGGACTCCATTTACCATTCTCGGAGAAAAAAAAAGAACAGGAAATGACACCACCAAGGAAACCTAATTACACAAACAGGAAGTGGGTCATAACACCAGTGCTTCATCGGAGGTTCACTGATGATGTTACCTAGCATGGTGATGACAGGTCTAAAAATGAAACTTCCAGCTCAGCGAGCAAACTTACTTCCAGAACCTCAACTTGAGCTACAAGTCTTGTCAACTCACTAATATCTGTGGAAAATTAAAAAGCTAAAGCTATTGAAACTGTCTCAAGCAAAGGAGATGAATGAATAATTAAATCTGCCAGAGGACTCCAGTATCACAGATGGCAGTGTTCAGTCAACTCAATTCAATCCTTGTAAAATCAATAAATGGTAAAATACACTCAATACTCAAACTACGTGACCTGACAGCATTCTCACAATATTGAAGACTTGAGCTCCAAAATGGATACATCCCTACCTAGGTTGTTCCAGTAAACTCACAATACTGGCCTCAACATGACAATTGGAAAACAGTAGTCACCAGACTCAAAACATTAACTCTGCTTTCTCTCCACAGAAGTTGCCAGACCTGCTGAGTTTCAACAGCAATTTGTGATTTTATTTTACAACTGTCCACTGTTTGGAATCATTCCTAGCACAAGAGAATACAGTTTTTGCTGCTAGAGGTCAATAATCTCAGTCTCAGAACATCACTGCAAGGGTGTTTCAGGGTAGGAAAGTGGAATTAAGGCCTAAATCAAATCAGCTATGATTTTAATTGACTTGAGGGAGAAAATGGTCACTTGCTGTGCCTTTTTATTTAAAAACAGAAAAGGAGAGACAGTACTGATATCAATTAGGATAAAAATAGATTTTAAAAATTATATTATTACAAAGGTTAACTTCTAGCTAACATTTTTAAAAATGCAGTAACATATCGTTATATCGAAACAAATAAAATTCCTGGGGCAAAGTCTAATGCGTGGCACATGCCTCAAATGTAACTACGTCAAAACATTCTTCTTCTTTATTCAAATAAGAAGTTGCATTGTAATTCCTAAAGGATTATCACACTAGCCATTGTTTGCAACTAAGAGTACAAACTGTAGTGGAAATAATAAGAACATATTACACTGAATAAAACAAAGAATAGACAAAATAGATATTGAGTTATATCTTATTAATTCATGTGCACTCATGTCAGTGGCTTCTATAAGTGGTTGGAGTATTTTGCCTCACATAGGAAGTGGCTTAAAACCCATATCTACTAACAGACAATCCAGGTCTTTTCTAATATATCATTTTAGTTGCATCACACTGTAAACTTTTGCTATAAATTCGGTGTCTTACAATCTTATACTCCACAACCACCGGAAGGAGTAGCGCTTGGAAAGCGAGTGCTTCAAATAAACCTGTTGGACTATAACCTGGTGTCGTGTGATTTTTAAAAACTTTGTATCTACGGAGACAATACCATAATTCAGATGTAACAGCACCCCCTTGTGACCAGAACTGTACAGTTAACATTTTCTCAGATGTACGTTTTTGAATGTCTCTGAAGATGGACTACATAAACACTTGGTGAGCCAAACATCGAGATGAATTGCGAAGCTGTTTCAGATCACACTTAAGTGGTCTACTTCCTCTTATATTCCAATCACTTCGATCTTTGCCATCGGACCATCTTCCTACAGCCTCAATGAAACAAAAACCACCTGCTGCCGATGTTTGCCTTTCTGGGCTTTGTCTCCTTTCTCACTATGAGAAAAAGGCCTGCCATAAGGCATACCAACCAAGGCCAGTGGTTTCCTAGCACAAGCTGTGACGTGTTTATTAACTGTCAAGAAGTATGAACAGGTGAAAATTAAAAGCAGGAAAATCCCCAACAATCGACCCTGAGCCACAGAGATGTGGTGTCTTGTGCCTCCCTTGTTCCCCCAAGCCAAATTCTTTTTCTCAAAAGCAAAACGAAACACATCCAATCTGTACTCAGCCACTTTTTACTTGGAGGACTGCCAACTTTTATAATATCATTTTTTATCTACTTTTATCCCAACTGTTATTAGTACTGTCTCACTATTATTGCTATGTTGGCAGCATTCACTCCTCCAGCAAAGCGGAGGCAATGTAATTATTCAGTATCTCAGCTATGTCTCCTGTTGCCACGATAAACACTTTTTTGACCTCAGCCTTTCTTTGGCTATGCTTTTAATATTCAAAATACTTTTGGATTTCCTCTTACATTAGCCACTAATCCATTATCCCCTTTCTCTTCGGATTCTCTTTTTTGAACCTCTTGTGCACTTTTTACATTCTGCTTAGACTCAGTTGTATTATAAACCTAACAATGATTAAAGATCATTAAAAAGATTCCTTTTTTGATCTCATTTTAACCCCTGTGGAATAAGATGCTCAGAGAGCTCTCTTTGGATCTGAATGTAGGTTTGCTCACTGAGCTGGAAGGTTAATTTCCAGATGTTTCATCACCCTACTAGGTAACATTTTCAGTGGGCATCCAAACGAAGTACTGTTCTTGATTCCTGCTTTCTATTTATATGTTTGGGGTGGTGATGCCATTTCCTGTGGTGATGCCATTTCCTGTTTTTTTTCTCAGGGGGTGGTAGTTGCGGTCTAACTCTATGTGTTCCTTGATAGTTAGACTCCATCTACCACCCGCTAAGAAAAAGAACAGGAAATGGAATCACCACAGGAAATGATATCATCAACCTAAACATATAAATAGAAAGCAGGAATCATGAACAGTGCTTCCCCTGAAGGCCCACTGAAGATGTTACCTAGTAGGGTGACAAAACATCTGGAAATTAACCTTCCAGCTCAGCGAGCAAACCTACATCCAGAACTTCAACCTGAGCTACAAATCTTCTCAAAACTCGCTCTCTTTGGATGTTATTCCTTTTCTCCTCATACAAACATAATTTTCTCTGTATTTAAAACATCTCTTCTTTGAAGGTCTCCCACTGTCAATTGTTCTTTTTCTTACTAACATTTAATTCCAGACCATTAATAGTACATTCCTGTTCAACTGTACCTCCATTTACTCTTAGACTTCATGGTACTAAATGTCATACTATGATCCTCTCACTTTATTTAGCATGACAAAGTTCAGCATTCCATCTTTCGGAGTTTGGATGAAAATACACTGATCTCTTGACATGTTTCAGGAATTCCTCCCTCGCCTTCACCTTTACACTAGTACTATCATAGTCCATATCAGGGTAAATGAAATTCCTCATAATCAAATCTCTGTGACATTTGTATTTTTTTTGCAATTTTTCTGCAGATTTGCTCTGGTCTCTCCCCACTATTGCAGTCCTACAGCATTTATCTATAAACTAACTCTTCAAATGTTCCTCAACTTATCCAAAATGGACTCTGTCCCTGATACTTTCAGTAAACATATAAAGGTGACAATTGATTGAGAAACATTTTAACAGAATCGTTGTGATGCAGTATTCATGCAGTGACGGAAAGAAGACTAGTCAGCCAATGTAATGACACCAAAAACATATTTCACATGCAAATTATTCTTGTCATTGATAACCCACACTTATTTCCAGCAGTACGCAGAGAATATGACACCTAATCCAATGTTCGTGTACACAGGTGTTGCACTCTAATGTTTACCTGCCAATAATGATAGATGGAAATGGATATCTTGTATTGCAGTGAGCAGAAAGGGCATAGTACATTATAATGCAGAAATATTCAATTGAAATAGTATTATGGGACAAAAATATGGAAGAGAGACAGACTGTAAATAACTCAGAACAAACATCTTCCTTAGGATTTCCCTAAGCCTTCAGTATGATAAAGTTTATTTACCAAATTCCACAGCTGTAAGCTGCATGTTTTCTTGAGACATTAGCAACAATTTAAATACTCACAAAATAAAATGTTCATGAAATACTGGATTCTTGCAATCTGGCACAGTCTTTGTCTTCTGTCTACGGCCACGATCACAGTCAGGTACCATTGACAACTTTAAAGAGGGAAAACTTCAGTTAAGTTTGAACGTAACTAAACAATAAACCAAACCTAAAAATAAAAAGTGTATCTTTTAACAGTGTTCTATCAAGACAAGAAAACATACTAAGTGAAGTGCTACAGAGCTTGGATTTGGGTCTCTACTACTTCTCATTCACATAGATGTCCTGGATTCAAAGCCTCAATATAAAATGGTCAAATACGACAATACCAAATAAAATCTGACATTAGAACCATCTGGGAATGACATTTGAACAAATTGAGACAGCTCAAAATTAAAGACAGCTCTAAAAGAACCCAGCAAGTTTGAAAAGATAAAGCAAAAAAAAACAATGACAGTTGAAACTGAACCATGACAAGTGCAAAGCACAGGAAGGAGAAAGAAAGGTAAGGGATAATCGATGAAAGATACTGAATTAACAAAAGGATGTGGTTCAAGGGAGTCCTAGAAATCTCATTAAATTCACCACTAACATGTTCAATCAATCGATATCACCATTCAAGAAAGTTAACAACATTGAAGCATACTAGAATCTAAGGAACTGAATATCAGTGAAAGGAAGCAGCAGCCAAACCGTGCAGTACTTTTTTCAGATTACACTTTCCATTCTGTTCTGGTCACAAGGACACAAAGGAAACATTAGAACACTGAAGGCAGTGTGAAGACAAGCCACCAGCCCAATCTGTGGTGTATAAATCTCTTATGAGGGAAGAGTGAAGAAACAATATCTATCTGGAAGTGGGTATCTTAGAGTAAGAAAAACCTGCAATTTAATCAGCACCATGGCAAGAAAGGTAATTGATTAGAATATTTTGGTGTTTATCCTTCAAGTCTGAAAGTAGAAAACAAATACGGTAAATTAGTTAGGCCGAAAAGTCAAGAACAAAATGGAAAGGAAGCAGAAAGAATCAAAAGAGATGCTAATCACGCAAACAGAATTGTTGGCCTAAAAATTGGTCTGTGCTTAAGTGGTGACAAACGAAGTTTCACAAATTTCATCTGGGTTCAGGAGGAGGCAGATTTTTCTTTCTCACTCCACATTATACCTTTAACAATTCTTTTAAAGACTGTTGGTTTGGCTGTCAAGTGCCTAAGAATATCAACCGCAATGGCATGTTGCAGTTTGTCACTAATAAATTTGTAAATGTGGTTAAAACCAGCATCAGGTACCCTATTTGTAATGAAGAGGAACTAAGGCCCTTGATGCCAACACAACAGTCTCGGTCAATCTAACCAACTTAGATGTATGATATAGACTTGGCACAATAGACTGTTTGTTAAATGACTTGCAATTTGAAATGTAAAAGTAATTACACCACAAAATAGAACTCAGTAATGATGCAAGCGATAGACACAACAAAATGTGTAACTATTAGAGCAGGGTGAAGACAAAGGAGAGAGCATGTACAAGAAAAGATGAGAATCAAGAAAATTATAAGAGTATATTTTGTTTCAGTCAATCTGCTATAAAATAGACATCAAAATGATCATAATCTGTTATCATATACGTTAGAACAAGCAAGTTCAAAGCATAAAACGTAAGTTGAAAAGTATGGTGTTGGAGAAGCACAGCCAGTCAGGATGCATCTCAGGAGCAGGAGAGTCAACATTTTAAGCGTGAGCTCATTCCTGATGAAGAGCTCATACTCAAAACATCGACTCTACTGCTCCTTGGATGCTGCCTGGTCAGCTGCGCTTTACCATCACCGTACTTTTTAACTGTGATCTCCAGTATCTGCAGTCCTCACTTTCTTCTGGCATAAATCATAAGGCAATGTTATTAGTTAACTTTCAAACATACATTTTCAGTTTTATTTAGATTCCTATTTTGGGCAATACATACTTCAGTTACAGAAGAAATGGCATACTTGAACTGTTCATCTCTTTCACCTATTAAAATTAACACAAAATAATCCACTTAACAGATTCTTGACCAATTAACTGCTCTAAAATAATAAGGGTTATTTGACTTAGTTGTAATTTTCTCATACTAAGACAACTTCAAATGGTCCATCATGAAAATAAAAAATCAGAGAGAATTTTTACCTTTGCATAAGAATCACAAGGGCGGTATTCTCTTCCCAAAAGTCCTTTTGCTTCCATAACTAGAGAACAAAATGTTGCAACATAACTACCCTTCCGAGATATGAAAATAAGTCGTTGCATCAAACAGCCAAAGGAAGCGTAACTTTAAACAACACAATTTCCAAAAATGCTACAATCCTTAACTATTGCAAATTAATATAGATATTACCAAAGATAGACCAAAATCGTTTTTACATTGTTCATTGATAATTTATTTCTGTTTAGTTTAAGCTGTCCAAATCAATTTCAAATTCTTTTTCTCTATAAATATAATTTTCATATTCAATTAAATAAATTTATATTTGTAATAATTAAGTCATATGTTCAAAATGAGCTATTTAAAATTCACTTAGAGTTGTATGTTTATATTTAATTTTAAAAGTTTATTTCAATTTCTCACATTATCTACAATAAATTACATTCAAGAATGACTAGGGAAGGAATAGGTCCAATCAAGGATAGTAATGGGAAGTTGCGTGTGGAGGCTGAAGAGATTGGGGAGGCGCTGAATGAATACTTTTCGTCAGTATTCACTCAGGAACAGGACATTGTTGTCGATATGAATACTGAGGCACGAATAAGTAGAATGGATGGCTTTGAGATGTGTAGAGAAGAGGTGTTGGAAATTCTGGCAAGGGTGAAAATAGATAAGTCCCCTGGGCCTGATGGCATTTATCCTAGGATTCTCTGGGAAGCAAGGGAGGAGATTGCAGAGCCATTGGCCTTGATTTTTGTGTCCTCTTTGTCGACAGGAGTCGTGCCAGAGGACTGGAGGCTAGCAAACGTGGTTCCCTTGTTCAAGAAGGGGAGTAGGGATAATCCTAGTAACTATAGGCCAGTGAGTCTCACTTCTGTTGTGGGCAAAGTCTTAGAGAGAATTGTAAGGGATAGGATTTATGAACATTTGGATAGGAATAATGTGATCAAGGATAGTCAGCATGGTTTTGTGAAGGGCAGGTCGTGCCTCACAAACCTTATTGAATTCTTTGAGAAGGTGACTAAGGAGGTAGATGAGGGGAAAGCGGTAGATGTGGTATATATGGATTTTAGTAAGGCGTTTGATAAGGTCCCCCATGGTAGGCTACTGCAGAAAATACAGAGATATGGCATTGAGGGTGAGTTGGAGGTTTGGATTAGGAATTGGCTCTCTGGAAGAAGACAGAGGGTAGTAGTTGATGGCAAAGGTTCATCTTGGAGTGCCGTCACTAGCGGTGTTCCGCAAGGATCTGTTTTGGGACCATTGCTGTTTGTCATTTTTATAAATGACCTGGAGGAAGGGTTAGAAGGTTGGGTGAGCAAGTTTGCGGATGATACGAAAGTCGGAGGAGTTGTAGACAGTGAGGAAGGATATGGCAGGTTACAGCGGGATATAGAGAAGCTGCAGAGCTGGGCAGAAAGGTGGCAAATGGAGTTCAATGTAGCTAAGTGTGAAGTGATTCACTTTGGTAAGAGTAATAAAAAGATGGATTACTGGGCTAATGGTAGACTACTTGGTAGTGTGGAAGAGCAGAGGGATCTTGGTGTCCATGTACACAGATCTCTGAAAGTTGCCACCCAGGTAAATAGTGCAGTGAAGAAGGCATATGGCGTACTGGCTTTTATTGGTAGAGGAATTGAGTTCCGGAGTCCTGAGGTCATGCTGCAGTTGTATAAGACTCTGGTGCGGCCGCATCTGGAATATTGTGTGCAGTTTTGGTCGCCATACTATAGGAAGGATGTGGAGGCACTGGAACGGGTGCAGAGGAAGTTTACCAGGATGTTGCCTGGTATGGTAGGAAGATCCTATGAGGAAAGGCTGAGGCACTTGGGGTTGTTTTCATTGGAGAAAAGAAGGTTTAGGGGTGATTTGATAGAGGTGTACAAGATGATTAGGAGGTTAGATAGGGTTGACAGTGAGAACCTTTTTCCACGTATGGAGTCAGCTATTACAAGGGGGCATAGCTTTAAATTAAGGGGGGGTAGATATAGGACGGATGTTAGGGGTAGGTTCTTCACTCAGCGAGTCGTAAGTTCATGGAATGCCCTGCCAGTAGCAGTAGTGGACGCTCCCTCTTTATGGGTATTTAAGCGGGCATTGGATAGGTATATGGAGGATAGTGGGTTAGTGTAGGTTAGGTGGGCTTTGATCGGCGCAACATCGAGGGCCGAAGGGCCTGTACTGCGCTGTATTCTTCTATGTTCTATGTTCTATGTTCTAAAACAAGCAACTCTCCCTTCAGACATCTTTAACATTTGCAAACTTACTATGAACAGCAAGTGCCCCATCTTGAAGATGAACAGATAGCTTCAGTTGTCCTGTTAGAGACATTAATTAAACTGTAAAATGCTGTATCAATTTTAATGACCTCATTGTTCTTTATAATGCCAAGTAAAGGCTCAAGAGTTCTTCATTTTAGAAAAAGATTGTCCTTTCAGTTCACCCTCCTCGTCTGCAATGCAAGAAATAGCAGCAAGAACTTGTGCCACTTATTAAAATCTGATCTTGTACCTCACTTATAATATTCCTGCTCTATTCCTACATTCCCTAGTGCATAAAAAGCTATTGATCAAAATTTTGAATACAAGTCATACTCAACGACTAAGCATTCACAGACAACCTGTGTGCCTGATACCTTCTCGGCATTGTTCACAGTATTCTCATTTGATTCATAAGATTATTGGTTCAAGCTCTTTAGAACCCATGCACATAGATTAGATTACTTACAGTGTGGAAATAGGCCCTTCGGCCCAACAAGTCCACACCGCCCCGCCGAAGCGCAACCCACCCATACCCCTACATTTACCCCTTACCTAACACTACGGGCAACTTAGCATGGCCAATTCACCTGACCTGCACATCTTTGGACTGTGGGAGGAAACCGGAGCACCCGGAGGAAACCCACGCAGACACGGGGAGAACGTGCAAACTCCACACAATTAGTCGCCTGAGGCGGGAATTGAACCTGGATCTCTGGCGCTGTGAGGCAACAGTGCTAACCACTGTGCCACCGTGCTTCAAGCTGTCTGCCAACAAGAGTCTGTAGCTTTGTGGAAGGGGCAGTTTGCAGATGAACATTAAATTCAAGGTCTCACATGTCTACTCCAGTATTTCAAGAAAATGCAGGTCATAAAAATAGCAAGAACCTACCCTAGTTTCTAGCACTGAATTGTTTCCTCAACCATCACTGAAAACATTTATTACATTTGTTATATGCAAAATCTTGTTCGACACAAATTGCCTGCGCATCAGAATTGCACTTCAGAAGTAATCTACTGATTATGAAGCTGTTGAGGACACCCAGAGAATAAGGCACAATATCAAATCAGTTCATAAATTCACATTCTTATCCTCTTCTTTGCTCTTCCATTAACATTCAGTGAGTTATTTCCAGACTACTTAACATTACGTATTTTCATTTTCTTTCTGCTTTATCATTTTTTTTTACCCACCGCTTGAGGTCTATGACATCACTAATGGATTTTGCTGAAGAATTCCTGATACATCTGAGGAATTGTGAAGACCAGAATTATGAGGTCACAAGAATGGTACACTACATTCACTTGCCAGTGTAACAGATGGAGGTGCATATACCTCACTTTCACAAGGATTAATGCATGCAGAGACTTACTATTTCCAAATTAGGTAGCAATGCCATCATTTGTAACAGATTATGATAAAAATTGACTAAATCGCAATTCTGGGTGTTACCTCAAAACCAGTTCAAAGTTTTCTGTGGAAGTGCATGAAAAAGAGCATGCAAACTTTATTGTTTGTCATGTTGCACAAAATAAAAACAGACTTCAAGATTTCTGAATTGTACATGAGTGCGGCTTCTAAAAGCCAATGTCAGGACTTGTAGATCCAAAGAGGACAGAAGAGGGGTTGTTAGGATTATAGGCCTACTGTCCTAGTCAATAAAAGATTCAAAATGATTATATAATTGGAATTCCATCAAATACTCCAAGTTCAGTCTCAAACTCAGCATACAGAAGTCTCCTATAGAAACATTAGTAGCAAGATTGCGAATGGAATTTTCCCATATTCAGTTCAAGTGTTTTGTTGAGTAGTCTGTCATAGCTTGAAGTGACTTTTCTCAAAGTTTCCACTCTTCACTTTGTTAATTATACAACAGAGCTAGAGTGTTCTTCAAGGAATTGTGCGGCAGGAGAGGCAGACGCTCTTGTCAATCCTGTTCATGTACTGACAACATGTTTAAAGCTGCACACAACTTCAGATGTTGCATGCAAGTAACGCCATCACTCTTACAGCATAACAGTGTCATGTCCCAGAGAACAGCAAGCTTCATTCCCCTGTTTCACAAACATGGACCTTAAAAAGGTGCTGATGGATGAGGTGAAGAAGTAGTTAGTCCTTCTCCATGCCAAAGGAAGCCATGCTACCAGACCAGGCCAATCTGGATCCAGTGCTGCCTGGGTCAGTACTGTATCTCAGGTGAAGCAGGATGCGCAACAGTGCAGGAAGAAGGTCTCGTGCACTCCACGAGATTAAGTGTCACCATCTTCTTTCTGCTACCTAACAAACATGGTGTCTCCACTCACTCTAGCTCAAATGCACAAGCCTCTTACCAAGGCTTATAGAATTGCATGCATCATGTCCACTCACCAAGCTTATCATTCCTACCCTCTATTTTTCCAGTCAGAGGACACTTCACCTGCTCCTGCAATTCTACTGGATTAGTAGTGCTGGAAGAGCACAGCAGTTCAGGCAGAATCCAACGAGCAGCGAAATCGACGTTTCGGGCAAAAGCCCTTCATCAGGAATAAAGGCAGTGAGCCTGAAGCGTGGAGAGATAAGCTAGAGGAGGGTGGGGGTGGGGAGAGAGTAGCATAGAGTACAATGGGTGAGTGGGGGAGGAGATGGTGGAGTGGATAGGTGGAAAAGGAGATAGGCAGGTCGGACAAGTTCAGACAAGTCAAGGAGTCAGTGCTGAGCTGGAAGTTTGAAACTAGGATGAGGTGGGGGAAGGGGAAAATGAGGAAGCTATTGAAGTCCACATTGATGCCCTGGGGTTGAAGTGTTCCGAGGCGGAAGATGAGGCGTTCTTCCTCCAGGCGTCTGGTGGTGAGGGAGCGGCAGTGAAGGAGGCCCAGGACCTCCATGTCATCGGCAGAGTGGGAAGGGGAGTTGAAATGTTGGGCCACGGGGCGGTTTGGTTGATTGGTGCGGGTGTCTCGGAGATGTTCCCTAAAGCGCTCTGCTAGGAGGCGTCCAGTCTCCCCCCAGTGTAGAGGAGACCACATCGGGAGCAACGGATACAATAAATGATATTAGTGGATGTGCAGGTGAAACTTTGATGGATGTGGAAGGCTCCTTTAGGGCCTTGGATAGAGGTGAGGGAGGAGGTGTGGGTGCAGGTTTTACAGTTCCTGCCGTGGCAGGGGAAAGTGCCAGAATGGGAGGGTGGGTCGTAGGGGGGTGTGGACCTGACCAGGTAGTCACGGAGGGAACTGTCTTTGCGGATAGCGGAAAACGGTGGGGAGGGAAATATATCCCTGGTGGTGGGGTCTTTTTGGAGGTGGCGGAAATGTCGACGGATGCTTTGGTTTATGCAAAGGTTTGTAGGGTGGAAGGTGAGCACCAGGGGCGTTCTCTCCTTGTTACGGTTGGAGGGGTGGGGTCTGAGGGCGGAGGTGCGGGATGTGGATGAGATGCGTTGGAGGGCATCTTTAACCACGTGGGAAGGGAAATTGCGATCTCTAAAGAAGGAGGCCATCTGGTGTGTTCTATGGTGGAACTGGTCCTCCTGGGAGCAGATACGGCAGAGACGGAGAAATTGGGAATACGGGATGGCATTTTTGCAAGAGATAGGGTGGGAAGAGGTGTAATCCAGGCAGCTATGGGAGTCGGTGGGTTTGTAAAAAAATGTCAGTGTCAAGTCGGTCGTCACTAATGGAGATGGAGAGGTCCAGGAAGGGGAGCGAGGTTAGATTAGATTAGATTAGATTAGATTACTTACAGTGTGGAAACAGGCCCTTCGGCCCAACAAGTCCACACCGACCCGCCGAAGCGCAACCCACCCAGACCCATTGCCCTACATTTACCCTTGCACCTAACACTACGGGCAATTTAGTGTGGCCAATTCACCTGACCTGCACATTCTTGGACTGTGGGAGGAAACCGGAGCACCCGGAAGAAACCCACGCAGACACGGGGAGAATGTGCAAACTCCACACAGTCAGTCGCCTGAGGCAGGAATTGAACCCAGGTCTCTGGTGCTGTGAGGCAGCAGTGCTAACCACTGTGCCACCGTGCCGCCCAGCGGCAGCGATAGTCCAGGTAAATTTAAGGTCAAGGTGGAATGCGTTGGTGAAGTTGATGAATTGCTCAACCTCCTCGCGGGAGCACGAGGTGGCGCCAATGCAGTCATCAATGTAGCGGAGGAAGAGGTGGGGAGTGGTGCCAGTGTAATTACGGAAGATCAACTGTTCTACATAGCCAACAAAGAGACAGGCATAGCTGGGGCCCATACGTGTGCCCATGGATACGCCTTTGGTCTGGAGGAAGTGGGAGGATTCAAAGGAGAAATTGTTAAGGGTGAGGACCAGTTCGGCCAAACGAATGAGTGTGTCAGTGGAGGAGTACTGTTGGGGACGTCTGGAGAGGAAAAAACGTAGGGCTTGGAGGCCCTGGTCATGGCGGATGGAGGAGGTGTAGAGGGATTGGATATCCATGGTGAAGATGAGGCGTTGGGGGCCGGGGAAACGGAAGTCTTGGAGGTGGAAGCCTGACCACCCTGGCCGGCCCATTGTCTCAGCATGCTCCTGCCCCATTGAACTCATCTCTACCTACCTTGACACTGTCCTATCCCCCCTAGTCCAGGAACTCCTCACACACGTTCGAGACACCACCCACGCCCTCCACCTCCTCCAAGACTTCCATTTCCCCGCCCCCCAATGCCTCATCTTTCCCCTGCCACCGCAGGAACTGTAAAACCTGTGCCCACACCTCCTCCCTCACCTCTATCCAAGGCCCTAAAGGAGCCTTCCACATCCAAAGTTTCACCTGCACATCCACTAATATCATTTATTGTATCCGTTGCTCCCGATGTGGTCTCCTCTACATTGGGGAGACTGGGCGCCTCCTAGCAGAGCGTTTTAGGGAACACCCGCACCAATCAACCAAACCGTCCCGTGGCCCAACATTTCAACTCCCCTTCCCACTCTGCCGAGGACATGGAGGTCCTGGCCTCCTTCACCGCCGCTCCCTCACCACCAGACGCCTGGAGGAAGAACGCCTCATCTTCCGCCTCAGAACACTTCAACCCCAGGGCATCAATGTGGACTTCAATAGCTTCCTCATTTCCCCTTCCCCCACCTCATCCTAGTTTCAAACTTCCAGCTCAGCACTGACTCCTTGACTTGTCCGGACTTGTCCGACCTGCCTATCTTCTTTTCCACCTATCCACTCCACCCTCTCCTCCTTGACCTATCACCTTCATCTCCTCCCCCACTCACCCATTGTACTCTATGCTACTCTCTCCCCACCCCCACCCTCCTCTAGCTTATCTTTCCACGCTTCAGGCCTACTGCCTTTATTCCTGATGAAGGGCTTTTGCCCGAAACGTCGATTTCGCTGCTCGTTGGATGCTGCCTGACTGCTGTGCTCTTCCAGCACCACTAATCCAGTATTTGGTTTTCAGCATCTGCAGTCATAGTTTTTACCCTGCAATTCTACTACCTGGCCTTCCACCCACTTTCAACATACCCCCTTCCTTTGTTTCACTGCAGGAACATTTACTCCAAAATTCAACTGAGGGGGTGAAACTGATGGGCTCAAAAAGTGGCAGACATCAGGCTCCTCATACCACATAAGGAGAAAATTCTCAGTGAGGCACAGAATTGCACAATTGCTCACAGGATACCACAGTGGCCAACCAAACTTCACTTTGGTAGGTTCTCTATCTAGATTAGACTCAGGAATACAATCTGAGTAGATCAGTTATGCATCTCCAATAATCCCCCAATCTCAGGCAACTGCTCTGCCTTGGCAGAAGGTGATTCCATGTCCTCAGACATTAATGACTTCATTGTAATGTAAGAACAGATACAAGGAACAGCAGATAGGTTTGTCAGAGTCACATAGAAAGATGCATCGAAGGATGGAGGTGCTTATCAACATTATCAGTACCATTCTGACTTTGACGTGCATGTTCAGGTCATTCTGTCTGCTGGATACACATGCAGATCTGCACTCTCTCTAACAATAGGTACTCAGTATCAATGAGAAGATGAGAAAGGGAATGAGGGACTTTGATCCCAGTGCAAGTGTCCCTTCCTCTTAAGAGACCTGGTGACATAAACAAACAAACAATCACCTATGGACAAGGAACCACACACAGGACACCCAAAAGCTTCTTCTCACAACATTCCAGAAGTGTTTGGCTCCTCCACTTCCCTACTCTCTATGATGACAAAGCCTGTAGAATTCAAGCCAAAGAGTGTGAGCTTACATTTGGGCAGAAGACTCAACCAACCTGGGTCTTCTAGGCCAAAAAGGCAGCAGAAATGGCTGTCAAGTCTTTCAGGCCACCATGGTCAACCTCAGAGCAAACTTCCTCCACCTCTGCCATGGACAGTAGGACAACAGCAGATGTATTCACAGAGAGGAAGAAAATACTGAAGGCACATTGCTGACATGGTTGATGAGTCATTGTTAATAACATCTTATTTTTGTGAACATATTTTAACCATGCAAGTGAATATATATCTGTTCTGCCTTACCCACTTGATCATACCCATGTCAAATGAACAGCCTCTTTAGACATACCAAGGATGAAAGTAGTCCTAGTGGTCAAATGTTGGTCATCACTCAGGAAGGAAACCAACTTCTTGATTCTAGATAGCCTCAGATATTAAAAACCTTTGAACCACTGGCTAAACACAATGTGCAAAGGATTGTGCTAAGATCTGGCTTGTGCACACTTATATCTTGTGAAAGAGAATACAGAATCAGTGCTGAATCCATACATCAAGGGAAAAGTTCATTCTATGTATCAGCTTTTCATGGGGTTGTACTCTATCAAGGCTGAGATATAAGACATGAGAAACTTCCACTCCTAAGTCTTAAGTCCACTCCGCCATTCAATCTTGGCTGATGGACATTTCAACTCCACTTACCCGCACTCTCACTGTAGCCCTTAATTCCTTGCGTGATCAAGAATTTATCAGTCTCTGCCTTGAAGACATTTAACATCCCAACCTCCACTGCTCTCCGTGGTAAGTGAATTCCACAGGTCCACCACTCTCTGGCTGAAGAAATGTCTCATTTCCGTTCTAAATTCACCCCTTCTATTTCTAAGGCTGTGCTCACAGGTCCCAGTCTCCCTGCTTAACAGAAACAAGTTCCCAGCCTCTACCCTTTCTAAGCCATGCATTTTCTCCTAAGTTTTTAATCAGACCTCCCTTCAACCTTCTAAACTCTAATGAATATAATCCCAGGATCCTCAGCCGTTCATCGTACATTAGGCCTATCATTCCAGGGATCATCCGTGTGAAACAACGGGCAGCTCGCATATCCACTGTCTTTCATAATTCATTGGTCTGCTGAGAAAAACTGCACAAGATGATGCTTCTCACAGGTTCAACTCTGCCTTAAAAAGATACTCAAGCATTTCAAGGTAAATTAGCAGTGCTTGCATACCTCCAAAAAGAGTGAATGGGAGTAGATAATAGAAGGATCACAAAGAGATTCCCAAGGATTTCTCTCAACTTATTGGATATCACGAGCAATTTCACAGTGCAACAGTCAGGTATAATACAAAATAGAAAAAAGGTGTAAAAAAAAACCTCAGGTCCGATAGAATAAGAGGAGTTTGAATCTGTAATGTTCGCACACAAGTTGTCCTTTTGCCCAGGAGTCAAGCAACGAGTTGTCATGCTGAAGACTCTTGTACACACTGATCCACAATTAACTTTTGGAAAGATGCCCCAGAGCAAAAGGCAAAGCAAATTGACATGCCTCACTCAGGAAAAGTGCACTGATACATGAGACACATAGCCCCTGGGGTAGTCACAGAACTTAAGTATTTAATCAAGTTGCGCAATTTACCTGTTTGATGGACTCAGGTTAACAAACTAACTAACTAACAAGGTTTTAATACTTAACATTATTTATAACATTTATTATAAAGAAATAAATTCTAAACACAAACAAAAACATGGATCATCAACATATAACTTCACTAGCTGAAACTCTAATCACTTCTTAAACGCCTACACCCATGTGGCTGGATCTATCTGCACATGTCAAAAACGATTTATGGAAGAAAAACATTATGGAAACACACTTCAATTGTATCAGTCCATAAGATTCAACGAGGTGCCTCTCTTGCTTCTTCCAAGATCTTGTGATCTTGGACATTTGATCAAAATCCTTTCAGTTCTTTGTTAAAGACACAGGGCAGCTCATATGTTAACTGTTACTCTTTCAGTCACTGGTTAGAGGCAACAGCTTTTGCGAATGATGGTAGGGACTAGCTATCTTTTCAGTTCTTGGTTCCTTCACTACAGAGGAAAAGGAAGAAGCTGCATCTTGCAGTCAGAGACCTTCTGCCTCTAATGTTCACACACAAGCTGTCCATCTGCCCAGGAGCCAATAAGAGAGTTATTGTCATTCTGAAGACTCTTGGTCGATATAATTTCAATTTGGATCAGTTTTAATCAATAGTCGTCTCCAGTTCACTCTGCTTATATATGTCCATGGTGCCACTGGGTCTCAACCTCTTCCTCCAATGCTTGGGGGAAAAAAAGCACCAGTGTAAACACAGCTGACAAAAGATGTCACATTTGTTTCCAAATAAGTAGCAACTCCTATTGTAGACTTTTGTTTACAACACTTTATTGAATTTTGTCCCACACTCCAAAATAAAGAAAAATGAAAAGATATGTTCATTCTAGAGTGTTCATGCTGGTACAGAAGAGAAAAATGTTAATGACAGATGCTAACAACAGAAAATAGCCAGCTGTACTGATAGCTAACTTACACAAACATAACACAGGTAGGAGGAGAAGGCAATCAAATGGCCTTAAACTGTTGAACTCAATTTTGAAAGCCATGAAAGTGCCTAAGCAGAATATCAGGTGCAGTCCCTCTAGCTATGTTGGGCTGCACTAGAGCACTGCAGGCCCAGGACTGAAATATTGGTGAGAGAGCAAGATGGTATAGTGAAATGGCAAGTAAGGGACAGGGGCATCCTTGTAGACTGAGTGGAAATGTTCTACAGAGCAGCCAGTCTGCATTAAGTTTCACAAACGTAAAAGAACAAATACCGTGAACAGTGAATACAGTAGACTAGATTGAAAGAAAGGACATATAAATTGCTGCTTCACCTGGAAAGTATGTTCAAGTTCTTGGTCAGTGAGGAGGGAGGAAATCAGGTGGTAACATTACACCTTCTGCAATTATATGGGATGGTTTCATGATGGATTGGGGGTTGGGGTGGGGTGAGGTGAGGCGAGGCGAGGCAAGGCAAGAGCAGTTAACAGATGCTACGAATGATTGAGGAGTGTAAAGTCTCAGACGGAATGCTGAAGCTGGATGGGATGAAACATTGTTGTTCTGGATGCAAAGTGAAGGAATAAGGGCAGAAGTGCAGGACATGGGGTCCTCAGCATAATCAACCTGTCAGCCATTGTAAGAGGAATCCTTGGTTGAGGAAAAAGGAAGAAATGTCATAAGCACTTATGCGGAAGGCGTGTTTATTGAAACAGATGCAGTAGAGGTAGAGATAGTGGGTGAACAGACATGATCTGAGAAAGTTATAAACTAGCTAATTTCGCAAGTCAGAAGGTTTGGAAATGGATATTACTGGACAGCCTATCCCCAAGAAAGGAAAGAGAACACAGAACAGTACAGCATAGGAACAGGCAGTTTGGCTCACGATGTTGTGCTGAATATGACATCAAATTAAACTAATTCCTTCTCCCTGTCCTTGGTCCACAACCCTCCATTCCTTGCACATTCACACGCTTATCTAAAAGTCTCTTAAACGCCCCTATCGTACCTGCCTCCATCACTGCCTCTGACAGTATGCTGCAGCCGCTTACCGCTCTTTGCATAAAAAAACCCTCACCTCTCCTGAACTTTCTCCCTCTGACCTTAAATACCTGCCCCCTAGTATTAGGCATTTCAACTCTGGGACAAAGATTCTGACAGTCAACCCTATCTATGCATCTCACAATTTTATTGACTTCTATCAAGTGTCCTCTCAGCCTCCATTGCTCCAGAGAAAAACAATCTGAGTTTTTCTTGCCTCTCCTTATAACTCAAACCCTCTAATCCAGGCAGCATCCTGGTAAACCTCTTCGGCACCTTCTCTAAAGCCTCCAAGTGGCAACCAGAATGGAATGCTGTGGCCTAACCAAAGTCTTATAAAGCTGCAACATGACATCCTGACTCCTGTACTCAATTCCCTGATCAATAAAAAGGTAAACATGCCAAAAGCCTTCTTTACCACCACATCTGCTTGTTTTGCCACTTTTAGGGAGCTATGGACTTGAACCTCAAGACCACAACAGAAGTGATAATAGAAGAAAGGACTCAAAAGATGAATCCAATGAAGGGGAGAAAAGAGATGCAAACTGGAAGTAATATTGATTCATTTTTCTAATTTGGTTGACAGCAGGAAACAGCATCAATGCAGCTCACCATGTACCAGAAAAAGAGGACCAAAAAACATCTTCAGCATCTATACACTTTGCCTTTGTTCGTCAGATAAATTATCCTGATGGAAACCTCAACACCTACCTAACCTTAGTGCCATGTGATTTAATGCACTGCTTCAGTGTCGGCTTTTTCTAATAGTTAGAAGGACACGTAATGTGTGCATGCAATGGGAAAGTGGAACTTCTTATATATCAAGCAAACAATCTGATGGATAATGAGTAATTTATTCAGGAACAGAATAGATCAGAAATAACAAGATTCTAGATTAATGGTGCTGGAAGAGCACAACAGTTCAGACAGCATCCAAGTAGCTTTGAAATCGACGTATAAAAACAAGATCCAATTGCTATTTGCAATAAGCAGGGATTGCTTGCAATTTACCAACAGAATAGTAAAATAAAACAAAACTAAACTAAATCCAAATTCAGTTCTTCCATCTTGGAAGTAGGTTTCACAAGGTTATCTTTGACAGTTCTAGCTTGAACATGTATTATTATGCCATGCTTTCTTGGATGGCCCTCCTAATCACTGTCCTTAGAAGATTGCTGTAGATCCCTCATTTTGTCTGCATTCAAGACAATTCCTTTGTCAGCTCCAGTTGGGAAGGGCACAGTAAGGCACAGTGATGTGACTCGCCCTTTCTGGACGACATGGAACAGCCCTACCAGTGCAGTCCAGGCACTAAAACCACAGCTTAAGGAGGCCTATGGTTCATTCCACCATGGCCCTGGTAGAAGTATGACCAGTAAGGACTGCTCCCCTTTGACTTTCACACATTGCCAATTGCTCACAGCATTTGCAGTGTATTTGCCACATAAACTGTTGCAGATGGAGCACTCATGAATGCTGTATGATACTGTGCTACATCACACTCCTTGCTTGTGTCTTGTAGATAGTGACTAGGCACTGGGGAGACATGAGAGTAGTTACTTGCTGCAGAATTCCTAATCTCCAACCTGCTCTTGTAGCCACAATATTTTAATGCCCTTCCAGTTTCTGGTCCATGTAATGCTGATCCCAGTGTTCATAGTGTGAGATTCAATGATAATGCCATATAATGACAAGAGTCAATGGTTACATTCTCTCACTATAGCAATTGTATCCTTCCTGCATTGTGCTGACCAGATTTGCACACAAAACACTAGCTGTAACCTAGTGAGTGTCTTATACAGTTAGAGGATAACACCCCTTTCTCAATAACTTACACAATGAAGGAAAGCATCCAGTGTGCATTCTATACACTTTATCTACCATTTCTGCCACCTTCAGGGACCTGTAAATGTTCACTTCAAGGTCTCTCACTTCCTCTAACCCTCCCAATACCTTCCATGTACATTCCCTTGTTTTATTTGCCCTGCCTAAATGTATAAATCCACTTCTTCAGGTTGAGTTCCACTTGATATGTATCTGCCCGTTTAACAAAACCATTGATACTATCCTGCAGGTAACAGACACCCTCTTCACTATCAACTACCCAACTAATGTTTTGTCACCGACAAACACCCCAGTCTCTCACCTCACATTTAAATCTAAATAATTCATATATACCACAAACAGCAAGGGACCCAATTCAGAACGATAGTACAGTTGAAACTGCTTCCCATTTGCAAAAACATCATCAACCATTACCCTTTGTTCCCGTCAGAGTCAGAGTCAGAACGATAGTACAGTTGAAACTGCTTCCCATTTGCAAAAACATCATCAACCATTACCCTTTGTTCCCGTCAGAGTCAGAGTCAATTTTGGATCCAACTCAACACATTCCCTAAATCACATGAGCTTTAGATTTTTAGATTTTTCCATATAGATTTTTTTAAAATCTATATTGAAAATATCACTACATTACTTTTATCAATGCTGTTCATTACTGCCATTAAAAAATTCAGTTGTTAGTAAGATATGACTTGGTCTTAACAAAATCATGCTGATTAATCCATAATCTTTGTGGGTAACACAATCTGGTCTCTCAAAAATGGCTCTAGCAATTTGCCCATTACAGAGGTCATACTGACCGGTCTATATAATTAGATGGTTTATCTCTCACACCTTTTTGAATAATGGCATAGTGTCTAGACCTTCAATCTCCTGCTACTTCACATCTATCTAGTGAGGATTGGAAAATGATCTTCAGGACATTTGCTGTTTCTTCCCTGGCTTCTCTTAACAACCTTGGATATAATTGATTCAGCTCTGAAGATTTATCCACTTTCTCAGAGGTCATCCTCCAGTACTTGCTTTTTAATTATGTTTATTTTACTTAATATTTCACAATCTCCCTTTCAACCAGAATGTCTATAATCAGTGCTGTGAAGTCAGAGGCAAAATACTCATTAAGAACCCTGTCCCCATCTTGTGCATTCACTCATAAGTTACCTTATATATCTTTAATAAGACCCATCTTTTCTTTACTCATTCCCTTGCTATAAGATGTACTGATAAAACATCCTTGGGTTTTCCTCTATTTTACCAGTCAACACCTTTTCATGTCCTAATTCTTTTTCACCTCACCCCTGTAAATTCTAAAATATGTCTAAGTTTCTGAAAATATTGTTTCTTGATAGTCATAAACTCTTTTTCTGCTTTATTTTACCCTGCTTCCTTCTTCATAACTGGGGGCCTAGATTTGGCAGAACATCTTTTTTGTGGGAATGTCTACACTATGCCTATAAACCTAATTTTTGAATGCATCCCACTGATTTGACTTTAAATTTTTGCCTTCCCCCAATTTCGAACTGCTACTCCTGTTCTATTTTTGTCCCTTTCTATAAAAATGACAAATCTAACTATATAATGACCACAATTTCCCAAAAATGGTCACCCATTGCTACTTCATTCACCTGCCCAACCTAATCTCCTAAAACTAAAGCCAGAATTACGCCTTTGAGCTTGTTATATGCTTGCTGAAATAATTCGGAGTACCGCTCAAGAACTTTGTGCCTTTCATACTGTTTGAAACCCCTGGTGATATTTGGATAGTTAAGGCCATAACTATTATTAAATACTGTTTATTCACCTATAAATATTCCTGCGTAATTCTCAGTCCTACTCTCTCCCATTATTTGCAGAGTGCTTGCCTTTTTCGTTTGAGATCAATCCATACGGACACATTGATCTTTCATTTAAAATATCACCACTACGAGCTGCATTTGATTATTTAACCAATAACACAATGCCTCCATCTTTTTAATCCCCTTGTCTACCCTGCCTGAAAATTCTATATTCAGGAGTGTTGAACGGTTATCGTTGTTCTTCTTTAAGTCACATTTCTATGACAGATATGTGATAGTATGGTATTATTCTATCAAGGCCTCAGCTTAGCAAGTCACTTAGTTCAAGAGCAATTGGGAAGTGGGCAATAAATGAAAATTTCACGAGAATACTTTTGCATGGGATCTGAAGTTAAGAAAGAAAATCCTAATTTTTCTGTCCAATTTATAATGGGGGATCCAATAAATGTTTAAGCTTCAATTGCTGTTTTCAATATTTAAATCACTGCACATACAAAGCATAAGTGTAAAGTCATTCTAAATTTTGTAACAAACTAATTTTTGAAAATAGATTGAAAGGAACATTCAAACATTGCTCAAAAAGTCACCCGATTACTCTTATACATTTTCAGTGACTTACATACCAACTTTTATATTTGTATCATATACATTTATGTAAATTTTGAATCTCAAAAATAATATCAGATTCTAAAAACTTCATTTACATAACATTTCTATAAAGTCCAGCATCCAAAATAATGAGATTGTGGGCTTTTTAAACATGTTTGTTGCATAATACAAATCATTTACTGGATAAAACAAATACCAATGATCCTTATCAATACAATTCATAGAACCCCTACAGTGTGGAAACAGGCCATTTGGCCCAACAAGTTCACACTGATCCATTCCTCTAATATATGGCACTGCATTTCCCCTGTCTAATACACCTAACTTATACACCCCTCAACATTATGGGCAATTTAGCATTGTCAAATCACCCAACCTGCACGTCTTTGGACTGTGGGAGGAAACTGAAGCACCTGGAAGAAACCCATACAGACCCACAACTGAATTATATGCATGAAGGCTGTATCACATTTTACAATTCCAATAATACAATTTACAATTTTACAATAATAGCTTGGAGAATGACAATTGAAGGATAGTGTTTAAAAAAATCAAACAAAATAATAATGCTTTCAGTTTTCACAATGCAGAAATCTGTTATTCCCCAAGGCAAACCATACTGTTTCATCAATACTCAGTTTTATTGTGAACAGTTCAAGTTGGCATTAAAACTTTTAAAACTAGGAGTTAAAAACGTGATCTGTGCATTACTTGCCTAGTCACACAATGCTGGTGATCATGGAATTGCCATTTAAACATTTACAATAACATAATCAACTGTTTGAACAGTATAAACAAATATATGTCTCAGTATCTTACCAAATGTTATGAGATAAAAAGAGTCAAGAACATTTGAAAATCTGTTGCAAAAGGAAACTCTGTGAACACTGCCATGCTCCATTGTTAATTCCTGTAATGCTGCTGAAACTTGAACCTGTAATGTTTCAAATCAGTAATTCAAGAAGCCGTTAAAAGTACGTATCAAGCATGGTTGATAAGGCCAGCTGAGCTTCCCAGCAAGCTCTGCTAACCGCCCTTGCTTTGAATGTGAACTGCTGTGACCATAGTGATAGGAACAGCTTTTGCTGTGATTGGCTGAGTAGCTATTTGAATGTGTTTTTCCAACAACAGAAACCTATTCATTGGCTTTGAAGAAATTTTCTTATGAAGCACACTGATATCCAAAAGGGGAAGTATACCCAAAATCCTGAAATGGAGTATCAGACTTTGACTTCAATAAGAAAAAGCAGCAATCTGCGAGGTGAAGGTTCAAATCTTGATATCATAAAATAATTTTCCTGATATCTGCATCACATTCCTTGTAATTCAAATACAAAGCAACTAAAATTAACAAGTACCATGGGAACAACAGAAAGATTCTAGTTCTCACTGAACTGGTTATAAAAGGATTAAGTTGGGTTAACTCAGGTGTGACCAAATCACCACAGTTATGTTGTTAAAAGTAAAGCTGCACGAATTGCAATGTTATTTTACAATAAATAGACATCACTTAAGGAACTCACCTAGTTTAAAACAAAACTTTGTATCTCAATCTATGTTTAATGCCACACCTTCACCTTCAAACAGAAAATAAGTAATTAAATCAGTCCAAAAATACAAGATTGCTGATAAATGGTTAACATTTATAGAATAGTTATGTGATCAAGCATGGCAGCTGCTTTATAACACATTATAAAATGTACAAAAACACGCAGGGTCTAAATAAATACTAACTAATTCACAGGCATATGAAACTACTTCAATCTGCAAAATAAATCCAACATGCTGTGAAGTGGTTGTAAATGCAAAATGCACAGTCAATTTTTCTTTGTCCAGACACTCATGACCTACATAGGACCTCATTATCATGTTTACATCTAAAGTTACTAAAGTACTCTGTTTTTCTAGTAACAAATTCAATCTTGCCATGTAAGGAGATTGGCAAGAACCAGAGATGGCTCTGTGTGCTTTATTGTTACATTTTCCCAGGCAGAAATGTAAAGCTCACTCATCACACAGAACTTTACTGTGCACTACAAACAGTTTTCATTCCCAGTTAAGACTATCCTCCCAGTAAAACACTGATTTACTGGGTTGTTTGGAGCAGGAATAATACTAGGTCCCAGTGGTAAGTCTATCCTCTCAGGTACTTCAATAACCAAGGGGTAACACTCTAGGAGCATCTGTATAACTAGAGTATAAAATTTACAAACCCACAACAGAAGAACCATCTGAAATCTAACTACTCCATTAACAAATACTTAACTTTGGAGCCAGTTCTACACAAAAGCAATCCTGCCATACCATCATTCCAAACAGGATAACTGCTAATTGGTAAATTGACAAGTAACATTAACCCACATCATTCCTAACAAATAGTGATTCCACAAGTAGGCAGTACAGAGCCCAAGCAACAATTGCCTGTCTAGATGCGCTTAGGTAAGTTAATTATTGCTATATTAGTGCATGTTGCATGCCAGAGATCTTTTTTCTGCCACATTGTTTGCTTTTTATAAATGTGGCCATTTTCAGCATGATAGAACAACATAATATATCAGCCAGCTTGATGTGTAGATATCCAACATCAAATGTGATATAGCAGGCTTACACATTGCTAATTATAAATTGTTTTTAATTGTTATGATCTTGAAACAAGTGCTGAACTTATGTTATGGTCTGGCTAGGGACCAGTAACTTAATGCTTAAAATAGTCAAATTGAGAGCGCTACAGGAATTACTAAAGAATAAAGTCATGAAGTTCCACAGATTTGAACAAACAATTAAATTACAAAACAATGTTACAATGGTAATAAGTTAATATAAAACTCATTCTAATATGTCAAATACACGAGATAAATATTGCTAATACACCGACTGAATATTGAACATATAACAACTGCAACCAAGAGAGAGACGACAAATTTCTCAGCAATCTCTCCACCTAATGCAATTCTGCACTTTTGCCAATGTGAGCTTGAAATTCCTTCTCAAGAACTGTTCTGTTATGGACTGCTTAGATGATTGTATTCTTTTTGGTCAATCACGCTGCTTAAGTTCTCTGGGATTCCAAATTGCATTCCAGTACTTATTCACAAACACAACTTTTGACAGTTAGCTTCCACAACATAGAACTGCTTCTGGATCTTTTTCTGAGCTCTAATGTACCTCAGTTGCATGGAGCAAATACTGCTTGGGTGTTTCTTTCACTTTCATTCACACCTTCACCAAACAATTAATGGCATAAACCTCCCCCTTAGCACCCCAGTTTTTGAAGATGCTTTATAAATCATGACTCCAATTCTTAGTTGCCAAATAATTCCTAGAATGTTTTCCTGACTACTAACAACATAAAGCCATCCAATTGCTCTTGACTTCTCTCTTATTTCTAGATGCCGGTTGGACTGGGGTGAACAAAGTTAAAAATCACACAACACCAGGTTTAATTGGAAGCACTAGCTTTCGGAGCACCGCTCCTTCATCAGGTGGTTGATCAACAGTTTTACAGTTGCCTTATCATTTTTACATACTTTAAAATTTCAGCACTAGTTTGTCACACAGTTGTATCTACTGTACACAGGTTTGTATGACATTTGTGCTGGGGAAGCAGAAGATGGTTTAAACACTTGCTAAATTCTGATGGGATTAAAATGTATGGTCTGAGCTTGCATAATCAAGAGTCTTTGAATATAGTAATACTAGTAAAAAAAAAAGTGAGCAATTATACCTGTACTAAATAAAAATTTAGAGGACATTAAACGAATTCCGGCAGCTGGGTCATGAGATTTCATTCACTATTGCCAGTTTGACAAATCCCACACATTCATTTGTGCAGTTTCATGGAAGCACTGTTTTGACAGTAAATCTCTTAAAGCGGTAGCAGCCCTATTTAATGTGTATTAAAAAAGTTTAAATCCATACATTATGGACTAACAATTTCTGTCATGTTGTACGAAGGAAATTTCAAAGAGATAAAGAGCAGCAGACTGTAGGGACATTCTAGTGGAGGAAACTGTGCAATGTCCTGCAACCGATTCAGGTCCCGAGAGATGGTTGCTAAGGGTTAATTAGTGCTACAATCTTTTCAAAGTCTCAAGTGAGTTATGGAGACACAACGGTGGAGAGGGAATTGTTCTGAGTTAGTTACAGTATTAACTCCTATTCAGGGGTTGCCTTTGATGCAAAAATCAGGTTCAAACACTGCTTGCAGCATTGGTCAATTAAGAATTGAAAGGTGTAAAGAAACAGTAATAGGTTGGAACGGATGTTTAATGTAGTTTATCTTGGAAGACTAAAACGTTCTACAAAAACACGGTTTTGAGAAGATTTGGAGCTCAGGTTGAGGTTTTGGATGTAGGTTTGTTCACTGAGCTGAAAGGTTCATTTCCACTTACTAGGAAACATCTTCAGTGGGCCTCATGCGAAGCAATGCTGAAAATTCCTGCTTTGTATATGTTTGGGTTTATTTGGATTGGTGATGTCATTTCCTGTGGTGAAGTCACTTGTTCTTTTTCTTAGTTAGACCCCATCTATCACCCCCTATGTGTTTGTTGATAGGATTCCAGTTGGAATGCCATGCTTCTAGGAATTCTCGTGCATGTCATTGTTTGGCTTGTCTTATATCTTCCTCTTACATTCTCACTATAATCTTTGAACATGTCTTTAGTGGCTCCTGAACAGTCCTGAGTGACCTATCAAAAGCCTTATATTAAGCCCTTCCTTTATTACTAGGCAAAATTGAGTTCTTTTAAAATTCATTTCTGGGATGTAGGCTTTGCTGGCTGGCCAGCATTTATTGCCAGTCCCTAGGTGGCCTTGAGAAGATGCTGGGAGGAAGTGAGGACTGCAGATGCTGGAGACCAGATTTAAAAAAAAGTGTGGTGCTGGAAAAGCGCAGCAGGTCAGTCAGCATCCGAGGAGCAGGAAAATCGATGTTTCGGGCATAAGCCTTCTTCAGGAATGAGGCTGGTGTGCCTAGTGGGCTGAGATAAAAGGTGGGGGGGGGGGGGGGGGGGGGTAGAATTTGGGGAAGGGGGCGCTGCGAATACAATAGGTAGAATGAGGTGAGGGTGAGAGTGATAATCCAGAGAGGGGGTGGGGGCGGAGAGGTCAGGAAGAAGGAGTTCGACACGCGGCTAGACAGAGCATTTCTTCCGCCGCCTTCACCTCCCACCTACTTCTTCAACCAGGACTCTCGCCCACCCTCTGACGACCCGTTCTCCCGCCTCCAACACACCCCATCCACCTGGACATCCCATGCTGGCCTCTTACCCGCCCTCGATCTCTTCATAACCAACTGCCGCCGCGACATTGACCGCCTCAACCTGTCCACCCCTCACCCACTCAACGCGCAGCCCTCCACTCCCTCCGCTCCAACCCCAACCTCACCATCAAACCAGCAGACAAGGGAGGCTCAGTGGTAGTTTGGCGCACTGATCTTTACACTGCTGAACCTAGACGCCAACTTGCAGACACCTCCTCCTACTGCCCCCTTGACCATGACCCCACCCCCACCACCAAACCATCTCCTCCCAGACCATCCATAACCTCATCACCTCAGGGGATCTCCCATCGACCACCTCCAACCTCAGTCCCACAACCCCGCATCGCCCGTTTCTACCTCCTGCCCAAAATCTACAACTGCCCCGGCCAACCCATTGTCTCAGCCTGCTCCTGCCTCACCGATCTCATCTCTGCGTACCTCGACACTGTCCTGTCCCCCTTAGTCCAAGAACTCCCCACCTATGTTCGGGACACCATCCACACCCTCCACCTCCATGATTTTCACTTCCCTGGCCCCCAATGCCTTATCTTCACCATGGACATCCAGTCCCTATACACTTCCATCTGCCATCACGAAGGCCTCCAAGCCCTCCGCTTCTGCCTCTCCCGCCAACCCAACTAGTACCGTACCACTGACACCCTCCTTCGACTGACTGAACTGGTCCTCACTCTTAACAACTTCTCCTTCCAATCCTTCCACTTCCTCCAAACCAAAGGAGTAGCCCTGGGCACCTGCATAGGTCCCATCTATGCCTGCCTCTTCATCGGATATGTGGAACAGTCCATCTTCCGCAGCTACACTGGCACCACACCACACCTTTTCCTCCGCCACATTGATGACTGTATCGGTGCTACCTCGTGCTCCCACAAGAAGGTTGAACAGTTCATCCACTTTACTAACACCTTCCACCCCGACCTCAAATTTACCTGGACTGTCTCAGACTCCTCCCTCCCCTTCCTAGACCTCTCCATTTCTATCTCGGGCAACCAACTCAACACAGACATTTACTATAAACTGACCGACTCCCACAGCTACCTAGATTACACCTCCTCCCACCCTGCCCCCTGTAAAAACGCCATCCCATATTCCCAATTTCTTCACCTCCACCACATCTGCTCCCAGGAGGACCAATTCCACTACCGAACAACCCAGATGGCCTCCTTCTTCAAAGACCACAATTTCCCCTCCAACATGGTCAACGATGCTCTCCACCGCATCGCCTCCACTTCCCGCACCTCCACCCTTGAACCCAGCCCCTCCAATCACAAGGAAAGAACCCCACCAACCTCCGGATACATCGTATCATCCTTCGTCATTTCCGCCACCTCCAAACAGACCCCACCACCAGGGATATATTTCCCTCCACACCCTTATCAGCGTTCTGGAGAAACCACTCCATCCGCAACTCCCTCGTCAGGTCCACACCCCCACCAACCCAACCTCCACTCCCAGCACATTCTCCTGCAAACTTAAAGAAGTGCAAAACTTGCACCCACACTTACCCCCTCACCTCCCTCCAAGGCCCCAATGGATCCTTCCATATCCGTCGCAAATTCACCTGCACCTCCACACACATCATTTACTGTATCTGCTGCACCCAATGTGGTCTCCTCTACATTGGGGAGACAGGCCGCTTACTTGCGGAACGTTTCAGGGAACACGTCTGGGACACCTGCACCAACGAACCCAACCGTCCCGTGGCTGAACACTAACTCCCCCTCCCACCGCCCACTCCGCCAAGGACATGCAGGTCCTTGGCCACCTCTATCACCAGACCCTGGCCACACGACGCCTGGAGGAGGAGTACCTCATCTTCCGCCTAGGAACCCTCCAACCACACGGGATGAATGTAGATTTCTCCAGCTTCCTCATTTCCCCTCCCGCCACCTTATCTCAGTCCCCAACCCCCGGATTCAGCACCGCCCTCTTGATCTGCAATCTTCTTCCCGAACTCTCCGGCCAATCACCCTCACCTCCTTCCACCTATCTTATTCGCAGCGCACCTCCCCCAAATCCACTCTCTTTCTCCCCCCCACCATCTTTTATCTCAGCCCGTTTGGCACACTAGCCTCATTCCTGAAGGAGGGAATATGCCCGAAATGTTGATTTTCCTGCTCCTCTGATGCGGACTGACCTGCTGCGCTTTTCCAGTGCCACACTTTTCAACAACTTGAAAAGATGCTGGTGAACTGCCCGCTTGGACTGATGTAATCCACCTGCAGTGCGTTGACCCATAATGCTAGGAGATTAAGGAATTCCAGGGCTTTGGCCCAGCAACAGTGAAGGAACAGCAGTATGTTTCCAAGTCAGGATGGTCAGTGGCTTGGAGGGCTTTGTTCCTAAAATGCTCCCCCACTGAAGCTTCGATCACCTGCCGAACTCATTTTCCAAAACCCCCAGGTGGAGTCTGGCCCCTTCTCTAGTTAGGCTATTCACAATGTTTAAAAGACACATTCTGGACACACCGAACAAATCTGCCCCCACCCAATATAGGTCCCTGCACTAAGCAAGTCCCAGTCAATGTAAGAGAAGTTACAATCATCCAGCACTACAACTCTGTTGTTTTTACATTTTCCATAATTTGTCCACATATCTGTGCCTCTACCACTTGCTGGCTGTTGGGAGGCCTGCACTACAATCTCAAAAGTGATTGCACCTTCCTATTATTGAGCTCTACTCATATGGCTGGCTAGGTGAGCCCTCAAAAGGAGTCTTCCTTCAGTACAGCTGTGATATTCTCTCGTATCAGTAATGCAACTCCTTTTCCTCTGAAATAACTCCATAAAGGCTGGCATCCGATCACTAAGTCACCTTTTATTTACACATGCATAGTACATGCTATGGATCCAGCTAGCTCAGAGACTGATCTTACAGTGAGCAGAACCTCTGACACTCTTGCTTATATCTATCAGCCAGGACTCTGATTGGAACTGTTAAACTGGTCCAATGAGGGATGTCATTGGATTGAGGTCAACCAGGTGGACATCAACCACTACAACTTATTTTACATCTATCTTGCCTGAAACATTTAAATCTGATTGTTAAGCTTCCAGTCCTGCCCCTCTCTCAATCAAGTCTCTGTAATAGCTATAACATTATAGTTATATGAATTAATCTAAGGTCATTTGCCTTACCGGTCATACTCCTCGCATTAAAACAAATACACCTCAGACATCAGACCTGCTGTGTTCGATAACCTCTCCCTATCTATGTATTCTTCCTCTTAGCCTTACTGACCTTAGTCTCAGACTCCTCCTGGTTCATGTTACTTGCTGACCTATTGCTTTGGTACCCACCGCCCCTGTCACACTCATTGAAAAACTCTTGAATGGCACTAGTAAACTTCCCTGCCAGGATCCTGTTGCCCCTCTAGATGAGGGGCAACACATGCTTCTTATGTACCCATGTACCCAGGAAGACATCCTAATGATCCTCCCTCACACCAGCTCTTTAGCCACTTATATAACTTTACTATTTGCCCAGTCCTTGCCTCACTGGCACTTGGCATATGAAGCAATCTTGACATTACTACCCTATTAGGTACAAAGTTGAAAAGCCGGACCTAACTCCCTGAAGTACTTTTGCAGGACCTCAGCTCTTTCTGCCCAAGTCATCATTACCCTATGGAGCAATAACCTCTCTCTGCTCACTCTTCCCCTTCAGAACATCTGCGTCCGCTCATAGCCATTCATAACCTTGGCACCAGGGAGGCAACATACCACCCTGGAGTATCTCTCACAGCCACAGAAACACCTGTGCCCTTGACTACAGATTCCCCTATCACTACTGCTCACCAACATTTCAATCCTCCTTACTGTACAACACTGCCAGTTCTGGTGCCACTGATCTGGCTATTGCTTTCCCTGAGAGAATGTGTCCAAAACAGTATACCTGTTGGAAAGGGAAGGGACTCCTGCATTGCCTGCCAATCTTCCTGGTGGTTACCTGACTTTTCGGTCAGTGCAGCCCTTACCAGTGGTGCAACCAGTTCATTAAACATGCTTTCCACAACATTCTCAGTCTCATGACTGCTCCATAGTGAGTCCACCTGCAGCTCCAGGTGCTCCATGCAATACATCAGAAGCTGCAGGTGAACACTTCCTGCATACATAATCAGAGACATTGAAAGTATTCCTGATTTCCCACAAATTGCAGGAAGAGCATCCCATGGGGCCACGTTCTCTTGCTATTTCAAAAACTTATTGACAACAGACAACAACCCAGGAACTGATGACACAACATTATCCACTTGTCACCAAACTCAGGTCTCTCATTCCCATTCTATTCCTAGCAGACTACAACTACAAAATAGTAAGTATTTTAATTGCAAAAATATACTTTATTCATAGAAAATCTTTATATACATACAGTTACTGAAGCAGTTCTGTACAGTCTTTTCCTATGACTAAGAATCAAACATTGGAATTTGGGTTCCAAAAAACCTACAATATTTCTTAATTATACATGACTATATTTACAAATATTTGAGGTACTGAGGGGGTCTGGTTACTAAATGGACTCCCAATGTACATTAGCAGAAAGATCAGAGACAGACAGTCGTCTTCCCCACTTGCCTCGGTGGCAGCTGCCCTAAGTTTTCGCATGTACCTCAGCACGGCATGTAGTCTGGACCTTGGAAATTGCCAGTCTGCAACATTCAGGTGAGGTCACTCTTTGCAATGGAAGATCTACATGTTTTGGGGAGACCAAAGAGCACCTTTTACTGATTTGATCCAAGAACAGTTGATGATATTTGTCTCCGTGCATCCCAGGGAACTGATCAGAGAGCATAGAAAACTTATGTCACAGAACTGCTTGAGACAAACTTTGACAAAAACCACTGCATCTCTGTCCAGAGTTTCTCTGCAAAGGCATATTCCAGAAGGAGACATAGGAGACATATACAGCAGCAGCACACACCGATCAGGCTTGCGTGAAGAATCTCCCATGCAGTGCCCTTTTACCATCAGCCAAGCAATGCCTTGGTGCTTGTTCGAAAGTTCTGGCAATGAGGCAATCTGCCAAATTACTTTAACAGTCTGCTCAGGGAACCATGCAATAGGATCCATCCTCTCTTTTTCCTGCAGTGTCCTAAGGGTATTACCTGATGGACTTGTAGTCAAAGGTGCTTTTCTTTGCAAATTTTTCCAAAGGACAGGTGATACAGAACGTCCAACTACTTGATGCATTCCATAGCATCAAAGCCAGACCATCCTTCACAGCACCGGGGATGGGTAGGTCCTCAGTATACACTGAGGCTTGGTGTTTACGTTCCAAGGATCTATGCAGTGCTTGATACAGCCACATGCAAAAGGTGGCCATCGAGAGGAGGGTAATGTTGGGTATGATTCTGCTCTCCGTGTCCCTGCAGACATGGTCCACACTCTGCTGCCTTTTGCCTCGTCAGTTGAAGGATGCAAACCTGAGAGGGGTAACTCTCCCAGGCAACAGAGGCCTGCAAGTCCAAACCTCCCTGTAAACGGACAATGTCAGCATTTTCTGCTTTGATCCACTGTCAGTGATCTGACTCATAAGCACCTGCGACCAGTTCAAACTAGCCTTGGGAGCCAAACTACATGTTCTTTGGGAATTGGACTGAATGATCCTTTATCTCTTCCATGGTCATGACAGATTACCTGAAAGTGCTGGGAATATGGCTTAGAAGTGCTGGAACATGCACAAAAACTTGGGAAAAGCATATCACCAAGATGAGGCAGAAACTCTGCTGATGGAAGCACCACTCCCTCTCCATTATGGGTAAAACTCTGGTCATCAGGTGTGACGTACTGTCAGTGTGGCTCTACATAGCGTAAGTCTGGTCCATTCCTCTGACCTGCACTATGCTTAAAATACAGCTATGCACCAGGTCAAACTCTCAGTCCAGAGCTGCTCTTCACAGATGAAGACGGTCCCAAAGATGGTTGAGAAAATAACATTAGCTCCCTGCTTTCTGGATAGAGACCTGGAGCCCCTGGTCAATGAGGTGTGCAGAGGAGAACCATCCTCTATCCTTGGGATCATTAGAGAGATTGTGGCATCAGACCCTATCTAAAGTTCACAAATAGGAACATCATAATAATAAGTGCCACATCTTCTCGCTGCTATCTCTGCCACATTCATGTGATGCGGGCATTGCTGGCAAGCCAAACATTTGTTGCCCATCACTAATTGCCTTAAACAACTGGTTTACTAGGCCAGTGGGCAATTACAAGTCAAGTCAATTTTTGTGGATCTGGAGTCACGTGTAGGTCGGAGCCGGCAAGGATGGTAAATTTCCCTCACTAAAATGAATTACTGAAATAAATGGATTTTTATAAGTCAACAGGTGTCATCATGGCTACTGCAATGGAGACTAGCTTTACCCTCTGGAATGAATGCTTGAACTTAAATTTCATCATCTGCCCTGGTGGGATTTGTACCCTTGCTCCCAAAACATTAGCCCAAGCCCCTGGATTATTATTTTACCACTACATCATCCCCTATGTCAACCAGATTTTATTCTGAAGTTAGACTTGAAACACAACCTACGATTCCAATATGATTTAGAATCACTAACCACTAACTCTTGGTTTTACTCTACATCTTATTGAGGTTATGAAAACAGAAATTAACAAGCATCAAAAGTAGCCACAGCACCTAAATGCCCACATGGAATCCAAATCCATGCCTGGCTTTCCTGGTTTTCAGTATTATAATCTTACAGGGTGAAATTTACTATCATTACTGTTCTTTGATTAATTTGTGTATTGGGAAAATACTTCACTCTATTTTGTCCCTCAATCCTGTAAATGTTTGTCTGCAATTGTCTAGTTATGACTTGGCAAATATTGTCCTTTTACAAATGATTAGGAATCAATTGTTTAATTTATGAAGGTGAATGAAATCTAGGTTCAAATCACAAAAATACTCATAACAAAAAGGAGGAGGGACATGCAGGCAGTTTTGTTCCTACAGGAGACTCAGAAGGACTTTGATAGAGGAGCACACAGAAAAGCACTGAATGGTTTGCATACCAAAATGCTGGCTATATTGTCCAGCCTGCTAGTCTATTGTAACTAATAGAGTGCTTGAAGGAGTCTATCTCCAAAATACAACAGGTTCTCATACAGAATTCTCCTCATCAAAGCAGCTGTTGCAACTCTGTCATGCTGCATCCTCCATACCTACTGCAGCCATTCAATACAGAGGCCATTAAATCTTCTGCCCATTCTATTCCACAAGCTACACACAAAGGTATTTAACAGAGGTAGAAATCATATGAGTATGGTCAGCCAACCAGTTCACCGAGCACATTTCACCAGACATTGCATGTACTACTATTGGCAGTGGAAAACAATTCCCAACATTCATCATCAAAGTAAATCATCATTCATTACCAAAAGTGTAGGTACATTATAGCCAGTCCCATGGCATCAGCCTCTGCATTTTATCCACAACATCTAAAACAGAGACCTTTCAATGACTTCTGTGAAAGTAATTGTTGTCAGTTGGTCTCATATCTGCTCATTATTGCAGTGGTGTCCCTTCCTTGGGGAGTGTCATTCTTTTGGCGAGTGCTTAATTAGAAGACATTTTTCTTTGAATTCAAATGTCTACACTAAACTGAATTTTCAGAGTACACCAAGCAGTCATTGCTAGATTTTTGGTTAGAGAGAGAATTGCTTCATGCTCTTTGCCCTAACCTTTTGCATATCCATAGCTATGAGCTTGCATAGATGCTCACACTCCAATGACAAATTAGGCAAGAAGTTTGCTGCATTGTTCACAAATTTAACAAACCACTGCACTCCTTTCAAATCGGTTAGTCACTACATATATGTCACTGTCAGGATTAGGAAGAAAGTATTTTCCTGTCATTATATGCCTTTATACTGAGCTTCAGGCATCTGCAATTGTACCATATTTTTGTTCAGCTTTAAGCTCATCTGGCAAGACCTCTCTAGCAATCACACTAGGTTTTAATTATGAATCTGCAAAAGCTTCTTCCACTGACTCCCTACATCCAGAAACTAACAGATTACCCACAATAGACTCCACTCTGAGAAGATCATTGACCATCTCATTGTTTCAATGATACTCTTCAGTTTAGTGGAAATGCCAAACAGCTTGTGATACAATCTGCATCTCCTAAATGGTATACAGACTTTAAGAAAATTGCTGCTTTCATCAGTTGCCGGCAACATTCTTCACACTGAAGGCAGTAAAAACCTTTACCCTAGGCAGGTCATAGAAAAGTTTCTTCAATGGTTAACATTAAGTAATGAGGACTCTTCGAAGCTTTAGGGAAACCCTTGTGATCTTATAAATACTGTTTCCAGGTCTTATTTACTGTTACCACACCACTAACCCAGTCTGTAGATGCTGTCACTCCTTGGCAAGTGGCCCCATAATTTCATCTACATTAGATGATGTCACTTAAGGGACCTGTAAGAACCTCTTTGTAATCTTCTAGAATCTGCTCAGCAGTTAATCGCTTACTAGTTTTAAAATACATGATCTATCTTCTGATACATTCCAAGCTTTAGACTTGTCTCAGCTGAAATGAGTGAATTTTGCTTCGCACCTACTTTCTTGAATGCAGATCTTCATTCTTTTCATTGTGCTGGGCTCTCAGCTTTATTTTTCCTTTTGGTAAGAGTATTGTTCCAGCATATCCTAACCTATCTTTGAGAGCTTCATTTTTGGGTGGCCATCTTGAGCAACTTCACACAAGTTGCACAAAATGAAAGCACTTATTTGAAAGTTGATTGCTGTTTGCTGCTTTCCTATGAGTAGTTATCATTTGAACAATCATCAACCATTCATCATACTTAGACCTGATGATGCTAATCAACTGAAAGACAAAAAGTTATTTGTCAGAACATTGGCTGACATGTCTCAGCAGCCATCTTCATAGGTTTTTCATGCTTTTTTCTGGCTTAACATCTGCATGCAAAATAATTCAGCTTCTTACAGTTCAAGCACTGCCATCTCCACTCTGTACAAGCTTTACTTTTGTGTGATTATCTCAAAGATATTTACATTCTGCCTTCTAGCCCTGGTATTTTGGCTGACTTTTCTGCAAATATTCCTTCCCAGTTCCTATGGATTGGAAGGAAGCTAATGTAACCCAATTATTTAAATGAAAAAAAAAGAGGTAGACAGAAAACAGAGAATTATGGACTGGTTGGCCTGATGTCAGTAGTAGGCAAGGTCCCAGAGTCCATTTTGAAAGATTTAATAGCACAGCACTCAAAGGACATTAATGCTGACCCTGTCCAATCCTGAATTTACAAAAGGGAAATCATGCTTGACAAATCTATTGAACCCTTTTACAAAGATTTAGCTAGTTGAATTGATAAGAGGAAGACAGCAGATGTGGTTTCATTGATCTTTCAAAAAACTTTTGATAAGATCCTATTGAAGAAATTGGTGTGTAAAATTAAAGGTAGGTGATTGGGAGTAGTGCACTGACACGAATCCTCAGTGGCAGACAAAAAAAAACAGGAATAAATGATTTATTTAACCAATGTCAGCCAGGAACTTGTGGGGCACCGCAGAGATCAACACTCAGATGCCAGATATTCATGTATATTAATGATGTAGATGAGGGAATTAAATGTAATATCTCCATGTTTGCAGGCAACACAAAGCTGGGAGGAAAAAATGAACTGTGAGGAGGGTGCAGAAATGCTTCACTGATTGGACAAGTTGAGTGAGTAGGCATATGCATGGGAGTATAGGTATAAAATGGTTAAATGTGTATGTCTGTACACATTGATAGTAAACATGATTTCAAGAAAGCTGAGAGAGGAGAAACATGCTATTGCTGCTGGATTCCTTATGGCTAAGTGAATCTTATTTCTGACAAAATAGTTTTTCAATTGTCCAAACTGACAGGATTCGCTGGATATATTTAGAGTCATGTACTAATCAACAGTCTCACTTTCCGCAGGTTCTGATGGTGAACACATACTATTTGTAAGTGACGTTACAGTTCAAAGTTTAACTTCAAAGACTTCAGAAAACACTAGTTGGCTGTTCAGATCCTCAGAACCTGACTGTATTCTGGCTTTATTCTTTCCCTATCAATGATAGCATGGTTGCTACTCCTTTGACTTAATTGTGCAGCTGTGTTATAATTTTGCCATTGACAATGGAAAAACATTCCAATTCTGCCTCCTAGTTCCTTTAATTTTTGCAGCAGGAGGGAATAAAAGAATCCATAGCCACATGACTCATTCAGTAAATCAAACATGCAGATTGTTAATTTCCACATCTTTGCTGTAGCTGACTCTTTTGTGGCTCTGAAAATTTATTCAGCTCCAGATATCCTGATAACATATTTCGAGTACTACACCTATGGGTTGTCACAGATTGTACACAAATATACCTATAGCAATGGGAGAAGGCACATGATGATAACAAGCCAGCCAGTACACTACAATTTTTTCCAATGACTGTCAATGAAGATGTTGCAAAATCCACCAACTACAATAAATCAATCATTTAGTCCAGTGTACTTTCAGAGAGCACCTGTGCGGAAGTCATTCTAAATGATCTGATCTGCAATAAAAATAAAGAGAACTGCAGATGCTGTAAATCAGAAACAAAAACAGAAATTACTGGAAAAGCTGAACAGCTGGCAGCATCTTGGACAGAAATCAGAGTTAATATTTCAGGTCAAGTCACCTTTCCTCAGAACAGATTTTCCAGCAATTTGTTTTTCTACCTGATCTGTAAGTTGGCTTTGAGGCCTTTTAAATAACATCACTGTAGGTTTCTTCCAAACTATGTGCAAGGAGGATTGAACTAGTTGATCCTCGTGCCTGCTCTGCCTTTCAATAAGATCATGCCTGATCTAACTGTGCTCTCACCCACAAGTGCAAGTTCCTGACTTCTCCCCCACTCCATCGCTACCACCATAGTCCTAGACTCCTTGGTCTATCTGAAATCTACTGAACTCCACCTTGAGTAAATTAATACAACATCCATTACTTTCTAGTAGAGTGAATTCCACAGGTTTGATAACTCTCGGAAAGAAAAACATCTAATTTCTGCCATGCAAGAGAGAGCTCCTGTTCATAAAGCGTATCCCCAATTCTAGTCTCCCCTACAATAGGGAACATCATCCCAGTATCCATCCTATCAAGGGAGAAGCAAACTGAAGGAAAAAGATTACTGCACAATAATAATTTTACACAATTTTGTTTCAATATGAAGGATAGAAGCTTGCAAAGGAATTCAACAATCCTTTCAGGTACATCCAGAGATTTGTAAAAGAGTCAAGTAATAAAATAATTCCACAGACAGTTACCATGTCACAGTTATACTACACCTGTAATTGTCCTGTAGCATTGTTTTTATGACTACTTCCATTGAACATTACTTTCATTTTCCCACTACAGCTGCTTAATAAAAGCATTGTTCCTACCCAGCTTCTAAACATTACTAAACGTTTTGCTGGGGAACAGACAAAAGATCGAGCTGACTTCCCCTATAATTGCCTCACTAGCATCCTTAGTTCCATCCCACATGAACTCCGACTCATCTAAGATTTTTAGTTCCATACTCTAACCCTCACACACATTACACATGATTTCACTACCTTAAGATTACATCTGTAAATATATTCTGGGCTTGACGTTAACATTGTCAGGGCTGCAATTAGCCGCCTGAACATGAAGTGTTTACTATAAATTTGGAGTAATTTGTTTACCACACCAACAGATGGAGGATAGAGTCAGGCCCACCAATTTTCAAGACGATCCTGGGTGGCCAAAGAGGTGGATGAGTGCCAAGCAGGTTGGTTAGAAGGTCCACCTTTATTCATTAGTTGCAACAGAAGCAGTTAGGCCTCCTGCCCTCACCCATCGCATCACCTCCTATGTACACCTACTTTCCATGGCATCGTGCATCCACCTGGCCAACGTAATGTTAACTCATCTTCATAGCCACACCAACGTTTCGTCTTACTTTCCAGGCTAACTTAATAACTTATGCCCTGTAAATCTAACTATAGTGATTTATTAAAGTATATTGAATTAAAAAACATTTTTATCGTTTTCCATTGTCTAAAATGTTGCAACTTTTCTAAATTTGGCAAAATTGGAAACAGTTCTGTACCTTTTCCTTTTACACTGACATGACTAATCTTCCTCTTCCTTTTAGGGTAAGAGGAATTTTTCACCAATGAAGTGGCAATGACTGGCTCTTCAATATTGACTACATATATACTCTGGGACTCGGAATTTTTCGGTCTTTGTTCCATTTCCTGAAAAAAGGAGAAAAATTGATATTCAGAACAATTTACAGCTATTTCTTAGCTCCTCCAATAGCCTATGAGTATAACATTAGACCATACGCATTGCACAGTTCAAGTTTAGCATGAAAGTAAGGGGACAAGTTCCAGTTAGAATTCCTGATCTGTGCTGATTTCAGTAAAAGTAAGCCGACATTCCAAGTGGAGCAACGATTGTCCTCAGCACCTCTTGGCTAAAGGAAAGGGGGGTAGAAAGAAAGCATCAACCCAAGTTTCCAGGTAAGTTTAAAGAGTACAAAAATAAAAAGAACAAAATTAGAAAAGCACATACATAGAATTCACACCAAAACAATATTGTAAATAAATAAGTATGATCTGATATCACAATAAAAACATAGCTTCAGGAGGACATAGATTAGAATGTGAATATTGAAGGTAATTTGGCAAGGACAAGAAGCTTGGAAAATATGGATGTGGCTCTGTTAATTAATTGTGGTACTGACATAATAGGAGAAAAGTGACCAATGTTCCTGAAATCAGAGTATGGAAGTGGTTTGACAGAGTTGAGAAATAATAAAGTCACATGAGTGGGAGTACTGTACCAATCCCCACCAATGGTAAATTACACTATAAGATGGCATATAAAGGAAGAAATAATGGGAACTTTTCAGCAAAGAATAGCAATAATCATGGGGGATTTTAATCTGAATGTAGACTATAAAAATCAGAAATTGGAACCAAGAGGAGGAGTTCATATAATGCGCTTGGAGTAGCTTCTTTGCATAGCATGTTCTAGATTGAATCAGAAAGCAGGGTACACTTATCCTGACTTTGTGCAAGAAGATAGGATTAATTAATGAGCACATCATGAAGACATGCTTAGATAGTAGCGATCTTCATATGATTGAACTATGCATTCAATTTGGAGGGAGACAGAAGTGGATCCTGACCTAATCATTTAAACCTTAGGAAGGGAAAATGTGGAGGTGTTATAAGGAGGGTTAACTATTGTGGGCAGGCAAAATAAGTGAAATTATAGGTCAACAGATACACAGAAGCATTCAAAGGGACATATAAGCATACTGAGTGGAGAAAAATTCTAAGAAAGAAAACTCCCAAGGAAGCAATTCACCATGATTAAACAAAGTTAAAACAAGCATCAACTTAAAGGGAAAGCACTAACTGCACAAATACAGGGGGCAGATCAGAAGACGGGAGAACACAAACAACAGCGAAGAATTACTAACGTCCTTGGGCTATGAGACCCTCATCCTAGGATCCCAACAGCTAGAGAGATTGCTGATAAATTGGTTTTTATTTTCAAAATTCCAAGATTCAGACAGGTTCCATTAGAATGGAAAATTGCAAATACAACTTAAAAAGGGACCAAGCCAAAAACTACATGCCAGTTAGCTTAACATCTGTCAGGGGAAAGATATTAGAAGCTTTTTTTTAAAAAAAATCATAGTAGGACACATGAAAAAGTTCCTAGTAGTCAGGCCAAGAGGTTACAACTGCATACTTTGAAAAACTAAAGGTAATTTGAAAGAGTTGGCGTTGTTTTGTGAAGCGAATATCATGTTTAACCACTTTATTTCACTTGTTTGAAGTACCATCACATACTGCAGATTAACGAGGTGCAGGTAAATGTACTATACTTAGATTTCCAAAAGACATTCAATAAGATGTCACATCAAAGTTCAATGTGGAAAATAAATGTTTGGGTGTGGATGGTATCAGAGGAACATAGATAGAAGATTGGCTGGCTGACAGAAAACAGAATACATAGAACAGTCTTTGTCTGATAAAGATGATATCACAACACCTTACAATTTCTATTGATGTTTTAGAGGAAGTGAAGGACGGCACAGTGGCTAAATGTACAGACAACCCAAAAATAGGAAATAAAGTGTTTGTAAAACAAGAGGACAGGTTGCGTAAATAGGCAAACATCCGGCAGGCAGTCTATAATATGGGAACTTGTGAAGGTGTTCATTTTCATGGGAAGAATGTAAAGTAGATTATTACTTAAACAAAGAATTGCTCCAGTAATCCTAAGTGAAGAGGAATTTAGGTGTTCTGGTGAATGTGTCACAAAAAGTTACCACAGAAGATCCCCACCTTACAAATATCTGACCTATGAACATGATCCCATACAGGGGAATTTTAAATACCTGACAGAGGGACATTTCTTGTACGAACAAACAGCTGCTTTAACATTGTTGTGCATCGTGTTCCAACTTGCAAACAGACCCCAGAATGTAACCGGTTTGCAATCTGGGGACTTACCTGTCTATAGTTAGAGTTTATAATCAAAGCGCCTCAGAGTGAAAGCATTTATTATGACAGGAATTGAACATGGACATGAGAATTTTGTTATGCTTCAGTTATGCAGGGAATTGACAAGATCATATCTTGATTGCTGAATGCAGTTTTGGTACCTTGATTAAAGAAGAACATAAAATCAGTTGGAGTCAGTACAGAGGTGGCTTACTGGATTGATACCTGGAATGAGGAAGTTATTTTGTGATGAAAGTTTGGACAATCTGGATTGGTTTTGACTGGAGTTTAGAAAGAGGGTGACTTGGTTGAAATGTACAAAATCCTGAATGATCTTGATAAGGTGGACATGGAAAGCAAAACAGAGACAGATTTCTTAATCCCTCAGGCCATTAATCAAAAAAAAAAGTGTCATTTTTAAAGCAAAATCAATCAATCTTCATTCATCCCACCCAAGCTTTGTGAATTTGTCTTATTACAAAAGTAACTATTTCAAATTGCTAGTAACTGTAAAACAGAGAGCTAAATAGAATAAATCTGAAAGCAGTCAAAAGCTAAGATGATGCCACAATTGTTGTTGCCAAAGGATGGAGATGAAAATGGAATAAAAGAAGTGGAGGACCAAAGTAGCTGATGAGGTTCACATTATTTCTATAACCTTCACTGGGTAAAACTGGTAGACGATTTCTGTCCAGACCATATCACACCAACCACAAAAGGAAATAAGAAAGCAAGAAAGAAAACAGAAGAGGTCATACAAAGCAACAAAAGGAATTTTTAAGAGATGGAGAAGCTGAAGAGGAGCAAAGAGAAAGTGCAAGCAAGCATGAGAGGTGTCAAAAAGCGAAACAGCATTATTATTGAGAGATTACTTTGTCCCAATTGGTACACAACAGCACAGGATGTCAATGTTTCTGAGAGAACGAGCATCATTGGTAATAATTGATGCTACATCTCCACCTTTTGGACAATATGAGCACTGTAGCTATTTAACAAAATGAACATGAGTTACTAATGAAATATTACCAGCTTTAAAGACAAATTCCATTGATTCATAAAGAAAATTGTCACAGGTTTCCTCTAAAATCACATGACAGTATTGAG